>NC_136069.1:1701681554-1702200694 GCF_964261635.1 Lissotriton helveticus | reverse complement strand
GAACAGGGTGGTTGGACAGGATTATTCACACAACAATTCCTTAGTCACACAGTCAATCTGTACCATGTGACCCCTGGATTAGTATTCCAAACAAATTTATTTTTCTTTTTTATATTTGTCAACAAATTTTGAAAAACAGACACAAACAGAACTACTGTCAGATCAAAAGGTTCATATATACAGTATCTACAAATGTACACATTTACAAATTTGCAACAATGAATTAAACAAAAATGATTTGACACACCAAAGAAAACAATAACATATACAATAGTCCAAATGAATTGCAATTATATACAGTGCAAAAATTAGTCCATAAACAGAAAACGGGCACCAGTCCTAGGGATTGAAGAACCAGGTGACAGGCGGGATTGAGATTGAAAACAAGCCTGCCTGTCTACAAGAGCCTGTGGTATAATGTTTTCAGGGTTACGAAGCTAGGGTACAGAGTGGAAGTATGATTTACATCCTAGCGGCACCCTTAGTTGTAGCCACAGGGTGGTATTGTCGACCCGTTTCAAACCTCAATGTTCGAGGTTCGCTTCAGGACGGGGACTGGGAGAAAGATTCTGCACGAGGGCACAAGAGATTGCCGTAGTGTAGGTATGTCGTGATTCGTGGTCACACCTGCAGTTAACGCAGAGCAGAACTTTGGGCGTGGTGTCAGGCTTCAAGAGCATTCAAGGGTCAAGGCAGCTCACACTATTATTGACTGCTAGTCGTTTGGAGTGAGTGAGCAACAAGGATCCCTCTGAGGCTGGATTAATTTCCCCATTGAACGGGCTAATCTCGCCTGCCGGCCTGAATTGAGGTCAGTGACCGGTCGCTCTCTTCCCTTTGGCCCCTAGACTCAGACCAACGCGCAATAATAAACATTATACCACAGGCTCTTGTAGACAGGCAGGCTTGTTTTCAATCTCAATCCCGCCTGTCACCTGGTTCTTCAATCCCTAGGACTGGTGCCCGTTTTCTGTTTATGGACTAATTTTTGCACTGTATATAATTGCAATTCATTTGGACTATTGTATATGTTGTTTTCTTTGGTGTGTCAAGTCATTTTTGTTTAATTCATTGTTGCAAATTTGTAAATGTGTACATTTGTAGATACTGTATATATGAACCTTTTGATCTGACAGTAGTTCTGTTTGTGTCTGTTTTTCAAAATTTGTTGACAAATATAAAAAAGAAAAATAAATTTGTTTGGAATACTAATCCAGGGGTCACATGGTACAGATTGACTGTGTGACTAAGGAATTGTTGTGTGAATAATCCTGTCCAACCACCCTGTTCTGTTTTCCCTATTGTTGAGATCCGGGTTGGGCAGTTGTAGGATCCGATACCTTCACTGTTTCACAGGTGTGTAAGTGGTCACTGCTGGTTATCATTAATTAACCAGATGTAGTAGGCCTGGGGCCCAAGGGCTTGAGGGGTCCCCTGCATCACAATGATCACTGTCTACCTTTGAAATAGAGGCATGGGAGGTATTTTCCTATCTAGCATTAGGACAGAGGGCACCTTTGTAGAAAAAAGGTCTTTTTTCTGAAAGGGACAGAGTATGGTCAGGTATGGTGGTGAAGATGTGAAAGATTCAGAGGAGACAGCCTGCTAATTGGGACTGCTGTTATCATTAATGCAGCAGGTGTAGTAGTATTGGGGTCCAAGAGTGTGAGGGGCTCAGAACACCACAATTATGGGGAGCAGTATTTTTGGGACCATATATGTTTTTGTTAGATGCATTTGCTGTTTTATAAGTCTCATATTTAGTGTGTTTTATGAGCGATAGAAAAAGTGCTCCTGAAATCATCTCACAAGCCCCGCCCCCTGCGCCCATCCATGTCCCTACTGCACCCTCAACCCTTGCCATAAAGGTTTGGACGGGGCCCGACCTCAAAACATTTTGCTTAGGGGCGCTCCGAGCAAAAAAGTTTGAAGACCTCTGCCCTAGGGCTTCTATCCTGGTCCCATTCACTAGGGGGCATTGTAGGAACCGTTTCAGGTTAAGGGTCCCGACAGCCAAAGTTCCTAACCTTCCTTCCATTTCAGACACTAGAACAGTCTCACTGCTGTAGCGGCTCTTCGAGGGAGTGCCGCTGGGCAGTGGGGCAGGGTGAGGGAGGGGCGGCATGTGGGGTAGTAACCTCCAGCATACAGCCGAACGGAGGTAAGTAAGTACATAAATAAAGAAATAAAACAAATTGCATTGAGCGCACTGCATCGCCATTTGGCGTTGCAGCGTGTGCTACGTAATTCGTTTTATTTATTTGTTTATTTACTTACCTCTGTTCTGCCGTATTCCAGAGTTTAATACTCCTTCCCTGCCCTCCCCTGCCCCTCAGCACCCTCTCGAGGAGCCGGTACTGCCTCAGTGTGAACCCTGATTTGCTCTGGGCACATTTTTTATCTCATCTGGAGATTTGCCTCACCAGTAGCAACTGGCGGAGGACCAGGGACATTTTTGGTAGGACAGAGAGCATCTCCAGTAGAGTGTCCAACCTTCTTACAAGCACAACACCAGGCCTTTAAGGGATCAGCATTTTCACCCTTATATCCAGCAGCGGACTGTGAAGACTTCTGGAACCCACCCTCCTGAACGTGTTTGAAGTGACTTTTAGAACACTCTTGGTTTTAATCTTTGGGGGGATCACCCCCTTTCCCCTCGGGAGGTTTTGTAACCCCTTTATTTTTGGTCACCCCATTAGACGTTTTGGTCACACTTGTCCTAACCCAAGTATCTGCCTTCTTTCCAAATTCTTGGGGAGAAAGTAAAGCTATGTCTACCGGAAACTGGTGCAACTTTTCATTAGTGCGATTACTTAACATGTGTTCTTTCATCAGGAGATTGTGAAACCCAACATACTCATGCACTTCATTTCCAGGTTTTGTATTGAGCATAAACTGAGGGGCTTATTTACAAGCCCCTTGCTCCACTGGTACGTCGTTTTTTCCTGTATTAAAATTGACTCACGGCGTCGGAAGAGGCTTGTAATGAAGGCCTTGAGTTATTCATAATTTTGTAACTTTCTTCAGTCTTAATTGTGAATATCTGTTATGGTACTCATTTCTGATGTGTGCAATATTTATTTTGGGTTATAAGAGGTGCATCTATAATATATATTTTATTTTAGGTTTCCATGTTTCTTTGGGTGAGGAAAATTCCACTTTTCCACATCTGCATTTTGCGGGTTGTAGTTCTGGTCTTCATTAAGGGGTCTCCAGGGGTCGCAGCTGTGATCCCTGGCTTTCCTCTTGCCACCCCTTGTACTGGCCTCAGAGTTGGCAAAATCAGTGCCTGGAATACAGGGGCAGCTCTTCCTAATGGATGCTGGTTGGATCTCCACTTGCCTGGTTTCTGTCAATTTCCTCTGTTTTTGACATGGTTTGCTGGTTTTAGATGCTTTGGGCACTGTGCCACTGCTATTCAGTGCCACAGTGCAAGTGCTCCCTATGTTAAATTGTAATGAATTGGTGACTCCATGATTGGCTTATTTGATTTACTTGTCAGATCCTAGTACAGTGAACCATGTGAGCCCAGGTGCTGTAGATCAAATGCTGCTAGTGGGCTTGCAGCACTGATTGTGTCACCCACAGAAGCAGCTTGTAAAGTGTGTCTCAGGCCTGTCATTGCAGGGCCTGTGTGCAGTCCAGTACTGCCATGTTGACTTGGTAAGTGCACTCACTTGCCAGTCCCTAAACCTTCCCTTTTCTACATATCGGACACCCCTAAGGTAGGCCCCTGGGCAGGGTGCATTGTATGAAAAAGATAGGACATGCTCTGATACGTGTGGCATGTCCTAATAGTGAATTACAGCCAATTTAGTTTTTCACTATTGCAAGGCCACCTGTCTCCATAGAGAAAGGCATAAACCTACCGGACAGCTCACTTGCATCAGTGGATCGGCAATTACTGGTTGTACTAAGTTGTACTGAGTGGGCGTGGCAGGCTCAGAGTGCAGAGCGTCAGGTGGAAGTGCAAGGAGGATATGCTCGAGCCTGCAGCTCTCAGCCGGTATCTCTGGTTGGAAAAGTGGGATTTTCCTCACCCAAAGAAACATGGAAACCTAAAATAAAATATATATTATAGATGCTCCCTTGTCCCTGTAGCCCGCAGCCGGGGATTAGAGGACGAAGACTGAAGCCGGAGCCGGAGCCGCGGCCGCCTCACCCTGCAGGCACTGTCTGCTTTGCCCTCCCCTGTCACGGCCACTCTTGCTCTGCGTTGCTCAGCACCAGGCTGCCGTAGTTAAGGGAAGTGGCGGTCGGCAGCTGCGACTAAACGCAGGGTGACCGCAAGCCTTTTCTAAGGCTTCCCAAGGCACAGAGGCGACAGGCAACAGGTGACAGGGCAGAAGGAGAAACCGGTGCAGAGTCTGGCTGTACTGAGGCACGGTTTGGAGTGTGGAGCAGAAGTGGAGCAAAGGTTGCAGGTGAGTAGCGGGGAGTGGGGTGTGGGAGCGCGGTCACCCCTATGGGCGGCTGCTAAGTGAAGAGCCCAGGTAAGCATGCGGAAACGACCCAACTCGGTTGGGGTTGGCTTGCGGCTTCCAGAGCCCCCTGCTCTCCACCCCACTCTCTGTCTCCCTCTATTCTTCTTCTTCTTCTTCCACCTTCCATCCTCCCTCCATCCTCCCTCCATCCTCCCCTCCTCTACTAGGCCGACTAGCCTGTTATTGGCTGCTACTGTGCTACTGCCTATGGCCCACTCCTCCCACTGGCCCAGAGACTCCTCCCGCTACCTTACTTCCTCAGGAGTGAAAGAAAAGACCTACTGGACTATCGTCTATCAGAATCCAGGAAACAGAAAATCAGTTGACAAGCCTA
Source organism: Lissotriton helveticus (assembly GCF_964261635.1). Lineage (NCBI taxonomy): Eukaryota > Metazoa > Chordata > Amphibia > Caudata > Salamandridae > Lissotriton > Lissotriton helveticus. Next base: position 1,702,195,876 of record NC_136069.1, on the reverse strand, counting down.
TGAGCACCATTACCTGCTCTCATTGCTCTCATTGCTCGACGCTAACGGCAAATACCTTCTCCATCGACCAATCATTAACCACCAACCAACATTCATCAGCCACCAGCTACCAGCCACCTGAATTTGCGCTTCCAGCTTGACTTAGCTCGTTACATCTTTATACTGTCTTTATACTGTCTGATACAGCGTCTGTTACAGCGTCTGGTACTCCAGGTGGCGCTCCCAGTAGAGCAGTGCAGAGTGGTGAGGGATTTTCATTGCACCGCCACTGTACCAGCTACAAGCAAATCCAAGCAGTTCCAATTCACACTCCCGCCCACTCCCAATCCCTTCTATCGCACCTCTAAGCCTGGGCATAACTTGTAACTGACTCCACAGAACAGATTGGAAATAGGTGGCAGGAGCAAAGGAGGAAAAGAGGCTAAGGAGAAAAAGAGGAAAAGAGCAAAGGACGAGGACGGGGAAGGACCGAAAGAGAGAGAGAGAGAGAGCACTAAGAGATGATTAAGAGGATCAAGAAGACCAAGACCAATTAAGGAAAGAAGCAAAGAGGTCGGGGAAGTCAAGGGACCAACCACCACCTGCTAATCCTATCAAAAGAACAAGGAGGACAAATAAGAAACTTAAAAAAGACCTTATGAAGGTCAGTGCGGACGACTTGAGGAAGAAAGGGGAGGAGAGGAAGGAGGAGGAGAAGGAAGAAACACTCTTGATCTCCTGGACCTCCGTGACCCCTTTACTCACTAGTCCCCAACCCTCTCCAAACAGCAAATTGAGAGGAGCAGCAAGTGTACCTAACCTGCCCAAGCCTGGCTACCAACCAAAAATGTATACAAAGTTCTCATTTATTAAAGATGTCGGCACAGTCATATGTCTGAACAGCCGCAATGCAAGTAGCCTGCCAACCCCGCTGGAACCCAGCAAGGCCCTTCCCCCAAAGCAGCAAAGGCATCTGGGGATGGAGTCGGATGCTAAAAGAGAATTAGCTGAAGTTGGAGAAGTTGGAGAAGAGGGGAGCAATATGGAAGGGGCAGCCCACACAAGAATAGCAGAGCCTAATAAGGGGCCCGAAAATGTTGTTCCCTCGAGCCCATAAATGCAGGACCAAGAGCAGGATCAGCAGAATGCAATGCCAAAGGTCAATGGGAGGGGAAACAAAAACAAATACAAAAGCGAGTGCCAAGTCCTCCCCACAAGCCCCGGTTGTGAAAAGAAAAAATACTGGAAGATGAGCCCTCCAGGTCTAGCAAGTTGTGGCACAGCTGAACTGCTAGACGACGGCTAAGGACCGCCGGGCAATACCGAAGGACAAGCAGAACCAGCCCCCAACATGCCCAGGAATCTTAATATCCCAAATAAGGGTGACACAATAACCAAAGGATATGGTGATCCTATGCCTCAAGTGGAGTTAGGGCACGCCAAGCACATATTCCTAACACTTGACTGCATGGTGATACGGCAAGAGAACACTAAGGGAAAGAAAGGTCTCATTATATCACCTGACACGATAGAGAGAAGGTCTCCACATACATCAATCTCACCGCAATCTACAGTGCAAGAACGCCATGTACCTCTTTCCACTGCCATCAATCTGACCAATAACTCGAAGAACTCAAGAGAAGCTACGCTCCCAGCCAAATTCAAACTCAAACTCCAGGCCCAGTCCTCCCACCCACTAAATCATTGCAGACTACGGACTTTGAATCCTCGTATCTCACTCAAGAAGAGTGGGAAGATCTGGTAGCCTCCTATTCCGTGGCCCCCCATGATGAACTCCCAGGTTTGAATAAGAGTGCGCCAAACCCCAAATCCAGAAGGGAAACTTCACAAACAAAAGAAGACATTTGGGCATCTCTTTTGCATACAATACAAATGCCCGTAAACGCCATCCAATATCAATCGGACAAGATGGATCTCCAATTTTCCGTCCTTAATTCGCTTTCAATCTTCGTTGCCAATATTTATGGCAAGTTAGCAGAGCCCAATAATTTGGTAAGCCGAGACATAACTAATACAAACCAACTGCACATGCAGAACAATCGTACGCAAACTAGCTACACTCCCAACGGCACGGGGTAATTTCCTCTCAGACATAAGGGAGGCTACAAAAAATAATCCACCAAAGGGCTTGGACCAGCCAAGAAACAAAGCATGGCCATTACAGAGCGCAGGCTCCTGGGCACCAAGTCTGGATACCATAAAGCCGACTCAATAAGCACAACAGGAGGGGGAAGCCGCAGACTTAACAAAGCAAGGATTAGACAGGAGCTTAAGGAACAGAGGATGGCAAAAGTCTCCACCTACTAATATAACGCTACTGGGTGAAACCCGACAAATTAAAGAATCACCGGAACACCTCCAATTTACAAAACAGGGGAGAAAGCAGAGAAGGGAGGGCAATGCCCAAAAGAAAAAAATCCCAGCGATAAGAGATATGTCAGCCGAGAACTGCAATGAAATAGATACGGATCACGATTTAAGAGAAAACCCGATTCAAGAAGAGAGGCAAAAGACCAAAAATAATACCGCATGTAACAGAAACACGGCCACTAGCATCACTCACAAAAAGGAAGCAGGACATGTTCAGAGGAGCAATGAAAAAGATTTGGTCCATGATCTTAGAGAAAGCCCGAACCAGGAAGAGATGCAAAAAGAAAAATATACCACTCAAAACAGCAGATTTGTCTCTAGTCCCACTCACAGAAATGAAATGAGTCACCCACAAGGGGCCATTTTAACATCAGCATTTATCGCCGACCTAGAGTCAATACAGGCAAAGGAAAACAGCACTCCGGGTCGCAAAGCTCTGAGCAGAAAAAGGGCGGCCTTGCCATATATAGTTATATAGGGAACATTTATGCAGTAGCGCCCCTCGCAAATAAACTAACCCCGCCAAATGCATTGCAAGTGATACAAATTTCTACTAGGGGAGGGCCGAAAGGGAAGATATAATTTTGATAAACCTCTATCTACATCCCCGAAAAAAACTTGTGGAGATCAGCAGCTGAAGGAAGAGCTCACAAAACTATAAAACGTTGAGGATACAAACAGTTGGATTATCAGTGGGGATTTCAATGTAAATATGCTCAGAAACCCAACTACAGATATCACTTATGAGGAGGATCCATTCGCTTGGGAGCCAAACTCTCAAGATAACACCTCTGGAGGCAGAAGCTCGAAAACAGCACGGAGACTTCTTTTATCATTAGAAGAATTGGGCTTCCGAGCAGTTAATGGCAGATTCTCAGGGGACCGCCCACAAGCAGCAGCCTTTCACAGAACTACGGCCCGTTCCACAATTGATTTTACATTCCTTTCATTTAGTTTGTATCAAAGGGCAAGGGATTTCTAAATTGGCTCCCTAGACTACAGCGACCATCTGCCCCAGGAGGTCACGATCAATGCCATTCCAAAACTAAACCCACCTACAGCTAATGCACACAGGTTAAAATACACTGAGAACGAAAGGCGGGTAAAATGCAGAATGGATGACCCACAAAGTCTCCTATTCCAAGCTAAACAGGTATTAGGCAAAGTGCAAACAGGAACAACAGATCTGATTGACAGCTGGGAGGTGTTTACAAGAACATTACGAAATAAAACAGGAACAAAAAAAGGGCAACAGTAATGCTGAAGGGGCGGTCAAGGTTATGAGGCATAAAAGCAATTTAAATTTCTGAAATAACACTCATGTAAAAAAACTTAAGACCTTTATCAATCAAACACTGCGAAGACTGAGGATTGTCCCTGCCGCTCAACAAGAACTGAGTTGACAACGAAGATGCTGCAGGAACTCTTGGCTCCAGTAGCCCGGATGCGAGCCTGGCCCCGCTGCAAGGAAAGGAATGACCACGTCCTCACAATACAGACTCCCGATGCATAGATCGGCCCTGTATAATGCTGGGCCTCTGCCGCTTTGTGATTCTGGACTGGGACAGGCCTGGGGGCTCTAAAGGGCTGGAGCCTCGCTTAACTCTTTCCCCCGACAAGCAAGTATTGGGTTATGGGAGGGGAAAAGCGCTCTGCTGAGTTGTGGTGGCGGGCAGTTGCAGGTTCGCCGAGCAGGGAGGCAGGGAGGGTGGGTGGGACCCAGGGTGCGGGGATAGCTGGGTTGTTTCATTTTGTTATTTCTGTTTATGGTAGCGAAGGCGACATGTTGCTTTAGTGAAGGTACATCGCAGGTCAGGTTCCTTTCGGTTTGCATACCACTACTCTCATATATGGATGGCTACACACATGACTGGTACACCTGAGACTCCTCAGACACACCCCACCCATCAGTCATCACTAACCGTCTTGACATGGAATATCCGGGGATTGGGAGACAGGGTGAAGAGAGGTCTGGTACTGCAGTACTTGAAACGATGCAATCCGACGATAGTACTACTGCAGGAAACACATCTGGTGGGCTCGGCTTCAAAGGCGATGGATAGGTGGGTCTATACGATTTTGGCACATGCAGACTTCTCCTCGGGTTCTAGAGGAACAGGGATCCTTGTAAGGAAAAATTTCCCTCTGGTGTGCGAGCAGATACGAATCGATGATCAGGGCTGCTTTGCGGCTGTAACATGCCAATGGGAGGGTCAACTTTTTAATTTTGTTTCTGTATATATCCCTCCTGCCCTACAGGCTACGGCACACACTGCCCTCACGGCATTCCTATTGGCTTTACCTGTAGCGATGCTGGTGATAGGGGGTGACTTCAATGATATTATCGATGATGAGATTGATAGATACCCGCTCACAACAGTGGTACGAGGGGGAGGGCGATTGCTGCGACTGCTAGACGCCCTGGGGCTTACTGACTGCTGGAGGTACAAACACCCTTATGATAAACAGTATACCTACTACTCTGCTGCCCATAATTGTCTCTCAAGGATTGATTATGTTTTGATGTCTGCAGATGGCCTACATGGCATTGAGGAGGCGGATAACCGCCCCAGGGGTATTTCTGATCACTCCCCGCTGCTACTTACGTACACAAACCACCGTATGCATAGGCGGCGCATGTTCCCGGTTCACGTGGGATAATTACAGGTTGCCCCCCTTATGAAGGATCTAACCAAAACCACCAAACAATTTTTTCAAGAAAATATGGGCTCCGTGGACTCCCACAGTACCCTATGGGAGGCCTACAAAGTAGTCCTCCGCGGGCAGGCGATGGCCTCCATTACTGGCCATAAGCGAACGCAGCGGCGGGAACTAAACGCCCTCGAAGAAGATCTTGCTACTGCCATCTTGGAGCAGGAAACTCACCCTTCGCCGGGGGGCCGCCCAGGAGGTTCACCTTAAACGAGCCGCGTGGGTGACATATCAGAAAGAAATGGTAAAAAACACACTCCAGGCGACCCGTCACAGAGTTTATGAATTAGGGGATAAAGCAGGGAAGACGTTAGCCTGGCTGGACCAAAAGGAAAAAGCGGGTAGAGTTATTGCACAACTGACGTCCCCCACGGGGTCTATGACCTCAGATCCTGGGGCCATAGTCGGTCTCCTGGCCGATCATTTTGAAAACACTTATGCTCCCCAAGCGCCCTACACGGTGGAGGAAGCATACGATTATATCAAAGATCTGACGATCCCTCGCCTTTCCCCAGAGGCGGTGCTCCTACTGGAGGCGGACATTACCGCGGAGGAAATACAGGAGGCGACTTATGCGCTCGCGTCTGGCAGGGCACTGGGCCCTAATGGGCTTCCGGTGGAATTATATAAGAAAGCTGTGCAAACGACGGCCCCCTTCCTACTTAATATGTTCTCTGATAGTCTAGAAGCTGGGGAACTGCCTAGGGATCAGCGCCTCGCTACAATTGTCCCGATCCATAAACCTGGCAAGACTGCGACGTCCTGTGCTTCCTACCGCCCTATCTCCCTAATAAATGCAGAACCAAAGATCCTTGCCAAATTATTGGCGCTGCGACTGGCCCCCCACCTTGCCACTTTGGTACATACAGATCAGTCTGGCTTTATGCCACATCGCAGTACAGCGCTCAACCTGCACCGCTTGCAGGCGGTGCTGGCCCACCCGGAATACATACAAGAACCTGCTGTCCTCCTCTCCCTCGATGCCACTATGGCCTTCGATACAGTGGAATGGCCTTACCTGTTCGCGGTGCTCCAACACATGGGCTTCGGCCCTAAGTTCCGCACCTGGGTTTGTTTACTCTATGCCAAACCCTTGACCCATGTAGCGGCTAACGGACACATCTCCAGGGATTTCCCACTCGGCCGCGGGACAAGGCAGGGATGTCCCTTATCCCCCTTGTTATTTGCGCTTATCCTTGAGCCATTAGCAATTTGGATCCGGTGGGAGCCCTATATCAAAGGTATCTGGTGGTCCGCAATATGGGCAGATCGCATATCCCTATATGCAGACGACACACTTCTTTATCTCACTTCCCCCAAAAAATGAATTCTAGAGCTTCTGAATGTATGTGCAAAATTTGGGAGAGTGTTGGGATACAGGATTAATTGGACTAAATCAGTCCTCTTTGTTCTCGCCGGCCTCCCACCCATGCTCCCTGCGAGCTGCCCTTTACGTCCTACCGGGTTGGCGTTCAAATACCTGGGTGTTTATGTTACATCAAACCCAGATGAATTCTACACTTTGAATTTGAAACCCCCACTGGACCGTTTTAAACGAGATGTGAAGGTGTGGCGGTCCCTCCCCCTCACCCTCCTGGGCAAAGCTGCCCAATTAAAAATGATGTCACTCCCTCGCTTCCTGTACCTCCTAGAAAATACTCCGTTCCCGGTCCAGGCCTCCTATTTCACAGCGATCACGGCGGCCGTCTCTAGCTTATTATGGGATGGGAAACTAGCGCGTATTGCACAAAGTAAACTGGTAAAAGACTGGTACGACGGAGGCATCGCGCTCCCAAATATCGAACTGTACTACTGGGCTGCCCACCTCAAGCAAATCAATTACTGGTTGCATGCCCCACAGACTGAGCCAGCATACTTTATTTTTTATTTTTTTTAGTTTTCAAAGACCTTTATTGGTTATCATACGTGTCATACACAGCACCAGGCCTACAACCCGGGGGCCGGCCGCTCCAAGTAGTCTGGGATAGTAACAAGTTTGATCTCGTATAACACAGCCTTTCAGCCGGCAACCCGGGGGTCCGGCGGCAAAATAGTATATCCGAGTATGACCCAAACTAAAAGGTGAGGGGGGAGGGGGAATCGCTAGATGATAACTGCTACCTCCCCACTCCCTAGCAGCTCTATTGAACCCGGCACTGTGTGCAATTCCCGAGTCTGGTCCCGCCACCTCCCTCAGCCCTAATCCCAATTAGGCCCGAACCCAACCAAAAACACAATAGGACACCACCCCACCCCCCCTCCCATGCACTTCAGTCCCCACTTAGTTCAATAGTATAATCCACTTCCTACATCTGAATCTAGACCTCTCCGGTGCCCTACAATAACCTGAAAGTTTCCAGCCCCCCGGACACACCAACTAGAACCACTCCGTCTAGCTAGGGGCTACTCTACCTCCTCTGGCTGCACTCCTTCGGGCGCTCTCTCCTCCTCTAATTCCCCCTCTCCCCCTGTCGCCTCGTACTCCGCACTACGCAAGCGCGACCTATATAAGCCCCAGAAGTTCTTCGGACGACTGGTTGGTGGCAAAAGCTTGCTGTAAAGTTCCGATTGGGTGCAACAATACATCATGTCGTGCGCCCATCTTTTCACTGTGGGCAGAGGTCCTCTCATCCAGCACATCGCCAGCACCTGTCTGGCGATCAGCATACCCATGTCTGCAAGGCGCCTAACGACAACCGGCAACAGTTTGGAGTACCCCATCAGCGCCAGCGCCGGGTCAGGGGTCAAGTCTGTGCCCAAAATCTGGTTTAATTCCGCATATACGCCACACCAGAACCTACTGACCCCCGGGCACGACCACGCCAGGTGCAAAAAGTCCGCCACCTGTGGTCGACAGCGTACACATTCTGCCGAGCTCCGGAGACCATATCTATGTAATCTCTCTGGTGTGTAATAAACTCTCTGGAGAAATTTAAAGTGTATCAATCTATGTCTACCATTGAGCGATATTTTCTTTGTGCTCGTGCAGCAGTATCTCCACATTTCGTCATCAACGGTGTTCTGCAAGTCCTGTTGCCAGGCGGCCCTGGTCTTCATATACTGGTGTTCCCTGTGTTTCATTGCTGTTTTGTACAGCGAAGTTACCAGCTTACGGGGCGTCTCTGCCTTAATTACATAAGTTAGTTCCGGGACTTCCGGAGGCTCCGCTAGGTCCGGGTCTGTAATTCCAGTAGAGCGCTGCGTACCCTGTGGTACTGAAACTTCTGCAACAATGAGGCTTGAGCTGTATCCGACTCTATCTGGTCCCACTCTTTGACCCTACCGTCCATGAACATGTCTCCCATCGTGAAAATGCCTAATTGATGCAATGCTAGAGTTACGCCACGCTCTGTGAGTGGCGAAAGCCAGTGGGCCCATTCTATGGGCATGGACGGCGAGTATATGAGGGCTCCCCCCTGCGTCAGCAGTAGAGAATGCCATGCGTGGTTTGTGGCCAAGAGCGAGTCCAATATGCCCGTCCCGAAATCCATATGCCGGCAGATCGTAGCCGGCAGTGGCAATGGCTCCGCGAATAGGCGTTCCATCCGAAGGTGGGGTATGCGTTCATCCCCATGAATCCAAGTGTGGAGATGTGCCGCCTGTGCCACTCTGTACTACAGTTCCAGATCCGGGGCCGCTAATCCGCCCATTTCATATGGGAGTGTCAGTAGAGACCACTTAACTCTGGGCTGTTTGCCCGCCCAGGCCAGCTTAACCATTAGCTGTGTCAGAGTCTGAAAGAAGGCCTTTGACAGCACCATCGGGATGGCACGAAATAAAAAGAGAACTCTTGGGAGTACCACCATTTTCATAAGGGCAATGCGCCCCATAAGTGAGAGGGGTAGTTTACACCATACCTCAACGTCATCCTCTAGTTTGCTGCAGGCTACACCATAGTTTTCTCGTAGCAATGTCTCCGAATCCGTATGTATCCTTATTCCCAGGTAACGGACTGAGTCCCAGGACCACTGCAGAGGGAACTCCATTTCGAATTGCCTTGTTATCGGGGTAAGCGGGAAGGCAACCGATTTCGACCCATTTTTTTTTTTTTAGTTTACAATCTTTATTTCGATCTGTTTAGATCATAAAAGATTACAACAATTTAAAATGAGTTGACAATGGTATCAAATATAGGAAGATTTAAAAAAACAATGTAATAAGCAAGGGTTAAGAAGAATACAAAAGCATGTTTAAATCAGTTGCAATGCATTACATTTAGAAATCATCAAGCAATGCATTTATCAGTGTCTAGCTTAATACAACGATTACGAATGTACCACATTGCTGTTAAAAATGTTGCCACTGCAAACACAATTGGGGGGGGATAGTTCTGTCTTTAATATTCTGTAGGCCGGGAGGTAGAGCTTGAAGCCAAGGTTTTTTAGGAGGGGGACTAGCCAGTATTTCCTTGGTCTTTGGTAAGCTTTACAAAAAAATATAATATGCAGATCATTTTCTTGGGGGTATAGGCAAACTGGGCACTGTGTGGAGGGTAGGGACTTGGCCCAATGATCCGTAAATGCCCTAAGAGGAAGGGTGCCATAACGCCACTGCAATAATAGTTTTCTAGTCAAGACGGGACTAATTCCATCAAGGACAGGCTCTAGGAGGTATGAATCTTTGGACTTGATAAACAGATTTGTTAGAGACCCCTCGCGTGTACTCGACCAATTAACCTTCAAACCGGAGAGAGCTCCGAAGTGCACAACCTCTCTCAGCATGGAGGACAGGTTGCGTTCCGGATCACGGACGTACAACAAGGTGTCATCCGCGTAAGTCGAGACAACTACCTTGTAAGACGGAAAACGGACTCCCTCATGCCCGTGGTATTCACGCAATGCGCAGGCCAGCGGTTCCGTCACCAGAGCATATAGCAGTGGAGGGAGGGGGCAGCCTTGTCTCGTTCCTCTGTCAATTTGGATAGGGTAACCAGGTCTCCCAAGTGGAGTCGCGCTGTTGGTTTATAGTACAGGGCCCCTATAATTTACCGGAACGGCTCACCCAAACCAAACCGCCGCAGCACCAAGGACAGGAATGGCCACTCAACAGAGTCAGATGCCTTTTCCATGTCTAGGAAGACAGCAATCGCCTTTGTGTCCTGTCGCACATGTTGCATGGTACCCAGGACCGTACGTATATTATACGTCATGTTTCTGCTGGGGATGAATCCAGCCTGTCCCAGCGCAACCAGTTCATGTGCCAAGAGGGCAAGGCGGGTCGCCAACACCTTGGCGTATATTTTGGTATCCACGTTCAGCAATGAGAGCGGCCTGTATGAGCTACACTCACTGGGCTCCTTCCCTGGTTTAAGTATAGTGACTATTAGGGCCTCTCTCATCGAAGGCGGCATGGCTCCATCCACACAAATATCATCAAATACCTTAGCTAAGTGTGGGAGTAGCTTATCTTGGAAGGCTTTATAAAATGCAACTGTAAGCCCGTCATCTCCCGGTGCGCTGCCAGAGCGCATGCTTGCTAATGCTTCAATTATTTCATCCCTTTCTATGGGAGCCATTAGGTATTCCCTATGAGCATTTGTCAGCTGCGGTAGGTCGATGTGATCCAGGTCGTCATTCGCCTCTGCCGTGAGGTCACCGAGTACAGATCAGAGTAGTATCTCCTAAATTCTTCCGCTATTTCTCCTTCCTCCGACACCCTACTTCCGTCCGCTGTTCGCAGTTCCGTGATCAGGGACTTTCCCCGAGTCCCTTTGATTAATCTGGCCAATAGGGAGCTCGGTTGTTCCCCCTCCCCGTACACATGCGCCGTGGCATATTTCCCCATGTGTTGTACCTCCCTATCTGCTTCTTCATGGTATTCGGTTCCTACTCCTCCATACGTCCTCCAAATCTAGTATGGGGAACGCCTGTTGTATCGCCAGTGCAGACGCTGAGGGCTTGCGCACTGGGCCTGCAGACCTATCTAGTGTGGGGTCTAACACCAAATTCAGATCTCCCCCCCACAGAATGCGCGCCGCTGGGTATGCGCGTGCTATCTTTACCACATTGTGAAAAAACTCAGGGGATTCGTAATTTGGACCATACACATTTATTACCACCAGATCCAGCCCCATCCCCGCACAGCGAGACAAAACGTATCGTCCCTCCGGATCAGCAGACAGAACAGTCTGGGAGAGTTTTGATCTAGGGTTGACCCAGGTCAGCACTCCTCTGGAATGGGTTGTGAATCCCGCTGCTGCTATATGTCCCGCCCATCCCCTACTAAGCAGCATTCTGCTCGTGAGTGGTAGGTGCGTCTCCTGTAGAAGAGCAAGATCTACATTATGTCGCTGTAAGTAGTTCAACACCTTTCTAAGCTTCCGGTGGTCGTTAAGGCCAAGCACATTCCATGTGAGAGCTCGGATGGAAGTCGGGGGGGCCCATCAGGCATAGCAGGTGCGGAGGTCATGATAGTTATGCATGTGAAGTGCGTGTATCAGCTGATCTTCCAGTAACGTAAGTGGGGTTGTGCAAAAAACAAAATAAAACGCAGTAAACTCCCTAGCCCATCCCCAAACAGAAAACATTCTACCAACCGACCCACCTCCCACCCAAAGCAGACCACCCCCAACCTGGCCTTGCCGACCCAGTGTCCAACCCACCCACCCTCGATCCCAACTCTCATGGTTGACGACTCAACGGAGTCATTTGGGAGCATCATGCGCAGGGGCCGAGGTTGCCATGCCTCCATCAGACTATGTAGAAAAAACGTACATCTTAGCAGCCTCTTATGGCTCCCGCCTAAGCTCCATAGCCTCACCAACTGACTATACAAAGGGCCATGAGTGGTCCGTAATCTTATCAACTATTTGAGATCATGTGGAAGTTCAGGCATCCCCATTTCCTTGGAGGATATGACACCCAGAAGGTGCCCACTTATAATATCACAGAGAGCACCACCAACGTTAACTTTATCTGCCCCGGCTGTACTTGTGTCCAGTCACTTAAGCATATCCCCCCACCCCGCGGTCCTGTACTGCAGGGTGGCATTGTCCGTAGACCCAGTCCAAAGCATAGCTGCCTCCAGCGGAGACCCCCTGTTCGCCTTACCACCTCTCCCGGTCAGCTGCGGCATAGTCTCCACTCCTGCTCATCCAGATGGCTATCCGCTTCGACCTCCGTGCGCTGCTCCGGGCTGTCTCTGTGGCGCTCCTTTGCCCAGTTCCTCAGAGCTTGCTGCAGTGCGCGAGGGTCTGTGAACAAGTGGGATTGGCCCTGCCAGTTTCGCTGGGTAGAGCATAGCATAGTCCAGCCCTTGCTCTCTGAGTTGTTTCTTGTAGGGGGCGAAATGCTTACGGGCCTCTTGTACTCTGGCAATAAAATCCGGGCATAGTGATATTTCTGAGCCCTCATATTGCAGAGACTTCTTCTCCTGGGCTAGCCGCAAGGCAGTGCCTCTGTGCCTGTAGTTGAGTAGTTTGGCTATTATGGGGCGTGGTGGCATGCACTCTACATCCGCCCTAGGGATCCCTCAGTGGCTGAAATCACACCACCCGCGGCAGGCTCAGCAGCGCGGTACTTGGTTCTTGCACTGTTGTGGTCAGTCTGCCCGCCTGGGTGCCACGGGGAGAGGGGGTGGGGGAAGGGGGGGGTGTCCCCAGGCCGAATCCAGCCAGTCTCGCCAGCTGTAGATGTGCTGCCTCCGTCTCCGTCCACCACTGCTGCGGAACCGCCCCCTGCCAGAGATTAGCGTGCAGGCCCAGAGCCCCTCACCACGGCCTCACTGTGGGGCCAGGCCTCCAGCCGTCTCAGCGTCTCCACCACCGCGCCTACGTCCAGTGGTCAATGCGGTCTCCACCGCTCTCGGGCAGCTACGTAGCATCCAGTCTCCCCTCCACGCAGTATACAGCTCTATGTGCACTCGCTTGACGGCGTTTGCGTTCGGCCTCACCCCACGCTCCTCCTCACCCACCGGCAGTCACAGACCGCACCTAGGCGCACCTGCCAAGGCGGCGCCGGAACTCCGCTGTCCTGTGGGCCTTACTTGTAGGCCCCCATCCAGGCACAACCCACGCTGATCGATCAGCAAGGTCAATCACTATGTCACACAAGGCAATGGCCCGATATCTCTCCCAGCAGCTGGCTGGTACTCGTGTGTTGTGCCTTCACTTGGGGGGTCACGCTATCATGCGCTCTTCACTCGTCGTGATGTCCGAGGTTCTCCGCATCTTGGGGGCAGCACACCTGGGTCTATGAAGTGCGCCGCAGCGCCTCACCTCAGGTCAAGTCGCCAATGTCGGCCCTACTCCGTGGCCGTACCTCGCTACTTCGCCAGAGAGCCACTCCGCCGTGACCCCCTATGGGTGGGGCCTATCAGCCGCACGCCGAAGCACCTCCGTCGGCCACTTGATGCACTGTGGACCGCGGTGCGCGGCCTGGTCAGGCTTGTTTACTCTCCCAGGCGTTTATCAGATCTACGCGGTTCCGGGCAACCCGTCGCCGGTGCCGCATCTGTTCATGAGTGCGGGGAGTCGATCCCTTTCAGTATGTGTCCCGGTTGGTGCCGGATATTGCAGGATAAGAGCCTCCGAACGGAGCCCTAGGCTTATGCGGCCATTTCGGTTGCTGGCAAGCTCCGCCCCCCTGAGCCAGCATACTTAGCAGACAGACAGTGCTTGGAATCCAGAGGACTGTTGGGGAACCTCTACAGTCGTCGTGTGCCTTCAGACTTATTGGGCCCTACATGCCACTCGGTGCAACTCTGGTACATACGCTTCTTCAATGCTCTGATCTAATCACGCAAATGACACCATTGTGGGACTGGCACAGGTTGTGTTCTTTACGCAGCAGTAAGGGGTTCCAGGCCTGGGACAACATAGGTATTTCAGTGGTAGGCGACCTGTGGAAGAAACACAAGGTGGTGGACTTCTCTTTCCTGCAAACCAATAATGATATGGCCCAGACGGAGCGATTTAGATATATCCAAATTGGACATGCATTGCAAACAGCCATCCCGGCAGGGATAGACCTGGAGGAATCCACCTCTCTTGAAGATAGGTTGCCGACGGAACATATTTCATGCAAAGTGACGTCCTTCACATATCGTAAGTTGGTTATTAACCTTCCAGACATGACATCCAAACTGAGGCTGAATTGGTCTCGTGACATTGGTGAAATCGATGACTCGGAGTGGCAGGAGGCCCTTTCCTCCCCACGGGAGACGGCTATCCCCTCCAGGCTTAAATTAGTCCAACTGAAAATATTGCATCGCACATACTACACAAGAACGGTTCTTTACAAGATAGGGAAGGCATCGCATATGTATTGTCTGCGTGGATGTGGGGAGGAGGGGACATTCTATCATACTATATGGGACTGTGGTCGGGTGGCACTGTACTGGATGGCTGTTATGCGCACCATCTCCCAGACCCTAACTGTTTCCCTACTGCCCGATCCCCGGCGCTGTTTGTTGAATATGTGGGAAGCCACTGACTTAACGCATCGTCAACAGGAATGGGCCATGTTGGGTATGATGATGGCGAAACGCAATATTGCTAGGCTGTGGGGCTCTGATGTGCTGCCTACGCTAAGGGACTGCTGCAGGGACATGGATGTAGCAATGGAGGCCGAAAAAGCGGTATTTGTCCACCGCGGATGCCCTGGGAAGTGGGAGCGAATATGTAAATGTAAATTGATACTTGTATAGCGCACCACTCACCCGCAAGGGTCTCAAGGCACTTGTACGAATACGGCTGTGGAACTCATCCTGGCTTTCCCTGTGAGGTGTCCACTCCTGGGCACCCCCAAGTTGGAGGCCAGGCATCCTTAGCGTTGTGAGGGCCGTTGTGGATATTAAGCAAGCTATTGCCCCGAGTTGCAGAGTGGGACTCCTTGATTGGAATAGGCACCGAGGCGAGAATTATCATGTCCGTGGAATTTTGAGCCCAAGACCCGCCGAGGCGGGGAATTGAACCCTGGTCCTGGGCTAGGCCTTTGCATCAGGGTCTGCCGCTCTAACCATTGAGCCACACTTCTCCACTATGGGATGGAATATGGGGTGCATGGAATAAGTTCAGGGGTGATATATGCAAACCCCCGCGACTAGACGAGGATGAGGTCTCCTCAGATTGAGAGTTGTAATTACGTGCATGTACAATGTTTAATGGCTGCATCCAATCTACCGAAATTCCTACTGATTTGAAAATGCTATACTAGATGGACCTGACTGTAAATGTGATGTATATGTTTATGATGCTGAGATTGTATGTTTAATCGCCTTCCATGTTTAATTCAATAAAAACATGTTTAAAAAAAAAAAGGGCAACAGTAATGTTGAAGGGGCGGTCAAAGTTATGAGGCAAAAAAAGCAACTTACATTTCTGAAATAACACTCATGTAAAAAAGCTTAAGACCTTGATCAATCAAACGCTGCGAAGACTGGGGATAGACCCTGCCGCTCAACAAGAACTGAGACGACTAAAGGGCGACCGCAGGAAGTTGATTTGGCGATTTAAACATGAAGCAGAAGAGACTCTGTGGGCAAAACTATTACACGATATTAAAACCGGCAACAGTGCACAGTTTTGGCAAAAGATCAATCATCTACCTAGCAAGCGGAGGCAGGGTATTGAATCTTATGCTACAGAAGAAGCCTGGACAAGTTTCCTTGGCTCACACTTTAATGAAACTCAAGAAACCAGGCAAGGGTCACATAATTCCATACATGACTCCAAAGTCCGGCTGCTAAAATCCAATGAAATCCAGGCGTCGGAACAAGAAATCTCAACTACAATTGTGCAGATCTGTAAAACAATTTCAAAGGGAAGATGAGAGGGCGCGCCAGGGCCAAATGGGATCCCACCAATTTTGTGTAAACAAGAGCCTGAATTCTGGGCTGCATCTCAAACAGTTGTTTGTTAAGATCTTACTAACGTCATTAATCCCATCATCCTGAGGGGGGCCATCATCTCCGCAATTTACAAAAAAGGAAATAGAAATGACCCGAGAAGCTACCGGCTAGTATCATTACTTGACAACGAGGCCAAATAATTTGCGGGCCTTTTACTCCAGGAATTAACATCATGAGCAACAGAAGTTACTGCAATCAAACCGGCTTCTGCAAAAACACAGGGACGACTACCAATATTCTAGCTCTATCCCTAATGATTGACGCCGCTCTCGCAGCAAAACAACCCCTATACCTGTGCTACATCGATTACAGCTCCACATTCGACTGTGTTAACAGAAACCTTCTGTGGTAAAAACCAAAAAGGTTGAACATACCGCCACTGCTCTTAAATCAACTTATCCTACTGCAGAGTGACACCTGGGTGCAATTTAAACTAGGTCATGGAGAATATCTACTGAGGAAGATTTCAACAAGCCCAGGGGTTAAACGAGGCTGTGTTCTAGCCCCAACACTTTTTAATCTATTTATGGGAGAGCTATCAACTCTGCTGAACGAAAGCAACTCGCACGCACACAATCTAGGTGGTACCCAGCTGTATAACCTTTTCTACGTGGATGACCTAGTACTCATTAGCCGTACCCCTGTGGGCTTACAGCGGCTGTTGGACATAACGTCACGATATTCTGCAACAAATATGGTTAGCATTAACCAAGAGAAAACCAAAAGTCATGTGCATTAACACCCATAAAAAGAGAATAACAAATAACTGGTTCTTGGCATCAAGGAAGCTGGACATCGTTTGTGAATACAGATATTTGGGGGTTATTATCAACGACAATGGCACCGTAGCAAGAGCACTGCGCACGATCTTTGGCTGGCAAAGTTACACATCTCACGCACAGATGAGACTTGATTTCGGGCTCCCAAGAGAAGAGCTGGCATGCAAAGGCTTTATTTGGAGGCCGCCTTCAACCAGCTGGGACTACGACAGCTTTGGGAAGTCCCAGGGGCCCCGGCAGACTTTAAAAAAATAGTGGACTGTCAGGAAAGAATCACTCTGGCAGGATAAAGCATCCCTGGGAGAGCGTGCACATGGCTGGCTTACGGTACAATCTTACACTCAACCCTTGCCCCAAGGATACCTCCAGACTGGCTTCTCAAATAAAACTAAAGAGACATTTTTGAAATTGTGCCTAGCGCTGCTGCCCTCTGCAAATCATCTACCGCCTTAGCTACGGGCTCAGACACCAGCAAAGTGTCGTCTTTGTGGTGATGGTGAAGAAAACATAGTGCATCTGATAACAATTTTTAGGGTACTACTACAAGAACGACGGGCCCTCCTGAGACCGTTCTTCAACAGAAAACGGATACGGTCTTGCAGGCAAGCGGTGCTGGCATGCTTTTGCAGCGACAACATCCAACTGAGCTGCCGGATGGTAAAATTCCTAGCAGCCGCCGAAGCTGGCCTCAAAAACCAAAAAGAACTTCAAGGAGATAGGAGTATGGATGCAGAGGAGGACATACCTTCATGACCCACATGGAGAAAAGCTCCTGAATGCCCCAGCGAAGAAACAGGAAGTACAGCGTCTCCAATCGTCTTGATTGCTCAGTGATGGCGGAGGTCTTCGCGGGCGGATCAGCCCCAGGGTCCTGGTGGCGATTTCTGGTGAGGAGTCGGGAGGATGGGGCGCCCCGGCCCGCGGGGAGGTTTGGCCACAGCCCGGGAGCGCCTAGGAGACAGGCCTGATTCTAGGGCCCCGGGCGCGGGAGTACCCTCCTCCCGGGTGTTCGGCCATTTCGGAGCGGCGGCGACAGCAGCGAGAGTGGGAGACCAGCTGGGGACCAGAGGCTCGGGAGGCCTCAAACTCACTTACTGGTCTTTCCTCGACCCTCTCCAGCCCCTCCTGGGACCTGCGGTGGAGGCAGTGAGTGGGCCCTGCGGTGCTCCCGCATGGGTGGTTTCCTGGGCCAGTGTGGAGGTTGGCCTGGCCTGGTGCGTGGCCCGGAGGGGTACCCTGCGACAGGCCAGTGATAGGAGAGGGGCCCGCAGGGGCCCGGAGGGGCAGCACAGCCGCACGGTGGAGACGGTGGATCTTTTTGGATCTTTTCTGCTGTGTGGACCCCGGGCACAGACGCTAGCTGGTAGGCCTGAATTGATGGAGGTCCCCTGATTTGACTGTGGCGACAGGTCCCGTGATCCATGGCCATGCCGGGTCGTGCTGAGGGGGAGCGCGAGGAGACTGCTCTGCGCCAACATTTTCATCCCAGGAGGGCTGACACCGGCGGTCGAGTGGGCAGAGTGGGGCCCTGGGGATGGCTTCACCAGCGGGGCCTTGCCGCTTTGGTGCTTTGCGACATCGGCCGGCAGGCTTCCCAGGTCTATGCTGCATGAGGGCCCCTCGCAGACTGAGGCCTATAATGGTGGATTGCGGGCCCAGGATCGGGGGTGCCTTCATCCATTGCGGTTCGATTGTGAGCCTGACCGGCTTGCTGTGTTCCTGCCTGTGCTGAGGGGGTACTTTCGTCGGTGCCTAGCATAGATAGGCTTGGGCCCACGAGGAGCCCGTTGAGGACCACCATGACAAGCGATAAGGGTGGCGGTGGACCCGCAAAACATGGGCCCATCAACAAGTTTACCGGCCTGGGAGGGACGGGGGAGCCACTGGGACCCCCAGGAGATTGTACCGGACAATGCGGCTCTGATGGCGGCAATCACCCAATCCAGAGACGTGCTAGATGCCAAAATTGGTGCGGTGGGCTCGGATGTTATGTTACTACGGCAGGACCTATGGAATGAAGTGGCTCGCATTACGGAGGCGGAGACTTGTTTATCAGGGGTGGAAGATGATGTTACAGTCCTCAAGCAGAAGGTAGCGAGCTTGGAAAATGCCCAGAAGGGCTTGGCGCTTCGGGTTGAGGATGCTGAAGGACGGGCCCGGTGGAACAACCTGCGCTTCGTCGGATTCCCAGAGGGTTGTGGGACTGGGAATATGGAACGTTTCCTCACACAATGGCTGGAGGGCTGGGTGCCCCGGTTGTCCTGTCGGGCTGCTTCGTTGTGGAGCGGGCCCTGAGAGCGCTCGCCCAGAAGCCGGCGGTGGGGGCTCGTTCACGACCAGTGATTGCGTGTTTCTTGAACTATCTTGACAGCGATGCCGTCCTGAAACAGGCCAGTGCCAAAGAACCTTGGGCCTCATTTATTAAAAGTGATGCATCGCTGCGTGAAAGCAGCGATGCGTCACTTCTCAATGCGCACTCCTTGCGTCATGATTGATGCGTCACATTTATAATATGATGCATCATGTCGCAAGGAGTTACAGATATGTCAGTATTTCTGACGTATCTGTAGGCGCAAAAGTGACGCATTGCTGGAGTGTGTCACAAAACTGACGCAACTCCAGCAATGTGTCCTTTCACATGGGCAAGTCCCATGTGAAAGGGCATGCGTCAGTCCTACGCCTGCCATGAGGCAGGCGTAAGATTTTGACGCATTAGCGGGCAAGAAATGGCGCAGTGAAATCTTATAGATTTCACTGCGTCACTTCTACGACCCTTCCTTGCGTCAATACGCCCCCCTTGCATACATTATACTTGGCGCAGGTATAATGTGGCGCAGGGGTTTACAAAGTGACGCATCTACTTAGATGCGCCACTTTGTAAATATGGCGCAACAATGCGCATTTTTTACGCCACTGGTGCGTCACCAAAAGTGATGCACCAGCGGTGTAAAAGTGAACCACAGCCTCATAAATTAGGCCCCTATGCTCTACGATAACCATCGTATCCTGGTGTTCCCGAATTTTACGCGACTTGTGCAACAGCAACGCCAATCGTTTATGGCAGCGAAAGCCAGACTGAGGGACCTCAAGCTCCAGCACGCCTTATTATTCCCGGCTCGCCTGCGGGTGGTGTACCAATCTTGCACCCATTCCTTCGACATTCCGGAGGAGGTGTTCAAGTGGACAGATGAAACCGTGTGGGTGAGGGTGCATATGCCACCCGGGCTGCATTATGATTCTTCACTGACTGAGGCGCTGTTGAAAAGTTCATATGGACAGCGCCGGAGGGGGCACAAAATATCTCGGTCCCAGAGGAGTTCTTTGTCCTGTTGTGCCTCCTCCCGGGGAGATCCAGCTTCCCAGCCTCAGACACTGGACCCTTAACTGCTGTGGGGTGGGTGGTGCCGGGATGTTCCTCTAATAGGATTGTGAGCATGTTTGATATAAGCTGTATGGAGGGAGCCCTTACAGAACTGAATACCCACATTTCTAGCACTTGTGGGGGATGGGCCCGGATGACATGGGCTGTCAGTTGGGGATCCATTGGCGCGACAGGTACTTCAGTGTTTTTTGAGGTATGGGGTGGGGGCTTTGTTATGGGGAGGGTGTTTGATTGGGGTATGAGTTGCGCCATCTCTCTGGGTACGTTTACACACACACACACCCACCGTTGGGCCCCTTTTCCGTGTTATGTCACTGTATGCTGCTCGATGGCTAGTGGGACTGTAGTTGGGCAGGTGTCCCCGGGTACCCTCCGCATTGTCAGCTGGAATGTGTGTGGGGTCCTGGACAAAATGAAGCGTGGGGCTGTCCTGCGCCAGGCTAAGCGGGCCAGAGCTAACATCCTTTTCTTACAAGAAACTCATTTGATGGGGTACAAAGTCCTGTGTTCTGCAGCATTTGGGCTTTCAGCAGGTCTTTCATGCTGGATTCACACAGGGTTTCAGGGGAGTAGCGATTTTAATACACTGAAGGGTCCCATACGTACATCAGCAGTAATGGCTGGATACGCAGGTGGGATACTTTTTTCTCCGAGGCACGATCGGGGAGGATCCTATAGTGTTGGGCTGTGTATATGACCCCCACGTTACAGTGGTCCTTGGTAGAGCGGCTACTTACCTTGTGGGACGACATCCGGACGTGGCCTCTGTGGTGGGTGGAGACTGGAATGATGTGCAGGATGTTGGTAGGGACAGGAGCAGGCCTAGTGCAGGCCAGGGTGGCACTCAGCCCATGAAACTACACTCTTTGGTTACAAGCCTTGATTGGGTGGACACCTGGCTGCACACTCACGGGGACAGAAGGGAGTTTACGTACCTCTCGGCGGTTCATAAGTCATTCTCTAGGATCAACTGTATATTCGTACCCCGGGCGATGGTTGCAAATATGGTCTCCGCTGAGATCCTCCCCTGGGGGTTGTAAGATCACTCTCCGGTGGCTGTTGAGCTGCAGATGGGCAGGGGGCGGCAGCCATTTCGATGGCGCCTAGCTATATAGAACTTGCAGAATGGTGAATGTGAGAGGCACAAGAGGGAGGCTGTCGCGAACTACCTTACCGCCAATGTGGGGTCGGTCTCCAGCGCCGTGACACTTTGGGAGGCGCTAAAGCCCACACTACGTGGGGTGGACATAGCATGGTGTGTGGAGGCCCATGAGAATTGTTTTGGGCTGAGGTTGAGGTGGAAGCGCTGGAACGTCAGTGCCGGGAGGAGGATGAGGGGCCGGCCATTCGACAATTACTTCTGGCACAACAGTCCTATGCCTCGCAACTAATGCACGAGGCATTACAGGTAGAATCTATCAATTAGGCGACAAGTCGAGTAAGATGCTTCATAGGCTCTGCCACTGCCACAGGCCCTTCCGGGGGTTCTGGATGAGGGTGGGGTACCGTTGATGGATCCTAAGGTCATAGCGGAGAGCTTTGCCGTCTACTATGCGGACCTCTATGCCCCTCAGGAATGCCTGCTGGAGGCTACAGTCGAAAATTTATTGCGAATCTCCCGCCCAAAGCGGTGTCCGATGAGACGCGCCAACAATTGGAGCTCCCCCTATCAGAAGAGGAGCTTAGTAGGGCCCTGGGAGAGCTTAACTCTGGGAAGGCGCCTGGAACCAACAGGTTCCCCAATGAGTTCTTTCGCCGGTATAACGTACAGTTAGCCTCTTATTACCGGGCGGCGTTGGAGGAGGCCAGGGAAGCCGGCCGGCTCCCTCCAGATTGGAAATATGCAGACGTGGTGGTGTTCCACAAGCCTGGTCGGCCCCAGGAGCAGCACGCCTCTTACCGTCCCACCTCTCTTCTTAATGTGGAGGTCAAAGTCTTGGCCAAAGAGCTGGCTAACTGCCTCCTGCCGCACATATCGGCCTTAGTACACCCGGACCAGGCCAGTTTCATGCCCCAGATGGTGATGCGACACAACACCAGGCGGGCGCACGTGGCAGTGGCGGGGGTTTGGCGAATGGGGAGCTGACTACACTCCTGCTGGCAGACATGGACAGGGCTTTCAACTCCCTGAGTTGGGTTTACCTGTTTGCCTTTCTGTGTTGTCTTAACTTTGTCCCACGTTTTCTGTCGTATCTGATGCTTCTTTACACTGATCTGACAGCGTCAGTGCTTGTGGCGGGAGCGGGCTCGTCCAGCGTTCCTATTAGACGAGGCACCAGACAGGGGTGCCCCCTGTCGCCATATTTAGTCGCCCTAGTCATGGAGCCATTGGCGGCCTGGGTGCGCATTGATGCGCAGCTAAGGGGGTTTTAGTGGGCTCCGGGTCTCTCCGATAGGATCGCATTGTAAGCAGATGATGTTAATTTTTTTCCTAACCGCTTTAGATAGATCGGGCCCATGGATCCTTGAGATCATGCAAATATTCGGGGAAACGACCGGGCTGCACATTAATCCATGCAAGTCCACGTTGTGGGTCGTAGGAGCTCGGGGTAATACGGGCACGTGGGCGTCGGCGTTAAAGGTGGCAGTGGGAGGTCTCAGATACCTGGGTGTCTTCCTGTCGGATGTGCCAGCCATATCTTGGGAGCGGAACTTGGCGCCGGTTTGGGAGCGCGTTCGCATGGATATTAAGACCTGGTCACGTATGCCCTTAGCAATATATGGCACGTCAGCGATCTTCATGATGGTGGCTCTCCCTCGCTTGCTGTACCAGCTGCAGAATAACCCGTACCCGATCGTGCCCAAATGGTTTAGGCTGGTGAATTCCGTGTTGGCGGGGCGGTGTGGGTAGTAGCATTGCGCACTTGCTTTCTCTCCACCTACTTTGGTGGGCTGGCGACATCTGATATTCTTTCATACTAGTAGGCCTCGCATCCATTAGTTCTAAATGAGTGCTGGTATGGGGACAGGGGGGACCCAGCCTATGCACTGGAGCGACACCTTATGGGGTCTCACACCCTTCACAAGATTCTCTATGCAGCGACGCGGCGTGGTACATTACCACAGGTGACAAAGGTTGTCTTTCAAGTTTGGTGGCAGTCATTGAAGTGAATGGGGTGGTGGAATACCCTTACTGGAGAGACTCCCTTGTGGCACAACAGGCGCCTGCTGGAGCTGGCAGCCTTGCAGGGTTTAGGGGGTGGGATGCCATCGGCATCTGCACCCTGAGGGATGTAGTGCGGGATGGGTCCCTTAAGTCCTTCCTGGACATACAGGAGCAATTTTGCATGGCCCAGTCCCAGTTTTTTTGGTACCTTCAGTTCCGCCATGCGCTTTCCCCTAGCCTAGAGGGCCTTGATTTGCTACCCGAGTTTAGTCCGTTGGAGGCAAATGTTTTTATGGGGGAATGGAAACCAAGAAGATCTCACAGATATATCAGTCCCTGGTCATCCACTGCGTGCCTACGCTTGAGCAGCTACGGGGGGTATGGGAAGAGGATGTGGGCCTGCTCGAGGGGGACTGGAAGGAGGCCTTAGCCGCCCCCCGAGGAGCGGCCATAGCAATAGGGCTTTGCCTCATACAATTTAAATACCTACATCGGGTCTACTTTACTCAGTTGTGATTACGGCGGGCAGGTTTGATTGCCTCCCTCCGGTGTGGTGGGGAGAAGGGCACATTATTGCACACCGTCTGGCAATGCCCATCACTCGATCGATTCTGACGGGGGGTATTCTCCCGTTTATCGGAGGTTCTGGGGCGGTCACTTCCACGCATGCCACAATTCGCCCTACTGCATGTGATGGAAGGGATTGGGGGCAATGTTTATAAACGGCACCTCATGCTGCTGGGCCTCACATTGGAGAAACGTGATATAGAGAGGATGTGGAAGGATACACTGGCGCCCTCGTTGGCAGCCTGGAAAAATTGACTTGATTTCTCCATGGGGCTGGAACAGCCAATCTTTGTTGCCCGAGATGTCCGTGTAAGCATTACAAAATATGGAAGCGGTGGGCGAGTATAGGGGTTTGTGACTGGAGCCTCCGAATGTTGTGGACGATCTTCCAGTGGATGGGGGCTGGAGCGGGTCTGTCAGATCTGGCACAGGGGGGGTTTTGGAGTAGCCTGGGGTATGTGTGTACCAAGACTGGAATGTCTGACATAATATCGACCACAAAAATATCGCAATACAAAAATATCGCAACAAAAATATCGAGGACAATAATATCGGGATCCTATCTTCATAAAGGTAAGTACAAAAATATCGAAAAAATAATATCGTAGTACAAAAATATCGAAATTAAAAATATCGTTTTTTTAAATGTATTAATAATAATGTAAAAATAATGTTAAAATACATATAATGTAACAAATATTAATAAAAACATTAAAATATAATTAAATAATTAAAAGTAATACATATACATTTAAAATAAATTAAAAATTTAATAATTTAATGTAATTTTATTTCTTTTAATTTCATTTAATTGATTTAAATTAAATTTAAATTTATTTTATTTTTACCCTTTACGCCTGTACCCCAAAAACCCAAAACTGACCCTGAACCCTAAAAATACCCCTGTACCCCAAAAACCCAAAACTGACCCTTAACCCTAAAAATACCCCTTTACCCAAAAACTGAAAACTGACCCTGAACCCTATAAATACCCCTTTACCCAAGAACTGAAAACTGACCCTGAACCCTAAAAATACCCCTTTACCCAAAAACTGAAAACTGACCCTGAACCCTAAAAATACCCCTTTACCCAAAAACTGAAAACTGACCCTGAACCCTAAAAATACCCCTTTACCCAAAAACTGAAAACTGACCCTGAACCCTAAAAATACCCCTTTACCCAAAAACTGAACACTGACCCTGAACCCAAAAAAAATCCCTTTACCCAAGAACTGAAAACTGACCCTGAACCCTAAAAATACCCCTTTACCGAAGAACTGAAAACTGACCCTGAACCCCAAAAATACCCCTTTACCCAAGAACTGAAAACTGACCCTGAACCCTAAAAATACTCCTTTACCCAAAATTAATTAACATTATTTAATTACCAATTAATTATTAATTAACAATAACAATAAAGTAAATATATTAGCACATTAGCTATAATTAATTTAATTTACTAATTAATATTAACTTTTTCCCAAATAATTAATTAACAATAAAAAAATTATATATATTAAAAAATTTATCTAATTAATGTAATTAACTAATTAATAATAATTAATTCCCAATTAATTATTAATTAAAAATATGTACAAAATTATATTAATTAATTAACGAATTAATATTAATTAATTACCAATTAATAATTAAATAAAAATATGTACAAATTTATATTAATTAATTAACTAATTAATATTAATTAATTACCAATTAATTATTAATGAAAAATATGTACAAAATTATATTAATTAATTAACTAATTACTATTAATTAATTATTAATTAAAAATATGTACAAACATATATTAATTAATTAATTATTATTAAATTACTTCCCACCCTATTCCCCTATAAACCCACAACCCGCTCTAATACTAAAACGCAAAATGTTAACAAAATGACTAATTTTCAAACATACATTTCTAAACATATTTAGCAAACATATAAACAACAAAATAAAATACATAACACTAAACAACAAAATTTCGATATTACTAACATACATACCTTAATCTCGATATTCTGTCTGTCGATATTATGGCACATCGATATACTGTACCATCGATATTAAAACATCGATATTATTGCATATCGATATTTTAATTTCGATATTTTGTCTGCCTACCCAAGACTGGGATTTTCTGTTGTCGTTCTTCTTTTTCCTTTACTGTTTTTTCTAGCCTGATTGCTTATGCATATGGACTGGGCTCAATGGACTTTTCGCAACTCGGGTGGGGGATTGGTTGGGAGGGGGGCTTTAAATCCTAACGGATACTCTAAGTCACGTATTTTGGTTGCATTGTTTGATGTAAAAGAAAGTCAGATGCTGTCTTGTAATTGTAAAAATTGATACTGCAGTGGCCTTTGGGGTTCAGAGCCTGCAACTTTTGTGCAATCTTACAATAAAATATGTTTAAAAAAAAAAAAAAATGGATTGCTTCTGAGCAAATCTCTTTCTTACGAGACCCTGCTCCATCAACATTCCTCCAGGAGGGCCAAAAATTTGAGTGGAGATGAAGCAACTGACTGAAACCTACGGAAAGTAAAGAAGACATTGGGAAGTGTTTCCCTTCATATTCTGACACTTCCTTATTCTTTTTCAACTATACAGTTTTCTAAGTGAAAACAGTGTTTTGAGACATCATGAGATATGTATTTATAGCGAGCTTACTACCCTTTACAAGGCATTGAGGGGCAGATTTACAAGCCCCATGCGCCACATTTACGCTGCTGTTGCGTCACTTCTGTGACGCAGAGGCGGCATAAACCATACACCACGTTGTGCCTTATTTACAACGTGACACATCTAGGGAGATGCGTCACGTTGTAAAGCCCTGAGCCACATGAAACCTGTGTTAGGTTTCATGTAGGCGTTCCGGGGCAGGGTGGGCCTCGTAAAAGGGACACAGTGAAAGCAACTAGATTTCTCTGAGTCACTTTTAGGTACATGGGGGCAGATTTATGACTTCTGGCGGATCTCTGCTAATCAGCAGAGATGCACCAGAAGAGTTGTGAGGCATCTGCCCACCTGTGCACCACCACTGATGCGCCGCATTTACAATGCGGCGCACCGTGGCGCTCGGATGGGCAGATGCGTGACGCATCCCTGGCGGAAATTTGGCGCATTGCTGGAGTTGCGTCGCAAGCGCAACGCACCTCCAGCAAGGCTCAGGTGCCCTTTCTGTATCATGCTGCGTCAATCCTTACGCCTGCTCCAAGGAGGCGAAGGGTTTTGACGCAGCATGGGCGTAAAAGTCAGCCACTTTTAGGAGGCGTTCCTGCACCGGATCCCCCCCCCCGCGTCAGAACGCTTACATGTGGCGCAGGGCTTTACAACGTGATGCATCTCCCAGATGCGTCACGTTGTAAATACCCGGAAGCATGGCGCTGGGGTTTTAGCCGCCGCTGCGTCACAAAAGTGACGCGACGGCAGCGTTAAAGAGGCGCAAGGGGCTTGTAAATCTGTCCCACGCTTCGTCAAAACCCAGTGACGCAGCATGTTAGGCATTGGGCGCCTCCGAGCATTGCTGAAGCCGCGTTGCGCTTGCGACACGACTCCAGAAGTGCGCAGCCCTTACGCCACAGGATGCGACACGCAGCGCCCTATCCATGCGCCGCATTGTAAATGCGACGCATTGGTAGTGGCGCAGAAAGGGAATTGCGTGTCGCATCCCTGTTGATTTGCAGAGATGCCCCAGAATGTGTTTTCATTGCTTTTGTGGCAGAGAGCTGGTAAAGTCTTAAGAACTTTTCAGAAAACCAAAAGTTCAAATGTTAATAAAAACTTGGAAGAGAAGACAAGTAACTTTAACTCACAAGGTGACATTTAACAATTTTAATCCTATTATTTTGAGTGATGGCCACACGAAGTGCCATGAGCCGGAGAAACGTGAGGGGTCAATTCAAACTCCTTCGTTTCAAATGAGCACTTCCTCTATTTTGTCTCCTATGCATATTAGAGTGCCTATCTTTACGGAGTTTCTGGGGATGAATGCAGAAGTATGTTTAAATTTTACAGTAAAAGAAATAAAGAAATTAACTGCTAATTAATTAATAGTGTAAATTGTTCAGTTAGATGTGAAGCGTTTCTCTTCTGTGCAATGCATTCTGGGCAGCCGGATATCCGGTCAGTGTCTGGCAGGAAGTGCTTTCCCGGCAGCCTCGCTCCGTGAAGAACAAGATTGTTTCAAGATGGCCGCTGACCAGGAGTCCTAGGCAAGGGCTCCGGGATTTGGGATCGCCAATTCTGGCATAAATCCCTGAACATCCCGACTTTACAGCCCAAGACCTGCCAAGACTGGCGACCTAGGACTCGGAAACAGAATGAAAAAGAAGATATTGTGATTACCTCCGTAGGAGAGGTAGCAGCCTGGCATCATCCGGACCGAGAGGGGACTCGGGGGCGCCCGGGCGGGGACAGCATCAGCGGACGCCCTGGAGACTGTTGGCGGAGCGGGCGGAGAGCGGAGAACTCTCGGAGCGGTGCAGGCGGGGTCCGATCCGTGAGAGGGACGAGGCGGCTTCACCGGGACCCAGGACGGGGATCGGGGACCGAGCGCAGAGACGAGGAGGTGAGGGCACTCGCGCTGCTGCGGCGCAGCCCCACGGCGCCCAGTCATCGCCCCCCCCCCCCCGCCGCACTTCAAGACAGACCGGGAAAGTGAGAAAGGTCTGCAGTCCGCCCCGCCTGACCTTAAAATGGCAGCCAATGCGGACAAGTAACAAATAAACATTTACACATATAGCGCAGAGGATCTGACATAAGTATCCACACACTTGTGGGATAAGTTGAACTCGGCTAGATTAGGTGCAACCAACAGAAAAGCGGAATCTCTGCAAGTTTACATGCAACAGCAATCAATCTGACTTACTAGAGGAAAGACAGGGAAATTGGACCAATCAATGAGGGAAGCTGGACCAGAGAAAGAAGTGGAAAGTGAGAAAGGACTCCCTGCCTGTATAAAAACAAACATAACGGCAGCCATCTTACAAGGATTGTTTTTACACCCAGCATAGAGCAGAACAAATGTCAGCTGGCGAATTAATTAATAAGCACTCTGAAAGTACAACTACTAGAGGTAAATGAGGAATAATTATGGAAAAGAGAAGCCTTATCCAGTACTACTCAGTGAAACTATAATGGAAAATTCTAGATCTGGGATTAAAAGCAGCAATAAATAACATCAGCAGTGGGGCTACCTGGAATAAAACGGAAAAAGAAACACCATAATAAATGCAGAACGGAGCAAAAATGAGCGAAAGATACCTAGAATCTACTGGCTTGAGTGCCCAGAGTATAAAATACCCCAATAATTTAACTAAAAATGCAGCTAAGAAGTTTAAACACGACTAGCTGAGGAAAAACCCGGACATACTATTCGCAGACCTATACTTTAATGCAACTAATGGTACGAAAATGAACGACCTCATATTCTATACATCCAGAGCAGCTAAATGGCGCAATGCCTTCACTAGGATGCTTACCATAAAAACTACGAAAAACATTCCTCACGGCTTAAAAATGTCAACCGCACCATCACAAAGATGCAGAGCCGAACTTAACATCACGATATATAAATCTGGAACAGTGCTGATACAAGCAGCAAATCGAGATCTAGAGAGATTTGCCAAGACTTTCCTATCGATAAAAGACTCAATGGACGACCCGAGTAATCAACTTCTCCTAACCCCACCAGTAGACACTCTAGACACTCACGATGTCACAATCAGAGGCGCAATTAGAACCAGGAGCCATCATGCGCCGGCGTCAACACTAGCGACTACCCAGGTAAAGTTAACGGGTCTAGTAAGGCCTCTACCAGAGAACACGACTAGAAGAACTGAGAGGTCTACCTATCAAACAAACAAAGAACAAAATCAGCGCCTTAG
This sequence comes from Lissotriton helveticus, assembly GCF_964261635.1. Taxonomy (NCBI): domain Eukaryota; kingdom Metazoa; phylum Chordata; class Amphibia; order Caudata; family Salamandridae; genus Lissotriton; species Lissotriton helveticus. Next base: position 1,702,166,221 of record NC_136069.1, on the reverse strand, counting down.
AGAAGAATCGCCCCTACTCCCGAACCATGAGACCCCTCAATTAGATCATACACTGGCAGTGAGGGTAGCGCCACCTAACAACCAGGAGTGGGATGAGACTGAAGAGGGTGAGACAGTGAGGGTAGCGCCACCCAACAACCAGGAATTGGATGAGACAGAAGACATCAGCCTTCCTACATCCCAAACCCTCGCCAGCACTATACCAACTTCGTACACACCTACATCAACAAACGAACTCCCAACAACACAGGACCTATCTAACTCCATCAACCTCCCTACACCTCACGCTAATACAACACCAGCGGCTTACAGACCCTCAACCTCTAACACGATCCTACCAACTCAGAACATATCCAGCACCAACGACACACCTAATGGAGATGGAATAGACAATCAAAAAGAGAAGATAAAGAAAATGGCAGCGCAACGAAGAACCGTTCCAAAAAGGAGAAGAGTTGAGCGGATGTACAGATCGGCCGCCCCAAAGAAACCCCGCCAGAACAAGAAGGACTTTAATAAGCTTCAGAAACTTGTGAGCAAGCTAACACAAGCCACTATGAATACCGTACAGGCGATAGAAAAAATCGAAGAGAGGACGGCGAACATTCACGCCAAAGTCACGGATATCCAAAATCTTGTACATTCCTCACACAGAAAGAGCATCGAGGCGAACATGCGTTTAAAACAGAGAGACAACCGACCAGACAGGACGGAATCATTATCTAAAGAGGAAACGCTGGCCTTAATCCGAACATATGACCTATCGGACCACAAGGAGGAAGAGAGAATCCAAACAGTCCCACTAGACGTTAACAGAACAGCGAGAAAAAACGATAGAACATCCAACCCCCACAATTTACAGCACATACAGCTAACACCAAACGAAGCCGAAAATGTGAACGCTAGTAAAAAAGAAAAACATCTATCCTGTCTACTACTCAACTGCCGATCAGCTACCAAACATGCATCGGACATAGCGGACCTCATCCTCAACAAGGACATCGACCTGGCAATCCTTACAGAAACTTGGCTTACGGAATCCTCATCCCCAACCATGGATCTATTGATACCACCGCAATTCAACGTTCTGAGACTGGATAGACACGGAAAGCTAGGGGGAGGGATAGCCTGTATTCATCGATCTGACATAGAGGTTAAACAAATTCAGGCCGACCCACTTGAATCCTGTGAGTATCTTGGTCTTAACATAAGATCAACTAACACTCAATGGTGCAACCTGCATACTTTCTACCACCCACCAGGAGATAACACAAAGTTTATAGCAGAGTTAATGGAGATCATAACAGCCAACTCTAACGACGCTGCCAATAACATATTCCTAGGCGACTTCAACCTGCATTGGGAGAACTGCAATGACAAACTGGTCAACATGCTTAAAGGTTTCCTCACTGAACTAAACCTCACTCAAGCGTGCACACTGCCCACACATTCTAAAGGAGGGACGTTAGACTGGATAATCTCAAGAAACAAAGTTGCAACAATCCACTCCATAACACCATGTGACTGGTCTGATCATCACGCCATAACTTTCATGATACCCGCAACGAGAAAAGGTAGGACCAGGCAACCTGTCAAGACCAAAAAATGGACTCGAGACACAAAAGAAGCAAATATGGAACTACTGGTCGAAAGCTGTGAAAGAGACTTAAAGCCACCCAACAACCTGGAAAAATTTAACGAGCTGACGGAACACTACATAACAACTGTCGAAAATATCGTTAATAACACCATGCCATTAAAATTGAAACGAATCTCAGAAAAGACTAAAAACCCGTGGTTTAACAAAGCACTAAATTAAGATAGACGCAAATTGAGAATGGCCGAAAGAAAATGGAGGCAACACCCATCATCTCCTGAACTGGAAGCCCTCAGAAAAACAAGGAAACAATATAATAAAAAGATCATCAACTCAAAAAAGGAATTTATAAGAGCAGAACTGGATAATGCCAAAAACAGGCCACGAAAACTATTTGAAATCCTAAAGGAGCAATCAAACAAACTAGCCAAAACAGTGCAAGAAAATTCAAAAACATCTCTAAGCTGTGATGATTTCTCCACATTTTTCACCGAAAAGGCCAAAGCACTCGAAATAGAGCTTAAAAACTCGGCGTTGAACCTTCCCAACGAACCTTGGTCTACTAACGATGCCAACTCTACAACGGATTGCACTATGGCAAAAAACAAGGCGAGCTGGGAAACATTCGAACTGTACGACCAACACACGATTGCCAAGACGCTCTCAGGAATCAAACCTAACAACCACCACCAAGACCCTCTGCCTGCAAAATGCATAAAAGAAATCAATCACATCCTGATTCCAATATGGACCGAAATAATAAATGCGTCACTGTCACAAGGGATCCTTCCCGACTGCCTAAAAACAGGTCAAGTCTTTCCCATAATCAAAAAACCCACAGCAGATACATCAGATCCAAATAACTTTCGCCCAGTGACCAACATCCCTTTACTGGCCAAGTTGACCGAGAAATGTGTGCAGAACCAATTGAGCCAACACATCACCAAATTCTCCTTGCTAGATGAATGCCAATCAGGATTCAGAGCAGGGCACAGCACTGAAACAGCGATTCTCCACATTACCGATGACGCACTACAGGCCCTTGACCAAAATCAAGCATGCTTACTGATTCTCCTTGACTTGTCATCGGCATTTGATACGGTAAATCATGAAGCATTACTGACCAGGCTACGGGACAGGATGGGAATATCGGGAATAGTGCTGAAATGGTTCGAGTCCTTTTTACAGAACAGAACACAGCGCTTCCTGGTTAACCAATCAATCTCCCTTCCTTGCCCTACCACAATTGGAGTCCCTCAAGGATCGACATTATCCCCAGATCTGTTTAACCTATACGTCGAGCCACTCACAGAAATTCTCCAAAAATCTCAAATATCCTATTACATGTATGCTGACGACACGCAAATTTACGTAAAGATCGGATCCATAAAAGAATTGGAATTAATGAATGAGACACTAAAAATGACACTTCAATGGTTAACGGCAAACCACCTGAAGCTGAATGCACATAAAACAGAGTTCCTACTAATCTCTCCACCAAAGAGGAATACAGAAATAATGGAATGGATGAAAGTCGTGACTGCGCTAAACTGCACCCCAACCCTTGTCAACTCAGCCAAATCTCTAGGAATCATCTGAGATGAGAATCTAGACATGAAAGCCCACATTAACTCAATGGCGAAAAGTGCCCGCTTTCACTTGAACTACCTAAGACAATTGAAACCATTCATCACAGAGTCAGACCTCAAATTGGCAATCCAATCCTTAGTTATCTCGAGGATTGAATATGGATGCACCACCTTGGCTGGATTACCAAAAATGTCCACAGCACCATTGAAAGCCTGCCTTAACGCTGCAGCAAGACTTATCACCGGAACTAGGAAATATGACCATATATCCCCGCACCTGAAAGCATTAAACTGGCTACCATATGAAGCAAGAATCCAAATGAAGATAGCATGTATCACACATAAAGCATTACACGACAACAGGGGTTCCCCAGGGATCCATACTCAGTCCCCTTTTTTTTAATATTTACATGGCTCCCCTCCTTGCAGTGATCGAATCCCATGGAATCCTCGCCACATCATACGCTGACGACACCCAATTGGTCGTCACTATTGATAGGAAATGTCCTGATGCTGAACATAGATTCCAGAACTGCCTCTCAGAGGTCTTTTTATGGCTAAATAAAAATCATCTCAGATGCAACAGCGCAAAGACCGAAATAATACCCCTAGGAAAAGACGTATCCTTCTGCCCAAAAGATTGGTGGCCTAAAAATTCAGAAGCCCCTCCGAGCGCCGTATCCTCGGCACGCAACCTTGGCATTCAATTTGATACATCCCTTTCATTCGATGATCATGTTCGCATCACTGCTGGATGCTGTTTTAGTCTCATCAGATCATTGAAGAAATTCTTCGACTTCCTCCCCATTACAGCTAGAAAATCAGTCGTGGTTGCTTTAATTCTCTCCCGTCTTGATTACTGTAATGGATTGATGGCAGGATTGAAGAAGTCTACTCTTAGAAAACTTCAAAGCATCCAACACGCTGCTGCCAGACTTGTGCTTAAACTTCCCAGAAGATCCTCTGCTTCAGCAGCCCTCAATGTCCTCCATTGGCTACCACTCCATAAGAGAATCTTGTTCAAACTTTTACTGACTGTATATAAAGCAACCAGGAAAACAGGTCCCCTCTACTTCTCCAAGCGTTTTACTTATTACAATCCACTACGCTGTTTAAGATCCTCAGGGACCAATCTTGTTATAATTCCAAGATTTAAGTTAAAAACCAAGGGGGGAAAAACCTTTTCCTTCCTGGCTGCCAGAGCCTGGAACAACCTCCCTGTTAATCTTAGGCAAGCTGAAACTGAACCCCACTTCAGGAAACTTCTGAAAACCTGGGTGTTCCAGCAATCTGACACTTCAGTCCTAGCAGCTATATGATCTACTTTACTTCCTCGTCTCCAACTATCTTCTGCTTGCTTAGCGCCAAGATGCTCCTCCCGGAGCGATAGCCGCGCTTTATAAAATTCCACAAATATCAAATATCAAATATCAAACACCCCAAGATATCTAGCAAAGAAAATTCAGTTGTCCGGTGGCAACCGACCATCTAGGAGTGCTGGGGAGCTGCTACTACGACCAGCCTTCTTCCGAAAGAAAAAAACCTATGACAGAGCGTTCTCAGGAGCGGCCCCCAGAATATGGAACTCACTCCCTCCAAACATCAGGAAGATCCAGAATCTGGTAACATTCAAACGGGAAGTGAAGAGCCTGCTGATGAATAGATACATTACTTAGCGAAGATCACTGATCATGGATCTGCTATAATACTGCCTTAGTACAGATCATGTACGCCATCAAAATGGGAGGCACAGACAATACTATAATGGAATACGTATCCTATGATATGGGAACAACCCAAAGGCCAATAGGAATGGAGATTTGATTGAACAGGAGAACAGCATCTTTCATGAACTTATACCGTGCTACCTCATACATGAACCTATACCGTGCTACCTCATATTTGTTATATATACATGTTTTGTTACTATTTAATCATAGCATATTTACTTATGCTAACGTCACATGTGCTACGAATATATATGTCATCTACCTCACTGCGATTGCTTGCTAACTGCTTATACATATGTTAACCTTGTTTCCTTTTCTTATTTCATGTTAAGCGCTCTGATACCCACGGGTCTTGTTCGCGCTATACAAAACTTTATAATAAATAAATAAATAAATAAATAAATAAATAAAGGCCGGCGCGGCAAGGTCTAAATCTTACTACTGAAGAAAGTGAAACTAGAGGGTCTCTGGTTTCATCCCTTAGCTGGCACACACATGTTTGTCTTATAGAAAAAAGACTTCCAATCAATGAGGTTCTTTGAATGTCTTTATATTGTACTTCATATATTTTAACTTCAATGTTCCAAGCTTTGATATCTCATGTTTTTGAGTTCATGCTATACAGTTTTCACTCAGGCAATGTCTTTGCAACGTGTCCAATGCATTTCGGGCATTAACGACATGCCCTTCGTCAGGGAATAGACACTATAAAACAATGGAATAATCAGCTGTTAGTGTGACTCCTAACAGTGTACTAAATGATAATAACAGTGCAAACAAAACAGTGTGCTTTATCAGACAACGGTAATATGACTCTTAATTACTGCTGTACATATAAATGTAACAAGTCATCAAAAAATGGGTAGTGCGCGACAGTAAACATGATGCTGTACGTTTGAAAACAATTAAAAACAAACGAATGGTAAATGGTAAGATTCCATGTCACTTACATGCCTGTCATCAGTGATAAATCAGTTCTGAAAAGAAATGATGAAAAGACGCGGTCAGGGCGTGCTGCGAGGATATGAGAATATGATGTGTCGGGTTCAAAAGTATCGAAGGTTCGTGACTGACCTGCATGTTAGTAGGAAGGTATAGCGGTTCGTTGGTTCGTCTTCAAAAAACGCCGGTGCAAGGGATCCTGCCCGCGTTTAGATATTTTGAAAATGTCCGGTCACGTGACACGTGACTAACACTGAAAAAAGACTATGCGGTTCCGTGATGACCTCAAAATAGTGTATTCCAGGACATGGAATAAAGGATACATGGACAGAATTAAATCGTGGGATAGACCCAAGTCTAAGTCGAGTAAAAATACAATATAAAACCAAGGTTCTTATTGTTAAAAAAGTGAATGAAATAATGGAAAAGAGTGATGAAAAAAAATGTTAGTATTTGCGCGCATTGGGTCTGCAATCGAACTGGGTGCGTGTGGGATAGGATAGGAAAGTGACGCGACGGCAGCGTTAAAGAGGCGCAAGGGGCTTGTAAATCTGTCCCACGCTTCGTCAAAACCCAGTGACGCAGCATGTTAGGCATAGGGCGCCTCCGAGCATTGCTGAAGCCGCGTTGCGCTTGCGACACGACTCCAGAAGTGCGCAGCCCTTACGCCACAGGATGCGACACGCAGCGCCCTATCCATGCGCCGCATTGTAAATGCGACGCATTGGTAGTGGCGCAGAAAGGGAATTGCGTGTCGCATCCCTGTTGATTTGCAGAGATGCCCCAGAATGTGTTTTCATTGCTTTTGTGGCAGAGAGCTGGTAAAGTCTTAAGAACTTTTCAGAAAACCAAAAGTTCAAATGTTAATAAAAACTTGGAAGAGAAGACAAGTAACTTTAACTCACAAGGTGACATTTGACAATTTTAATCCTATTATTTTGAGTGATGGCCACACGAGGTGCCATGAGTCGGAGAAACGTGAGGGGCCAACTCAGTTTCAAATGAGCACTTACTCTATTTTGTCTCCTATGAATATTAGAGTGCCTATCTTTACGGAGTTTCTGGGGATGAATGCAGAAGTATGTTTAAATTTTACAGTAAAAGACATAAAGAAATTAACTGCTAATTAATTAATAGTGTAAATTGTTCAGTTAGATGTGAAGCCTTTCTCTTCTGTGCAATGCATTCTGGGCAGCCGGATATCCGGTCAGTGTCTGGCAGGAAGTGCTTTCCCGGCAGCCTCGCTCCGTGAAGAACAAGGCCGGCGCGGCAAGGTCTAAATCTTACCACAACACTGGAAGAAGAAGTGGAGTAAATTAATCCCACACGGACACATTACAACACCGTCAACTGTAATCCCAAAACTTCAACACCGACAACTCTAATCCCAAAGCTTCTCGCGATGTCTCGCTACTTATCTACTTTTACCCACACTCTAGACCCGCGGATTGACGCAGATCCTCCAAAAATTGCAGAATCTCCTCCTCAATCACCACACGAGGTGCAATTGAATGAGAGACACGCGCACGTACAGATATTTCGGATGAAGAAATCTCTGATGAGCACTTACTCTATTTTACTGCCTATAAATGTCAGAGCGCCTATCTGAACGGAGAATTTGGGGATAAATCCAGAAGGATATTTATTGTTTACACTAACAGAAACAAAGAAATTAACTACTAATTAATTAAAAGTCTAATTTGTTCTGTTAGATGAGAAGAGTTTCTCTTCAGTACAATGCATTATGGGCAGCCGGATATCCGGTCAGTGTCTGGCACATTGCGGGAAGTGTTTTACTGGCTGCCTCGCTCCGTGAAAAACAAGGCAGGCGCGGTGACGTCACAGCGTTCATCCGTCAGGCGTCTCTGGTTCTCAATGTACAGCGTGGACGCCGACTGCAGTGGGACACCTAGTGACGAGCTGTGGTACTGCACCCTGCTCCACTGGAAGAGAACAAAACCAATGCATGACAACAACTTACAACAGTAAAGTGGAGAATAAATATTCCAGAGAATGCATTTCCCCATTGACTTCTATAGAAGCAGAGGAAATTTCAGGCGGCAGAGAGCCAACATAATGCCATTTTTGCCATAAAAAGTTAGGATTCTCCCGCCTGAGATGGGCCCATTGGTACGCATGACTAAACCTATCGGACCTTACAGTGCTGCGGTGCACGTCTTCCTGGAGCATAGGGCCATCGCTATCATTATTTCATGCAATGCATCAAGACACCTTGCTGCACTGCGTGAAACGGAGAGAGCAGCAGTATGCCATACCTATCAAGAAATGACGCATTCCTGCTCTTTGCGTCCGCTGGAGCACAAATTGCTGCCTAGCGCCAACACAGGTGAAAGAGCGTGACCGTGCTCTAAAATTGTAAGGGTGCGTCATAATCACAGATAGTCCGCACCCGCATATATTCTTGTGTTGTATTAACTTTGGTTATTAGGATTGTGATGTATTTACAAAAATGTGCAAGTGAAGTACTAGAAAATTATTTTGTGTTATGTAAAGTAGGAATGAAAACAGTTATTCTTGATATTGTAACTTTAGTATGTCGCAGCTGCCTAATGAAAGTTTTTGATTTAAATGTGCACCATGATGAAGATTGCACAAAGAAAGAATGAGCTATGCCTAACATGTAATAATATTAGACGTTGTAGCAATGTATTAATAATGTGTGTCAACCCTGATGTGTAAAGGCCTAAATGAATAATCATGTTTTTCTATGAAAGGCCTGTTTGTTTATTTCTTATGTTAGCTGAATTTGTAGGCCTGAAATGTATTTTCCTTGGTAAGCTCTTCATTTTAGAAATAGTTAGCGAAATTCATGTGCACGCAGAAATGTTTGATTCTCACGTTTCAGTTGCCGGTAGAAGAAGCTGCCTTTGTCAGTTAGAACTAACGCTTTTTGCTTTAGGAGTTAGGCCTGTAGGAGAAATGAAACATTGTATAAGGAATGTTGATAATTGGGAGCTGATGTTCTGTCTCGCTGAAGAAGGCCTGGGAACCAAGGTTGTCCACCTGCTCACGAAAGAGGTGCGGAAGACGATGGAAAATTACCTAGGAGAAGTGTCCCTTAGTATGAGGGGATCTGTGGGCGTGAACACCTTTCTGTGATTTTGTTTTAGGGAAAGAGCCCCGAGGGAGGAGAGTGCAGAAGAGGTTTGGAGAGAGAAGGAGACATGTAGAGTAAGGAGAAAAGAGTTAGGGAGTCCATCTGGAAAGGGTATCTTAGAACAAACTTTGGGGCATATTACCAAGGGCCTTATCGCCGCTTTAGCGGGAATTTTTCACGCTAAAGCGGAGATAATTTTATCGCCCTATTGCCTAGCTATCGCTAACACCAGTTAGCGACAGCTATTAGGAGATAGCGATCATCTTGGGGGCCACTTTGCATGTCAGCGATAATTATCGCTAATGACATGCAAAGTGGGCGTGCCAAGATGTTAGCGACTGGAAACAGGGGCTAACATCGCTATCTCCTATTACCTACTTTTGGGAATAATCGCGCTAAGCGCGATTATCTCCAAAAGCTAACGCCTGCCCAGAGCAGTTCTTAGCCATGTTATCCAATGGAAGATGGATAACATGGCTAAGAGCATTGTCACGATAATGCATGAATATCGCTGATTTTTCAGTGATATTCATGCATATCCCACGATTTATACCGCTTTTGAGATAAACCTTGATAATATCAAGGTATCTCAGCGGTAAAAATCGTCGGAGCGCGGCAATATTATTATACCCGCTAATCAAGCTTAGCGATAATTATCGCTATTGCTTGGTAATATGCCCCCTGGTAGCTTAGTCATCTGACTTACTCTGTGAATGTGCTTCTTAGGAAGCCTTCACGAGCTGACACCTTTTGATGGGTTTTGTCTGGAAGATGTTAAATAGGGATGTCATCTTAGTGATAGTGTAGGGACAGATGAACACATTTTTTTTTCCCCAAATATGGTCCGATCTGAATGTTGGAGCAGTGGTTGGAGCAGTTTTGGCCTGTGTATTATTTTTGGAGCTGTTTATTTTATTTTTTCATGATTCATGAACGTTTGAGCAAGGTGGTGGCAGCGCCTTGCGATATCGCTTGGGGAAAGGCGAGCGGACTGCGAGTGAATCTCTTCTGCTCTCTCACTCTGCGCAGTGTTGTAGCAGTAGTCCTTTTTAGATGTTTTAAATTACGTATTTTTTTTAACACTCAATTGATTTAAGAATTGTGTTGTGCTGATTATTAATCGTAAGGCTTCTTTAAAATAATCTGTGTGCTCCTTCCCGGTCCCTCTGTGCCCCGGTCCACAGCGGCTTGCCTGTGCCGATTGTGTGGAGGGACAGGTCGGGCGCCATCTCTGGAGTCCCGGACCCCTACTGGACTTGAGTTAGCGGTCCAGCTCAGGGAGGGGCTTGGGCCTCAAATAGCGATGCCACCTAGAACGTGCAGCGGTCTCACGCAGCGGGCGCGCCATCGTCGCACCGAAGGAGCGCCAAAGGAGGGCCTGTCTGTGCCCGTCCGTGCCCCGGACGGGCCCAGGGCCAGTCATTCTGCCCTCCCTCCTCATGGTCGTTCCGGGCCCCACAGACTCACTTACTCTCGTGAGGTTCTTTTGGAGCTGCTTCCCCCCGCTGTAGAAGGCGGCTGCCTGCGCTCAGGACCGGAGTGTGTTATGGCGGAGTGCCCAAGCTGTGGGTTTCTCCCCCAGCCCTCCTTACCCCCACGCTCAGTTGCTGGTATAGGCAATACTACAATTAGAGCCGGGCTAATCAATGCCAGATCTGTGGTGAAAAACGCAGCTGATGTTTATGATGTAATGGCGGATGGCCAGCTTGAGCTCCTTTTTATCACTGAGACATGGCTCACTGATTCGTGTGCCCCGATTATTGAACTTGCTGTCCCTAGGGGTTTTAAGATTGCTAGAGCAGATAGACTAGTGGGCAGAGGGGGGGGTTTAGCGGTTATCTTTAAGGAAGGATGGAATTTCGCTTCTGAGCAACCAGCGGCAGGGGTGGATGGTGAAGTTCTTCATTTTACCCTTACTATCAGCCCACATTTTACTTTGGGGGGGTGGGTCTCTGATTTACAGGCCTCCGGGCTATGCCAGCCACTTTATAGAAACACTGGAGGAATGTATAGTACCACGGGCCCTGAGGTTTCCAAAATGTCTCCTGGTCGGTGATTTCAACATTCATGTAGATGATACTGATTCTTTGGAAACGCGCCGACTGGGGGAAGTTTTCGAGCTGGCACAGCTCAAACAATGGGTAATTTCTCCGACTCATGCTGGAGGCCATCTCTTAGACCTAGTGTGTTCCAATTTTCCCATCAAGGTGCAAAGCGCAGAAAAGGTAACATGGTCGGATCATGATCTCGTCAGACTCTCGTGGGAGGTGGAAAACGTAGGTAGATCTGCTCCTGCACTGCCCGTTAGCCATCCCCAGAAGATCAACTTGGCTGAGTTCGGCCAGGAGTTATTAAAAACTTGCCTGCTGCTCACCCCTGAGATGGATAAGATGGTTGATGATTTTAATGGGAGGGTGCTGCAGGCTGTGAATGCGTCTACTAAACATGCCACGGTATCTAGGGTCCGGCACAGCCCTTCTCAACCTTGGTTCTCGCCTGAGCTGAGGGTGTTAAAATTGGGGTGTAAAAAGCTAGAGCGTGTTTGGAGGCGTGGATACAGCTCTGACGCAAAGGCAGCGCTGCGCCTAGCCCAAAAAATTACAATGCTGCCATTACAGCTGCCAAAGGGAAATACTACGCGGGGAGAATTGCAAAGGCGGAAAATAACAGCAGAGAAATGTTCTCTATTGTTAAAAGCTTTGTATCTCCGGCTGCTGAAACTACCATACTCCCGTCCTCTGTGCAATGGTGTGAGGAGTTGTCTAACTTTTTTATAAATAAAATAGCAAAGATCCAGCAGGACTTACTCTCTGCACGACCGGTTGACAGCTTAGGGGATGGCTCCCCTATCCGGCCATGCCATTGTGAAACTCAACAGCTTACTAACTTTTCAATGGCTACAGAGTGCGATGTCCTGCCCTTGCTCCAGTCTCTTAAATCTGGTTCTCCCTCCGACCCCTGCCCTGCCCGGGTACTCTCGGAAGTGGCCAGTATTGTCTGTAGGGATGTTACCCAGATAGTGAATCTTTCTCTTTCTTTAGCAGAAGTCCCTGCTGAATGGAAGCAGGCAACGCTTCTGCCACTTCTGAAGAAATCTGGCCTGGATACCACTGCCCCAGGAAACTACCGTCCCATTTCCCTTTTGCCCGCATTGGCTAAAATATGCGAGAAAGTAGTCTTTCGCCAACTGGAGAGTTTTGTAGAGATCTCTAATGCTCTGCATCCGGCCCAGTCAGGCTTAAGAACGGCCTATAGTACAGAGACGGCGCTGGTAGAGATGATGGAGTCGATTTGGGAGTGTCTAGACGGGGGCGGCAGAGCGGTCCTGATTTTGCTGGACCTCTCTGCCGCCTTCGATACCGTCCCCCGCGCGCTCCTCATTGCCAGGCTATCCACAATTGGCACTGGCGGCAATGTCCTGGCCTGGCTGTCCTCATTTCTCTCTGGGAGGACTCAGCAGGTCTGGATGCCACCCTTGCCTCTAAGCCTAAACCACTTCTTACTGGGGTTCCACAGGGATCCACCCTTAGTCCCCTACTGTTCAATATTTACATCACCCCCCTGGTTTATCTAGCGGAACAGTACGGGGCTAAGATCATAGGGTATGCTGACGACACGCAGCTACTCTTTACTTGGCCAGACGATCATTTGGATACTTCTACGGTCCAGCTCTGCCTGTCTTCAGTTTTTTGATGGCTAGCCTGGGCACAGTTAAAATGCAATGAGGATAAATCGGAGGTCCTCTTTTATGGCTCCTTCCCCCCTGATTTCAGGAATTCGCTGTGGCCCCCGAATATTCCCTGCCCCAAGGTGATGGGTGGCCCTGCGAAAAATCTTGGGATCTGGTTTGGGGAGGATCTAAGATTTGAGGACCACTTTAAGAAGCTATCCGGGACCTGCTTTGACACTTTAAGAATGCTTAGAAAATTCTTTCCACTGCTTCCTAGAGAGGCTAGGGAGACTGTCGCTAGAGCGCTCATCTTAGCAAGGCTGGACTATGCGAACGCCTTGTTTAGTGGCATTCCTGCCTACCTGGTTAAGCGTCTGCTGATCATTCAGAATGCTGCTCTCCGTCTCCTTTTTAATGTCCCGAGATGGATAAGCGCCCGATCTCATATGTCAAGCCTTCATTGGCTTCCCGTACCACAACGCATTCTTTTTAAATCCCTAGTGCTGTCATTTACAGCCACACACGACCAAGGACCTGCCTATTTGAAGAAGAGATTTACTCTCTATGCCCCTACAAGAGTTCTTAGATCATCCTCTTTGTATAAAATGACCCTTCCCCGGTTTAAGAGAACCAGGCTAGGAGGCAAGTCCATTGCTGTAGTAGCAGCCCGAGCCTGGAATGCCCTTCCCTTTCACCTACGTTCCAGCCAATGCTTAGCGCAGTTCAAGAAAAATCTCAAAACCCATCTGTTTAAAAGTGTGATATAAGTTGATTTCTGTTTGCCCTCCTATTTGCTCTTTCCCATCGCGCCAGGATACTCCCAAGTAACAGAGCGCGTTACAAAACGATTTATACATACATACATACATGAACGTCTGTGTAGGAGAGTAGGGTTTGCTTTCCTATGGTCACCCCATTTTTTGCTTTTTGCTTTACTGGTTTTCGACTTAATGTGGCTGTGGGCCTGCTAATCAGACCCACAGCCCTGCTGTTCTCTCTCGAAATTCACACCATGTACTTTAGGTACATCACCCATTGGGCTTTGGGTCACTCTTATGAGTCCCTGTACAGTGTACTATAGGTACCGAGGGCATAGGTGCACCCAAGGCCTACCAGGGGCTGCAGCATATCTTTTGCCACCCCTGGCTGACCATCCAAACTGACACAACTGGCTGATCACTCAGCTGGGGCAAGGTCGTGTAATCACCCCTTGCTTAGATATAGTATTCCTATGTCTAACCTTATATCTAGACACATATATACCTATAAGTCACTCCTATGGCAGGCCTTAACAATCCTGAAGGCAGAGTGCTTGGTTTTATGTGAGATGGTGCTCTAGCATGAGCTGAGCCTGTCTGCAGCTTTTGGAACCATGTCCTTATTGCGGTTCTAGGATATTTCCATACCATATACTCTTAAGTGCATTATGAACCTCACGGTTAAATGCTAACTTTGGTTTGGCTTTATCAAAACATGTTGTGTACGGTGTCATGCGCTTTAGAATACTACCCCCTTGCCAGTTCTGGTGACGGGGGTAGCATTCCACCCTTCTAGAGGGAGAAGACATGTTACTTCTATTAATCCTGGTTAAAGTTAACCAGAGCCTCAGCATCACAAAATGGATGCTGCTGCCACAGACACAAGTCTGACCTCCTGCTGCTGTGAGTCCTTCCAGTGAGGGAGGCTTGGACAATAGGTTTGCTATCACTGGGAGGAGCTAGCACCACCCCAGACAGGCTATAATGTATTGGGGCAGGGAGGGCTGAATGAAATGAGACACTGCCTGGGGCACACAAGGTGTCCCATGCATAGTCCAGTTCAAACCGGTGCTGGGGTACTCCAGCCCCAGCTCTGGTGTGAAACTGGATAAAGGGAAAGGGGTGTAACCACCCCCTTCCTGGGTCCCACCCATAGGAGGGACCTAGCAGGTAATCCAGCCCCTAGATTTGGTATATAGGTAGGAGCTGAGTCCCAAGACTTTAGATTTATCCTGACTGAAACTCTGATACGAAACTCTGGACCTTCGACATCCTACTCGGCGTAGAAGACTGAAGGATCTCCCTTGTGGTCAAGGAGTGACCACCCTGTGTAAGCAGCCACCATCAAGGACTTAACAGTTTGCTTTGTCGTTGCTCCCGCTAGAGCCCGAACACAGAGCCTGACAAAACCCAGACTTCCAGACTTCCTTCATCCTGATCCGCAGCCACAGCAAAGCTGAGACCCGTGGAGGCGACGCGAGATGTGGGACCTGCCATCTTGGAAAGCCAGCGAAACGCTTTCTGTGCAGCTTCTGAGGCACCCTCGAAGTTTTGCATGGGGGGTTTAAGAAGCTCCAGCCCCGAGCATCTATCGCACCAAAGATCACCTCTCCACACTCACCGAGTGCTGCTTGGGGCCCTTTTGCATTTTCCTGCTCAACGCGTCTGTCCGGTCACTTGCCAGTTGGCTAGTGGCCTCTCTGAAACGGCGATAATTTTAACGAGGTTCTTTGCTAATATGCCCCTTTGTTCTCAAAAGTCTCTAGTCAGTGAACCCAGCCAGAACCAGTTCTGCTCAGGGATGGAGCACTTTGTTTATCAGGCTGCATCCTTCCTTTCAGAAAGAGGGGGTCTGCTAGCAGTGAAAAGCAAAATGGAGGGTGATTCACTACCAGGACATGCTACACATATCAAGCCATGTCATACCTTAGACACACAATGCACCTACCATAGGGGTGACTGACATGATGCTAAGGGAAGGGTCAGGGGCTGGGAAGTGTGGGCACTTCATAGCCAAGATGGCAGTTCTGGACTGCACGCAGACACTGCAGTGGCAGGTCTGAGGAATACTTTACAAGCTGCTTCTGTGGGTGATGCAAACAAGCGCTGCAGGCCCACCAGCAGCATTTGGGTTCCCCGCCCTGGGCACACACAGGCCACACTACTAGGGACTAACAGGTAACCAAAATAAGCCAGTCAGGAATATACCTATTCACAGTCATATTTACACTGGGAGCATTTGCGCTGTGGCCCTGAATGGCAGTGGCACAGCGCCCAGAGCATCTAATACCAGCAAAAACAGAGGCTACAACAGCGAAAAATGGAAGGGAGACCCACGCCAATGGTGCCAGGTCTAACACATATAATAGGTACATTGTTCATATATGATACACATTTCACCTGGTTCTCTTTGCTACAAGGTGCTAAAGGAACAGTTATGCATTTGATTTCCTAATGCAGCACAACAAGGGTTCAATTGCACATGCAAAGAGTGCTGGGGACCGGGGCATCCTTGTCTGACACTGATTCAATAAACATTTTGAAATTTTGCCATTTACGAGCACCTGACTTTGGTAGTTTGCATATAACAATCTGATTGTCTGAATGAATTTATCTGGGAAGCTCAATTTTCCTAGTACCGTAAAAAGATATTCATGACTTAAAGAGTCAAAGCCTTTTTGAAAGTTAAAAGCCAGGAATGCTAGTGAGTTACCTTTATATTTTGCTGCCTTAAAGTGTTTATCAAAATGGTCAGGGTGTCCAATATTTTCCTTCCTGGGACACCACGTGTTTGGTCTGGGTGGATGGCCATGTTGAGTGCCGTCCTACATCCTGTGGCCAAGGTTTACTCAAGATTTTAGGGCCCGATTCACAGAACTAACTTAAGACAAAATCCTAAACTTACTACCATTTTGGTATTCACAGAAGGCACTTACTCATTTTGGTATTCACAGAAGGCACTTACTCATTTCGGTATTCACAGAAGTTAGGAGTCCTAACTTTAGGGGCCCGATTCACAGAACTAACTTAAGACAAAATCCTAAACTTACTACCATTTTGGTATTCACAGAAGGCACTTACTCATTTTGGTATTCACAGAAGGCACTTACTCATTTCGGTATTCACAGAAGTTAGGAGTCCTAACTTTAGGACTCTTAAATGCCTTCTGTGAATACCGAAAAACTTAAAGTTAGGATTTTTCTCAATTTAGTAGTAGTAAAGTTAGGACTCCTAACTTTAGGACTTCTAAATGCCTTCTGTGAATGCCGAAAGTCTTAAAATTAGGATTTTTCTCAATTTAGTAGTAGTAAAGTTAGGACTCCTAACTTTTGGACTCCTAAATGCCTTCTGTGAATACCGAAAGTCTTAAAATTAGGGTTTTTCTCAGTTTAGTAGTAGTAAAGTTAGGACTCCTTACTTTAGAACTCCTAAATGCCTGCTGTGAATATCTAAAGTCTTAAAATTAGGATTTTTCTCAATTTAGTAGTAGTAAAGTTAGGACTCCTAACTTTCGGACTCTTAAATGCCTTCTGTGAATACCGAGAGTCTTAAAATTAGGGTTTTTCTCAGTTTAGTAGTAGTAAAGTTAGGACTCCTTACTTTAGAACTCCTAAATGCCTGCTGTGAATATCGAAAGTCTTAAAATTGGGATTTTTCTAGATTTAGTAGTAGTAAAGTTAGGACTCCTAACTTTCGGACTCTTAAATGCCTTCAGTGAATACCGAAAGTCTTAAAATTAGGATTTTTTTCAACTTTACTACTACTAAACTGAGAAAATTCCTAATTTTAAGACTTTCAGTATTCACAGAAGGCATTTAGGAGTCAGAAAGTTAGGAGTCCTAACTTTACTACTACTAAATTGAGAAAAATCCTAATTTTAAGACTTTCGATATTCACAGCAGGCATTTAGAAGTCCTAAAGTTAGGAGTCCTAACTTAACTACTATTAAATTGAGAAAAATCCTAACTTTAAGACTTTCGGTATTCACTGAAGGCATTTAAGAGTCCTAAAGTTAGGACTCCTAACTTCTGTGAATACCGAACTGAGTAAGTGTCTTCTGTGAATACCAAAATGAGTAAGTGCCTTCTGTGAATACCAAAATGGTAGTAAGTTTAGGATTTTGTCTTAAGTTAGTTCTGTGAATCGGGCCCTTGGACTCTTAAATGCCTTCTGTGAATACCGAAAAACTTAAAGTTAGGATTTTTCTCAATTTAGTAGTAGTAAAGTTAGGACTCCTAACTTTAGGACTTCTAAATGCCTTCTGTGAATGCCGAAAGTCTTAAAATTAGGATTTTTCTCAATTTAGTAGTAGTAAAGTTAGGACTCCTAACTTTTGGACTCCTAAATGCCTTCTGTGAATACCGAAAGTCTTAAAATTAGGGTTTTTCTCAGTTTAGTAGTAGTAAAGTTAGGACTCCTTACTTTAGAACTCCTAAATGCCTGCTGTGAATATCTAAAGTCTTAAAATTAGGATTTTTCTCAATTTAGTAGTAGTAAAGTTAGGACTCCTAACTTTCGGACTCTTAAATGCCTTCTGTGAATACCGAGAGTCTTAAAATTAGGGTTTTTCTCAGTTTAGTAGTAGTAAAGTTAGGACTCCTTACTTTAGAACTCCTAAATGCCTGCTGTGAATATCAAAAGTCTTAAAATTGGGATTTTTCTAGATTTAGTAGTAGTAAAGTTAGGACTCCTAACTTTCGGACTCTTAAATGCCTTCAGTGAATACCGAAAGTCTTAAAATTAGGATTTTTTTCAACTTTACTACTACTAAACTGAGAAAATTCCTAATTTTAAGACTTTCAGTATTCACAGAAGGCATTTAGGAGTCAGAAAGTTAGGAGTCCTAACTTTACTACTACTAAATTGAGAAAAATCCTAATTTTAAGACTTTCGATATTCACAGCAGGCATTTAGAAGTCCTAAAGTTAGGAGTCCTAACTTAACTACTACTAAATTGAGAAAAATCCTAACTTTAAGACTTTCGGTATTCACTGAAGGCATTTAAGAGTCCTAAAGTTAGGACTCCTAACTTCTGTGAATACCGAACTGAGTAAGTGTCTTCTGTGAATACCAAAATGAGTAAGTGCCTTCTGTGAATACCAAAATGGTAGTAAGTTTAGGATTTTGTCTTAAGCTAGTTCTGTGAATCGGGCCCTTACTGTCTACATTTAGGAGGGTTATCAGCCTCCAATTTTTAATGTCCAGCTTGCCTCCCATTTTTTGCCAACAGTTTGATAATGCCCTGTGGGAAAGAAGAAGGTACACTATTTTGTTTCATAGATTCCTGCAGTAGCCCCATGGAATTCGTAGCAATGAGCCCCCAGAAATCCTTGTAAAACTCCCACGAAAAACCATTTTGTCCAAGGGCAGATTCTTTATATGCCTTCTGAAAAATTTGGAAACATTCTTCCCCTGAAAAAGGAAAAACAAGAAATCCCTTTTCCCCTTTGAGAAGGTGTTTTGTAGACCTTCTAAAAAATAATCGCATGCATGTGGGTCAGCGGATCAAGTGGGTCAAGTGTCATGTCATGTGGGTCAAGTGTCAGGGTCATGTGGGTCAGTGGGTCAAGATATATATATCTTTATATAGCTGTGAGAAACAAATCGGTTATTTTCTATACTTTTTTTGTATTTTTTTGTCTTTGACCTTTTTTGTCTTTTAGTTCTTGCATCCCAGTTTGCACCTGTTGTACTTTTTGGAGAAAAAAAACTAGTGTAATCATTTTCTTCAAAAATGTTCACCCTTGAGGTGAAGATGTATTCTTTCCCTATTTGTTTTACCCATTGTTTTAGTGCTGCTTTCGCCGTTCTCCTTTCCTCTCCCACCTCCATTCTGCCTCTTTCGAGGTTGTCCAGGGTGATGAGTTTTAAATTAATTTCTTCAAATTTAACAGAAGTTTCTCTGTTCTTATTAATACTATGTTGTCTAACAATGTTTTTTGCTTTTTCTTTACTTCTCCCACCACGCCGAGGAAGGGAATATTCTCATCTTGTAACAACAGAAGTCCTAATTACAATGTCGGGCGGAGTTTCCTCCACCCGACATCGTCTTGGTCAAGGGACCGACGACACCCAGTCGGTGGTCCCGACCACCCAATTAGGATGCGACCGAACACTGTTCGGTCACACTCCTGTACTTTACAACGGGAGCATGCATTCCAGCAGGAATGCATGCTCCCATTATAAAATGTGAGATGTAGTTCATCCCTGCATCCCTTGGCGGGCACCTCAAGGTGCAGGGATCAACAGGGGGCACCATAGGAGCACCATCGGCTAATTCATAATGGGTCAGTCGGAACGGCTCCAACCGACGGTCAGAGCCGTTTCTGACTGAATCGTAATGAGGCCCTGAGTGTTAATCTTCCATACACCTTTCCCCATATCACAGTGTTTGGGATTCCATATTCTGTGTTTAACATTTTATGGTCAGAAAAACCACTCTCTTCTGTCTCATAACCTTCCTTCTTTATATATTAGGATGTGAGGATAAAGTTAGTCCTTGACTTAACCCTTCCATCCTCTGCTATTAAGGTAAACATTCGTTTTTTACCTTCTTGAGCCACTGTGTCAGATAGTTGAAGATCATTACAAATACTCCTTAAACATTTATCAGATTTATCTAGTTTGTACACATTGCTCTTGCCGCCTCTATCTGTGGGATTTATGATGCAATCAAAATCTCCTGCTTCAAGAATGGGTGTTGCACCAACAAGGACAAAAAAAGCAAAATATACATTATACAATGCATAAACGCTCTATGTCATATTTTATATTTAATCCTCCCTTACTCACTAGAGATTTCACCCCGACCCTACTCACCCCTCCCCCTCCCTCGGGTCCTTAGGAGGTGCATAGTTTATATGTGACACACAAAACAAAAAAATAAAAAGATAAAAAAACAAGAAGAAACAGATAAAGAATAAAAATACAATTACTTCATCCCCAACCCTTTAAAGGATTTTTAAAGCAACTAAACTAGTCTTATGCCGATAAATCCAAATCCTCGATAAGCCATCTCTTTTTGGTTCTATGTCCCCTTCATTTATAAACCGCGATCTATAACCGGTATGTTGCTAACAACTTCCCCAACCAGCTATGTATTGAGAGAGGATCTTGATCAAGCCAGGCACTAGCCAAACATAACCTGAACACCGCCAAATAACATAACACGATTTGGTTAGACCATTTCCTGCTTGCTTCCCAAAAACTATCACTTGTGGTGTGATATCTACCTCAAATCCCTGCATATTTCTAAGGTAAATACCCATCTCAATTACCAAGGGAGCGAGTTTAGGACAGGTGGCAAACATGTGCACACTGTTGGCGGCTAGTGTTCCACTGAGAGAGCAGGGTATAGTATAAGTCCCGCCCCATCTAAAAATCTGTGCTGGTGCAATATATAAGTTGAGTCAAGTTTTAAAACACTGCACTTGGAGATCAGCCAATATAAATGCTGTCTAGCTTAACAAAAGGGAGTCCTCACATTCCTTAATCTCTGTTTATAACATCTCCCAGCGGTTTGTATGTTAATTTAGATTGTCTCCCATCAAGCTATCCTGGTTAAAGAGAGGGGAAACCCGGAAACAGGTCCTAGGATGCTTGTTTTCGGTCCAGGGAGGACATGACTTGGCAGTTCAGGCTGGACTGTTCCCATGAAGCACAGGGTCAAGACTGATGGCCAGGTCTAAAATGGGGTTGCATGGTGAGCAAAAGAATGATGGATTTAACTCAGATCTCTTGACTGGAGCTGAATGTAATGATTTTGTTGTACTTGAAGCTTTTTGCAGGGTCATCCCTGAACTTTTTGTCTTCCTCCAGTATTTTTTCAGACCTGTTGTTGGCTATTTTATGACTCTGGGCACTCTACCACTGCTGATCAGTGCTAAAGTGCATATGCTCTCCCTACTGTAAATTAATGGATTGATTAGTGGTTCCAAGATTGGATATTTGGTTTACTTGTCAGACCCTAGTACAGTGCACAGAGTGGGCCCAATTCACAGAATGAACTTAAGACTAAATCCTAAACTTACTACTATTTGGTATTCACAGAATGCACTTACTACTTTCGGGATTCACAGAGTGAACTTAATACTTTCGGGATTCCCAGAATGAACTTACTACTTTCGGTATTCACAGAATAGATTTAAGACTACCAAGGTACAAGGTACTACAGAGGTAGGGAGCTATGATTGACTCTCCCGACCGGCCGGTGTCCTGTTGGCACCGCACTGAGCAACGTCCACCTCGAACAACGCAAGCTCTGCGCTCACCGATACCGGCAACGAGCCGTAGCCTGCACCGCGACTGGAAGGACACCGCAACGTGCAACGCCACACTACACCGAATCAAAATGGTCTGACCGACGCGTCACTGCTGCTGACTTCGTGTCCTGTGACCGCACCGGAGTTGGACACCGCTTCGCATGCTTTGCGACGCACCACCCGACTCGTACCGCTGTCCGGACTGATCGACGCCTTCTTCCGAACTCTGGCTCGAACGCCACACCGTAAAGCTGGAAGCACCGCAATGAGCAACGTCCGCCCCGAACAACGCTAGCTCTGAGCTCACCGACGCCGTCAACGAGCCGTAGCCTGCACCACGATGGAAGGGACACCGTGACCTGTAACGCTTTCTTTTTGTATACCGCGACGATCCCCGGAACTGACTCGCACATCCATGCCGGCTGCCCCAAGGAAAAGGTACTGTGTTTGAGTCTGTCGACCTTTGAGTGGGCCCGAACTGCTGCGGTCCGCTTGATTTGTTAGACTCTGTTCTTTCAGCACGATGTAGCCGGATGAGGCTACCGACTCGCACAGAACTTTGATTTACACCTTTTTAACCAGAAATCTTGAAGTTAAATAGTTCTGTGGATTCTTTTCAGCATTTATTGGTCTTGTGGTAACCCTATATAAAGTATACTTACTTTTTATATAAAACATTGTGTGGTGTCCATTTGTAGTGTTGTCACTGGGTTACTGTATGTGGTCACAACTGCTTAACTTACATCGCCTCTGAAATAAGCCTTGACTGCTTGCGTCACGTAATCTAGAGGGTGAGCAGGGGTTATTTTGAGAGGGTAATTCCCTTGCCCTGACTAGAGGAGAGGGTCCCTGCTTGTCACAAGTACCTACCTGTGCCAACCAGAGACCCCCGATTCTAACATGATTTGTTCTGCATTCTGTCCATCAATTGTGTGTCTTTTGCTTTCTCGCTCAAAGTGCGCCAGGTATGCCCAGACGTGGGTCCTGGGCTGACTGTGCCACTAGAATCAAGTTATCCAAGTTGAAGAGTGATGAAACCTCAAAAATGGTCCTAGAATACTTCTTTCTTCTCCAGTGAGGGCCTGGCTTGGCAGTTCAGGATGCACTATTCCCATGAGGCACACGGTCAAGACTGAATAGCATAGTGCCAGGTCTGAATTTGAGTGGCATGATGAGCAAAAGACATTATGGATTTAACCTAGATCTCTTGATTGGGGTTGAATGTATTGATTTGTTCTGCATTCTGTCCATCAATTGTGTGTTTTTTGCCTTCTTGCCCTAAGTGCGCCAGATATTTCCATACGTGGGTCCTGTGCTCACTGTGCCACTGGTATCAAGCTATCCTGGTTGAAGAGGAGTGGAACCATGAAACTGGTCCAGGGAGGACCTGGCTTGGCAGTTCAGGTTGGACTGTTCCCATGAGGCGTAGGGTCAATACTGATTTGCTTATGGTCAAGTCTAAACTGGGATGGCATGAGGAGCAAAAGAATGATGGATTTAACCCAGATCTCTTGACTGGGTGTGAATGTATTGAATTGTTCTGAATTCCATCCATCAATTGGGTGTCATTTGCTTTCTCGCCCTAAGTGGAATTAAGGGGGCCTTTGGGTGTGGAATTAAGAGAGCCTTTGGCCGATCTGTTTTGTCACTTGCTCGACAGGTAACACAGGAGCTGATAAACTCCTTTGATTTTTTAGACATCTGGGGCCAGTAGAAATGGCTGACAAGCCTTTCTCAAGTTTTGGTCCAGCCCAAGTGCCCAGCTAGGGGGATGTCATTGGCCAAAGTGAGTAAGAACCCTCTATACCGTTGAGGTACTACCACTGTCTTAGTGGCATTGGGTTTGGGGTCTCTGGTCTCAGTGTACAGGAGTCCCTCCTCCCAATAGACCCTGTGGGAGCCACTGACATCTCCTTATTCCTGGTCAGCAGCTCGCTGTCACATGCTTTCAAGAGTGGACAGACTTGCTGCCCAAGGCACAGCTGTTCCCTAGAGGGTCCCACTGGGCCCCGGAGCTCAACCTGGTAAGGTCCAAGTTCCATGGCCTCAGTTCCCTCTGGGGCTGACAAGTCCTCTCCCGGGGCAGGGGGGTCCTGAGCTTGTAGCTGTGTAGAAGATGGTTCCTCAGTCTTCTTACGCTTCCTCTTGGGAGGTTGGGCCATCCTTTCAGGCTCCAACACTCCCTGTTCACCCTGTACTCGAGTTTCTGTTCTTGTCTTCACACACGCTATCTCAGGGGTTTGTAGCATGGCTGCATGTGTCTTTCTCGCTACCTCAGCCCACGCTGAAGTTTCCAGATCATTTCCAGGCAGACAGGCGGCTGTGGGTTTTGGAAAGAGCACTACCTGTTTCAGGCCATTAACCTCCCCCTCAGTCTAACGTCACCAGAGCATGGCATGGTTAGTACTGACACTGTCAGCATTGGTGACTAGGCTTTACAGTCAGGTATTGCTCTGGAGAAGCCAGTGTATCTCTCACCATAATGCCACTGGCACCTGTATCCCTAAGGGCAGAGGTCTTCAACTTGCAGGGTGCACCCCCCTTGGGGGGGCGTGAGTGAGGTACCAGGGGGCGCAAATGGCTCTGCAAATACATGTAAATGAAGATGGCCTGGAAGTGCGGCGATGTCTCTTTGTCACATTTCCAGGCTGTATTCATTTACTTCGAGCTCTTGTAGTGAGAGAGAACCCTGAGCAGGGTTGTACGGCATTACAACACAGGCTTTTACCCCGCATGCCATTACAACACAGTTTTTACAACGCAAGCCGTTACAACGACTTGCGTTGCGGGGCGCTGGATAGTGGAATAGTTTAATTTTCTATTCCAACTCCAGCCCACATTGACAGTGGGGAAGGTGTTGGATAGAAAATGAAACTATTCCCTATCCTACAGCGCCCTCCAGCGCAAGTCATTGTAATGACTTGCGTTGTAATAGCAGCGTTGTAATAGCAGTGCGGGGTAATGCCCGCGTTGTTATGGATGTTTTCCCCTGATCAGAGTGCCGTGGTGGCGGGGGTCAATGACTGTGCTGGCATTCAAACAGGCTGCTAAAAACACACACAATAATTTGCAATGCAATAGGTCTAGCATTTGTGAGTGTTAGAGCTATTATCATTGAAAAGAATGATTCTTGACGAATTGCTCAAAACAAAAGAAATTTATGAAGTTCTTATTTTGCCCACTTCAATTCCTAACATATGTGAAGATGTCTCAAGCATGTATTTAACTGATATGCTGTTAACAGCAAGAGTACCAAAATAATTGAATCAAAACCCATTGGGCCCGATTCACAGAACTAACTTAAGACAAAATCTTAAACTTACTAACATTTGGGTATTCACAGAAGGCACTTAGGGGCATATTATCAAGGAACGGCTTTATAATTATCGCAGCTTTAGTGGCATAAAACTGCCGCTAAAGCAGCGATAATTGGCTTGATAATATGTCCTTGTGAATTCCCATAGAAGCCCATGTTCTGGTGTTAACATGGGCTTCTATGGGAATTCTCTACGGCATATTATCAAGCCCGTTATCGCCGCTTTAGCTGCAGTTTTCTGCCGCTAAAGTGACGATAATTATAACGCCATGCTTGATAATATGCCCCTTACTCATTTCGGTATTCACAGAAGTTAGAAGTCCTAACTTTAGGACTCCTAAATGCCTTTTGTGAATACCGAAAGTCTTAAAGTTAGGAAAGTTAGGATTTTTCTCAGTTTAGGAGTAGTAAAGTTAGGTCTCCTAATGCAAAGTTGTAGACCCCACCGCTGATCCACCCATGTAAGAATCTGGCTCTATATATACTATACCAAAGTAAGGTACAGTGTGCACTGAGTTCAGTGGATCCCCAGAGGTATAGCAGAGGCTAGCAGAGGCTAAAGTAGATAATAACCTTTTATACAAGCAATCGGTTTGGAGTGTGTGACATTATTTCTTGACTGAGTGTGTACCACAAATGCTTAACACTTCCCTCCTGATAAGCCTGACTTTTCAACCACACTACTACAAAAGCAAGTAAAGTATTATCTACTTTAGTCTCTGCTACACATCTTGGGATCCAGTGGACACTTTGTACAGTATATGTTACTTTGGTATAGTATATACTAAACCAGTTTCCTACACCGGACACTGCCCCTTTGCAGCGTCACAAAAGTAATGCTCCGGCGGCATGAAAAGTATCAAAGAGGCATTGTGGATATGCCTCTAAGTGTCTCCCTCGGCACGTGTCCTCGGAGTAAATCAGATTCGGAGACGTATGGCCTCCTCATTGTTGAATTCACCAAACTTTCAGTACTTGATCAAGGCATGAAGTCTCTTGATAAACTCGACCATCCTTTCACCATTTTGTTGTTTAGCCTGGTTGAATATGTACCTTTCATAATCTACAATCGACATCGGATTGAACTTGGCGTCCAATGATTCTTTGATTTGACTGTAGGACACTTCATCAATTTGTGGCGTTTTCTTTATCACTTCTTTAGCTCCATCACCTGCAAGGTTCTTTACGTGTTTAATGATCTGTTTGTAATTTGCTTCTTCTAATGCATCTATGAAGTTGTCAAACATTTTGATGCATGCAGTCCTTCTTGAGCCAATATTCTGCTGTTTGGTGGTATCGAGTGTCAGAGGTGGTTTCAGGGATGCAGCTGCTCCGTTTTTGCCATTCCTTTCAGAAGACATTAACAAATTTCACTATCCCAACTGGCTTACGGTGAATTGGATGCCACTGGCTACTTTGGACGCACCGGCCTCCAAACAGGTCCCGATACTGAGTCCATTGTCACTACATTTATCGCACGGGTAACTGCACCTGGGCGCTCTGTACCTGTTTGTCGCTGCTTTTTGTGGTTTCCTGTACCTTGTCATCTCTGCCTTTAGAGCGTTCATGCACCTGGTTGTCGCTGCCTTTAGCTTTTCTTTGCACCTGGTCATTGCTGTATGTAGCGTTTCTGCTTTGTACGAACAACGGCTCTGTGTTACGCTGTGGCTCAGTATCTCCTCTTTTGGCCTTTCCAACAGGCTTCTGGAAGGCTTTCTGGCTGTGCCCCTTTGTAGGGCCTTCACCTTCTTCAAGGGCCTTGTGGAAGCTGGAGCGGCGTTTTGAGTTCACATATGTCAACCGTCGATTGTTCCTCAGGGTGCACGTGGCATGCACAAGCAGATTGCTGAACCACGGCAAAGACTTAGGGAGAGCAATCGTGTTACTTTGGGGCATGTATCCCCTATACTTAACAAGGATCTACAGGGGTACTATATCCATCAGGTCAGCCCCCCGCTCAATGATCAAAAACACTATATGACCTGACCCTACATCAAGAACAGATTCAACTGAATTTCTATGTGTCTTTAGCTCCCACAATTGTGTGTGCTATATTGGCAGGTATTCATATACTGTCTGTCACCATGAATCCCTGTTCAGTTTATTGTTCAGTTCCCTCCATGTGCAACCCAACACATTTACATTTCTTTCAGGCAGCAGGCACCCTGGTAAGAAGGTTTGTTTCTAGTTTCTCCATTTGTCCCACCTTCGTCTTCACAGCACTGGAGACTACCTCCCTTCCACTTTAGCTGAAGAACTCTGGGGCATATTACCAACCTACAGCGATATTTATCGCTAAGTAGGGTTAGCGGTAATATTTTTATCGCCGCCCTTCACCTGTTTTTATCGCTGAGAAAACTTGCTATTAGCAAGGTTTATCTCAAAAGCGATAAAAATCAGGCGAAATGCGTGAATATCGCTGTCAATACAGCGATATTCACGCATTAGCGTGACAATGCTCTTAGCCATGTTATCCACCTCCCATTGGATAACATGGCTAATAACTGGTCAGGGCAGGCGTTAGCTTTTGGAGATATTCGCGCTTAGCGCGAATATTTTCAAAACTAGGCCTGTGTTGATCATAGGCGATAGCGATGTTTGCAACTGTTTTCAGTCGCTAACATTTTGGCACGTCCACTTTGCATGTCATTAACGATAAATATCACAAACATTCAAAGTGGGCCCCAAAATGCCGGTTATCGCCTACAAGCTGTCGCTAACTGGTGTTATTCCAATATGGAGTTTACCCATTCAATGCTGTTTTAATGGGGATCACCGCACTTAACACTGGTTAGCTGGGGTGAGCTGCAGAGTCCAATAGTCCGATAACTTGTTAACTTGCTAAGTAAATAATCACAGTCTCAGGAAGGTTTAAATCTTTATCTAAATTAAATGCATGTGAACCATTTCAAAATACAGTGTAGTCACCATCAATCATAGGAGAGAAAATTTAATTCATTAAATCCAAATAAACATTTACTTCAGACTCATACAATGATCAATGCTCAGAAAGGGAGAGGGCAGAGAGTAAAGTACTTCTGCAAATAACGAGAAATTATATTTACAAGAATGTTGTGAAAGACCAATCCCCTGGCCAAAGGGCTGGTAAGGGGCCCCCTGGATAGATCAAGAGACAACGACTTCAGGACAGGATTCAGGGCAGCATAGTTGACCTCTCTCGAATACTGACGATTGGGCCACACCCCTCTCTGACACTCTCTTCCTCCTCGAGATTCTTCCGTGATCTCTGATCTAACCCAATTAAATTAGGATAGAAAGTTCTGCTTCAGGTTCTGCATTCGGCTCCTCATCAGCATCTCCCCCAGCATCAACATCCAGCATACTTCTCTCGCAGCAATTCAGCATTGACGACTCACAGCATCTGTGTCTAACTAACTAACTAAAGCTATCCTAATTATACCTTTCGTTCTTCATGTTCCACCCACTAAAGTTTCAATATCGTAAAATACGAAATATAATTGGCCAGGCAAGGGGAGGAAGCTCCATCACACCATGCTTACATGTCATTAAAATCAGTTCAAATATTGTTCACAAACCCATCCCCATTATGATGATTCATAAATGTTGTTCTCATACGCTTTCACATTTCACTTTGACACAATTTAATAACATTTTGATTACAAGTACCCTTCGTTGAACTCTTCACCATCCGTTCCCAGGGTTTAACACTCGTGTCCTTGGCTCCCATTCAATATCTCAGTCACCGTTCTGGGTTAACTTTTAGTGGACATGCACAGACTTTGTATTACTCAGCTTAATTCAGTTATGCATGAGAGGCCCAAATGCGCACTAGTCATAAAGTCAGAAAGACAAGTATTAATTTCTCAAATAAAGTGGTTGCACTGTATACCACCCACCTCTACTCTATTCCCCTTTACTTATTAATACTTTTCCCCCATTAGCGAATTATCCCCATCATAATTCATCAAAAATGGAGATAGATTTAACACCCCATTCACAAGCTGCTCCAAACTGCAGATATTGCCTGTATTCCCACGATAACTGCCCCACAATGTAACTACACGGTGGACACCACCAACTAGCCCTAATGAGATGCAGAGTGGGCATTCCTGTGCAAAACCACACGAATAAACCACAACACCACATTCACAATGAACTGCCAGATCTGCCAAGCGAACCAAAAACAGGCGATAAGCCGCAGTAGCAGCAGGGAATTAACACCTGGCTTCTTCTGGTGTTAAGCAGGATGACAACCTGCAGCATGAAAGGGAGCCCAGCCAAGAGCCACACCTGAAGACCCACAGATGCCATGGAGACAATGATCATGCAACGTGGATACCCATGAGGGCCACAACACCCCCTGCAACCACCCCAGGCCCCCCGGCCATCCTCCAAGACATACAAATACCGTGCACGATACAAGAGCCACAACAAACGCACGTTGTTGGACAGTGCCAAAATAAATACACACGTTTGGGCAGAAGAACGAGAAACAGTCACACAGCACTAAAGTAACAACCAAAAAATGTATTGAAACACAACACAAAACACCAATCCGGAAGACTCCTGTCTGGTCCACCAGGGACAATCTCGACAACACAGCCTAGAAAAGAAAGCACAAAATCAGGACGTGTATCATGCGCACTTCAAAGGAGGGATACACAGAGAAACAGAGAAGGAAAGTGAGACAGAAAGAGAAAGAGAGGAAAGGAAAGGAAAGGAAAGGAATGGAAAGGAGAGAGAGTGAGAAGGAAGGGAGTGTGTGTGTGTGAGAGAGAGAGAGGGAAGGGAGGGAGAGTGAGAGAGAAAGAAATGAAGGGAGAGAGAGACACACACAGGCCCCACTACTCACCTGCTGCCACCCTTATGTCCATCAGTAGGCACACAATGTGCCGTGCGAGCTTTAGGTCCCGGTCACGCCACCATGGCATTGTCCACATCGTGCGGGCCTGCCCCGCAGCCCAGCAGGTCCCACACATGACGCTGAGTCATCAATGTTGGAGTACACACATCATCATCGCAGGCTTCACACATGCTCAGCAATTACGTGTGCCACCAACCCTGTGCAATGCTAGTCAATGCCACGTGGTGGTAGGCCCGTGTCGGCCGCAAGGCCTCTGGTGCCACTAACCCTGTGCTACGCCAGTCAGCGCCACGTGGTTGTAGGCCCGTGTCGACCGCAAGGCCTCAGGTGCCACCAACCCTATGCGCAGCAATTCATGGGTCCTTTATAATTTAGCACTGTGGAGAATCCATCATCTAGTCACCGCCGACAGAGGGGTATGTGATGTTGTCGGCCACTTATATTTGTGGGGTCACATGGCCTGTGATGCCTGTACCGCATGGGTGTGGTAAGTGCATAGACCTGCCCTGAGAGAGTGGCCGCGACATGCTGACAACTAGACCAGAGACCTGCACACCACCAGCGAGTATGCCTGCGACAGGTAACTATGTGGGGCCCCCCCTCGGAGGGTCCGCGGAGTGGTCTTGCCTGCCGTACGCCGGACCAGTCCAGGGCTTGCAACAATGACTCGGGCCATGCCAGGCACCCCACACAATATGGGCTCGTGGAGGGCCAACCAGAGTCCATCCGGGGATGACAAGTACTGAGGAAGAGGAAGGGTACAGTCTGCAGTCTGGTCGCTGTGTCATTGGTCATCAAATAGGATATGCCAGTCCATGTTGCTGCCCAAGTTGAGCGCAGCTAAGTGTATCGGGGGTCAGTGGGAGGTCATGAGGACATGTAGAACACCAAGCAGAAACAGCCAGGTGGCTATTGCCTCCTTCTGACAACAATCCCATCTACATCCTCGTCCTCATATGTGTGCTCTGCCCCACCTGAGATTGTTGTAGTACTGGCTGCGGCACTGTGTCCCACTGACTCATCAGGGGCCGGAGGAGGATTATTGGCCGCACTGTGTGGTAGTCGCACATCAGGTGCCGAAGTGGATACGGCTGCCGCACTGTGAGGCACTGACACACAAGGGGGCGGAGATAGGACGGTGTGGGGGCAGCAACATTCATGAGCGCCACACCTTGTGGCAGCGATGCTATGATGAGGATCTGCAGGGCATGGTAGATCCCAGCTACATTTCGCTGATGTGCAGCAGTGGCTGCCATCCTTTGGGCCCCCATCCACAACACGTCTTCCATGAGCCTCTGCATGTGTGCCAGCTCACGGCTGGTATCGGTGAAGCCAGTCTCAGCATACAGATGTTCTCTCTGCGTCAAGACTCCAGCGATGTCAGTCAGGTCTCGTTGGAGACCATGGAGCTGGCCGTTGGTGTCCGTTAGGAACTGGAGCTGGTCCCTGATGGGACCTAGACACCCATGGATGGCATCCAGTTTGGTAGCCATGAGGCCGAACTCCACTGCTCAAGCCGCTTTTTTGTCCACGGGACGCTCTATCGCTTTCTAGCCATTAGCAGCACATTTCTGAGTATCCAGGTCAGGGAATCTTGCTTGGCCATGTTATAAGAACAATCACCATGAAGTGGGATTCACTGCCACAAAGCTGCACTCACGAGCTCTGAGAACCCCACTTGACCGGTGACTGCAAGCATTTTTTACCCAACGCGCAATTGAATGGCCAGACTCGCTGAAAACAAGCAGCGGCCACTGTTCTTTGCTCCTAGGAGAACCGTATTTTTATCAAGCATCATTTGTTTTGGTAGGATAGGTCCCATTGCCTCTGCTGTTGAATATACACCATATGTGCCCTGAAGAAGGTGATAACCAAATGAAAGGGTGTGTCACCGAAACGTGCGTCGCCGCTTTGAATTAGTTCCCTCCATGAATACACCTGATTTATTTGTTTTGAAAATTGATGAATTATGCTGAAAAGTCTTCTTTTGATGTGAAAACATTTCTAGTTGATCACATTTATTCTGAAGGTTCCTTTAAAATTATATCACATTAATTCTTTAAATGCAATTCATGAATTATTGCACTGTTTAGTATTAAAAATCAGTTTTTTTAGTATTTAGTTACATTGTGAGGGGGCTTCGTGCATATTCAGCCTTTCTGTATATATGTGTTGCATGCATTTGTTGTTTCGGGTGAGTATGTTTTGAAGGTGACTGTGTGTTTTTTTGAGTGAAAGTTGTGTAATGGGATCTGATTTTAAAAAAATATATATTTTTGGTAGTTACTTGGTGTGAATTCACCAATAATTTTGTATTGAAAAGATAAAAAATATTAAATTAAGTAATGAAAACACTATCTTGAATGCCCTTAATATTGATGCTATTGGTCTAGATGCGTGGTCAATATTATATATGACGTACAACATACTTTAAATTGAAATAGGTAGAGTTCTTCCTTTGTTAATTTTGTTCTTCTCTCTGCGTCATGACTCTAGCGATGTTAGTCAGAGCTCGTTGGAGACCATGGAGCGGGCTGTCGGTGTCCGTTAGGGACTGGAGCTGCTCCCTGATGGGACCTAGACACCCATGGATGGCATCCAGTTTGGTAGCCATGAGGCCTAACCCCACTGCACCTGCTCTGCTGCCTCCCTCTGGCCCTCCAGCACACGGCGTAGGAAGGCCATGGTTTGTTCCTGGCGGTCTTGGGAGAGTGCTGGGTTGTGGGTGCCTCCTGGTGGGTGCTTTGTGTAGCATTTCCTTGATGCAGCTGGGCTGCCCTGATCCTGAAGGTGAGTTGCAGATGATATCCATGATGTGTTGGAGGGATTGGGTGTCGATGCTGGTGGTGTCCTCCTCGTCATCAGTGAAGAGGGGCCGGGATTGCTCTGCAGGGGGTGTTGATGGTGCCACTGGAATGTGAAGGGGAGATGGTGTATTATAATGTGTCCACAGGTATGTAGCCGCATGGTACATGTTGCCATTCCATCAGCATGGCATTGTACATTGTAACAGTGTAGGTCAGGGGCATGACCCGTTGTCATTGTGGGTGTGCACTGCTTGATTATGCATGTGTGCCATTGTGGCCCTCTCAACCCATCCCCCCAGTACCGTCACTCACCTTGTGGTTGTGTTGTGTCCTGTCGAGCAGTGTTCGGTCCCCCAGCTCAGGCCAAAGTCTCCACACTGATGACTGTCGACACCAGCTCCTCAATGTAATGCAGCACGAGCTGTAGCACTGGGCTCCCACCTCTAGTCTGCATTGCTGGCTTCTGGTTAGCTGCAAGTTTCTCCTTGGTCTATCGCTTGATGTCATTCCATCACCTCTTGGCTTCGTCCATTGACCTCTTGTGCTCGCCGACGGCATTCACCATGTTCACTATATTCCGCCATATCCCATTATTGGTTCCCAATGACACGTTGGAGGTGACGAACAATTGTTGATGGTGTTCCATCACCTCCTTAATCAGGATTCTGTTTTCCTGCGGACTGAACTTCATCTTTCTCTTCTTCTTGTCCGTGCCCTTCCCTGTCCACGAGGTCCCAGGCTGTTAGTCCGGGGTACTAGTGGGGTTGCGCTCGTCCTCTGCGCCTGCTCTGGCTGCCTCTATGGTGATTGGGTGTTGGTCAGTTTGTGTTTGGGTGTTTTTTCTACTTTCATAGTGATATTTCCTGCCTGCCATGTGTATGTTGCAGGCCTGGCGCTGCTTTTCTCTGATTTCCTCATCTAACTTTTTCCCATCGCATGTTTTTTCGCGTTGAGGTTTGTGTTTTTAACGCCGTCTAGGTGGTTGTATCGCAGAGATTGGCCACGGTTTCGCCAGACTATCGCATGCTACCGCCTTGTTGAGAATTCCACGTTAAAACAGGGTTATTTTCCCGATATCGGCTGCAATGTGTAAAGGTGCATTAAAATTTTTTCATGGTGTTTAGCACACGTTTTTGTGAATATACCCCTATATGTCTTTTGCTCATTCACCAGAATTTCCCTCCAAGTGTTAATTCGTCATACTACGAATATGCAGTTGACGCATGCGCACAACATTTTCCCATTTAAAGCGGTATTCGCATGCGCACAAGTTTCCCATTCAAAGCAGTATTAGTCCGTCTTCATTGTTATCCGTATTAGTACACACATAGGCAAGCTTCACTAACCTGCGTTTTCATGTGGTGCATATCAGTTTTCACGAAACTTCGTTAATAACTTGTTAGTGAGTTAAACGAGTGGATTGCTTCCTAGCAAGTCTCTTTCTTAAGAGACCTTTGGGCATATTACCAACAAGTAGCGATATTTAACGCTAAATAGGCTTAGCGGCGATTTTTTTATCGCTGAGCATCGCCGGAATTTATCGCTGAGAAAACTTGCTATTAGCAACGTTTATCTCCAAAGCAATAATTTTTCCGGCGATAGCGGCGAAATGCGGGAATATCGCTGAGAATACAGCGATATTCACGCATTAGCAACGAAATGCTCTTAGCCATGTTATCCACCTCCCATTGGATAACATGGCTAAGAACTGGTCTGAGCAGGCGTTGGTTTTTGGGGATCGTGGGAATATTTCCATTGCTACACCTGCCTTGCTAATAGGCAATAGCGACGTTAGCTACTGCTTTCAGTTGCTAACAGGTTGGGTACGGCCACTTTGCATGTCATTAGCGATAAATATCGCTGAAATGCAAAGCGGGCCCAAAACCGCTCGCTATCGCCTAAAAGCTGTCTCTAACATCAGTTAGTGACAGCTTGCTAACAGAGCGATAAAATTATCGCCGCTTAGCGGTCAACCGGCGATAATTGCCTATCGCCATCCTTGGTAATATGCCACCTTGCTCCTTCAACATTTCTCCAGGAGCTGTATCAGTGAAGGGTTTAGATTGAGGAAAGGAAGAAATGTCGCTCAAGCGAGTACGCAAATGTTCTTTAAGATGCAATTGATTAGGTACGGTGCTAACAGGTCAGGGGGAACAAACCCAAGCAAAACAACCCCTGCGATTGTGTAAGCCGAAACATACACAGTAAATATAGATCAGAGGGGCATATTATCAAGGGCTTTATCTCCGCCTTTTTGGCTTTAAAAGCAAAAGAAGCGGAGATAAAAATATCGCCCTAGCAACAACAGGGTGCTAACATGCAAACTGGCATGTTAGCACCCTTTTCCACTACGCTTCCCTTTGCATCTCTAATGAGATGCAAAGTGGGCGTTCCAGAGCAAAATAATAGGAGAAACGATTTCTCCTATTATCAAGCTTCACGCTAACCCTGTTAGAGACAAAAAAAAGCAGTGCTAACCATGGTTAACGCTGCTTTTTTACGTCTGCTAATTTTCAGATTTAGCCATGTAATCCAATGGGAGGTGGATTACATGGCTAAAATCTCCCTGCTCTATCAGCTAGGTTTCGCTTGTTGCAGTGTGATTATCGCTGGATTTCCAGCGATAATCACACTGTTTACCAGCTAACGCATGGATTCCTATCGCTTGGGAGATAAGCGTTGCTGATAGCACGCTGTCTCTGCGATAGAATTCAGCGTTAGCCTGCGATAATTATCCTCGCGCTAAAAGCGCTGAGCGCTAATTATCACAGGACCTTGTTGATATGCCCCAGAGTCCTGTGCAGACGTATATGGGTGAAGGTTCTAGTGTAAAAACCAAACTCTCAAATTGTTCTCTTTGTAGATATTAAGTGGGTCGACATCAGAGGATTTTTAATCAGGATCAAATACAGAATATAGAAACCAGCCGACACGTGTTTCATCACAACGTGATATTTTTTTATAGAGAGCGTATTACCCTTTACGAGACATTGAGGGGCAGATTTATAGCCCCATGCGTCACATTTACGCCACTGTTGAGTCACTTCTGTGACGCAGCGGCGGCATAAACCATGCACCAGGGTGTACCTTATTTACAACGTGACGCTTCTAGGGAGATGCGTCATGTTGTAAAGCCCTGCTCAACATGAAACCTGCGTTAGGTTTCATGGGGGCGTTCAGAGGCAGGGTGGGCGTTCCGTCGCAGGAACGCCTTGTAAAAGTGACACAGCGAAATCTACAAGATTTCTCTGAGTCACTTTTAGGTACATGCGTAGTCAAAACCCAGTGACACAGCATGTTAGGCATATGGCGCACCTGAGCATCGCTAGAGCCGCGTTGCGCTTGCAACACGACTCCAGCAATGCGCCGCCCTTACACCACAGGATGCAACACGCATCGCCCTATCCATGCGTCACGGTGTACCGCATTGTAAATGCGACGCACTTGTGGTGGCGCATGGAGGGAATTGCGTGTCGCATCTTTTCTGGCGCATCCCTGCTGATTTGCATTCATGGTGGCACAGGGAGGGAATTGCGTGTCGCATCTTTTCTGGCGCATCCCTGCTGATTTGCATTCATGGTGGCACAGGGAGGGAATTGCGTGTCGCATCTTTTCTGGCGCATCCCTGCTGATTTGCATTCATGGTGGCACAGGGAGGGAATTGCGTGTCGCATCTTTTCTGGCGCATCCCTGCTGATTTGCATTCATGGTGGCACAGGGAGGGGATTGCGTGTCGCATAAATGCACCAGAACTCGTAAATCTGCCTCAGAGTGTTTTCTTATCTTTAATATTTATTTGCTGGCAGAGAGCTGGTACAATCCACAGAGATTTCCAGTATAGTAAATCTTCAATTCTTAATTCAAATGTTGATCAGGATGTTAATGAGCTTATCTTTACACTGGTACAATCCTTAAGCCCCTCGTGATGAAACATAATCTACGTACGACCACGCTCTAGACCCGCGTATTGACGCAGGTTTTCCAAAAATTTCACATCTTCCCTTCAATCACCACAAGAGGTGCAATTGAAGGAGAGAAGTGAATTATCATCGTGACGTAACTTTACTTATGTACATTTACCCTATTTTTCCACTTGTGAATGTTAGAGCGCCTTTCTCTACGGAGTTTCTGGCAATGAGTGCAGAAGGATGTTTAATGTGTACAGTACCAAAAACATGCGGACACTAACAACTAATTAATTAAAAGTGTAATGTGTTCTGTTACATGCGAAGAGTATTGTTACCCTGCAATGCATTATGGGCAGTCGGATATCCGGTCAGTGTCTGGACTATTGAAGGAAGTGCTTTCCTGCAGCCTCGCGCCGAAAAAAACAAGGCAGGCGCGGTGACGTCATAGCGTTCATCCGTCAGGCGTCTCTAGTTATCAATGTACAGCGTGGACGCCATCTGGAGTGAGACACCTAGTGACGAGCTGTGGTACTGCACCCTGCTCCACTGAAAGAGAACAAAACCAATGCATGACAACAATTGACAACAGTAAAGTGGAGAATAAATATTAAAGAGAATGCATTTCCCCATTGACTTCTATTGAAACTGAGGCAATTTCAGGCGTCTGAGAGACAAATTAAAGCCATTTTTGCCATAAAAAATCAGGGAGCATATTACCAACAACTAGCGATATTTATCGATAAGAGCGCCTAGCGACTTTTTTTATCGCTGCCTATCGCTGGATATTTTAGCGGAGAAAACATGCTATTAGCAAAGTTTTTCTCCATTGTGCTAAAATATCCAGCGATAGCGGGGAAATGCGAGAATATCGCTGAGAATACAGCGATATTCACGCATTAGCGACAAAATGCTCTTAGCCATGTTATACACCTCCAATTGGATAACATGGCTAAGAACGGGTCTGAGCAGCATTAGGTTTTGGAGATATTCGCGCTTAGCGCAAATTGTTCCAACGCTACGCCTACCTTGTTAATAGGCGATAGCGACGTAATCGACTGCTTTCAGTCGCTAACGGGTTGGGTACGCCCACTTTGCATGTCATTAGTGATAAATATCGCTGACATGCAAAGCGGGCCCCAAATCGCTCGCTATCGCCTACAAGCTGTCGCTAACTGCTGTTAGCGACTGCTTGCTAATAGGGCGATAGAATTCTCGCCGCTTAGCGGCCGAAAACGGCTGCTAAACCAGCAAAAATTGCCTATCGCCCCCCTTGATAATATGCCCCGAGGAGTCTCCCGCATGAGATGGGCCCATTGGCACGCATAACTAAACCTACGGGACCGCACAGTGCTGCGGTACACGTCTTCCTGGAGCATAGGGCCATCGCTATCATTATTTCATCCAGCACAGCAAGACACCTTGCTGCACTGCGTGAAATGGAGAGAGCAGCAGAACGCCATATCTATCAAGAAATGACGCATTCCTGCTCTTTGCCTCCACTGGAGCAGAAACTGCTGCCTAGCGCCCACATAGGTGATAGAGCGTGACGGTGCTCTAAAATTGTAGGGGTGCATTATAATCAGTCAACACCCACAAATATTCTTGTGTTGTATTAACTTTGGTTATCAGGATTGTGATATATTTACAAAAATGTGCGAGTGAAGTACTAGAATATGATTTTGTGTTATGCAAAGTAGAAACGAAAATAGTTCTTCTTGATATTGTAACCTTAGTATTTCGCAGATGCCTAATGAAAGTTTATATGTAACAAAATGCAGTTTGATTTAAACGTGCACCATGATGAAGATTGCACGAAGAAAGAATGAGCTATGCTTAACATGTAATAATATTAGGTGTAGCCATGTATTATTAATGTGTGTAAACCCTGATGTGTAAAGGCCGAAATGAATGTTCATGTTTTGCTATGAAAGGCCTGTTCGTTTATCCATCTATACTAATATAATAAAGAGAGAGCCCAAACCTTTGAGGCGGGTAATCTCAGGAATCAAAGCACCAATCATAACACCCAATACAGCGTTGGATAGGGCAGTTGCAGCAGAAGGACATAGGCTATGCAGACGCCCACCATATACATTTAAAAGGTAAAAGAACCGTGCCAGCAAAGTAGTCCCTTGTGGGCATGTCTGCGTTGTGCTGTGGGCGTGACAAACGCTGGGGGCGTGTGGTACGTTTCGCCCTTCATGCCATGTCCCATATCGTGTGCTGTGGCGTGTGCTGGGGGCGTGGGCCTGTGCGGTGCGTGGGATTACGGAAAAAAAGCCAGCGTTGTGCCCAATATTTCATAGTTTTTTCTTCCCAGGTTCTGTACATTCCAGCTCCGGGTGTCCACCCTGCTCCCTTTAAATACCCCTGCACCCCATAATCATAACCCACCCGTACTCCTTAAAATACCCCAACACCCTTAAACACTTACCCATCTTAACCCTATGAATATAACCTGTACCCCAAAACCCAAACCTATCCCTAAACCCTAAAAATACCCCTGTACCCCAAAACCCAAACCTAGCCCTGAACCCTATAAATACCCTGTACCTCAAAACTCAAACCTACCCCATAAACTTAAAACTACCCATGTACCCCAAAACCCAAACCTAGCCCTAAACCCTAAAAATACCCCTGTACCCCAAAACCCAAACCTACCCCTGAACCCTAAAATACCCCTGTACCCCAAAACCCAAACCTAGCCCTGAACCCTTAAAATACCCCTGTACCCCAAAATCCAAACCTACTCCTGAACCCTAAAAATACCGCTGTACCCCAAAACCCATACATATCCCTAAACCCTAAAACTACCCCTGTACCCCATAACCCAAAACTATATCTGAATCCTTAAAATAACCAAACACCCCAAAACATATACCTCAGTACCCCAAAACATATACCCCTATACCCATACTTACCTTATCCAAACATTTAAAAAAAACATGCTTTTGCCATTCATGCATTTACAACGAATTTCGTTGTAAATGTATGCGTGGTAAAAGCATATAAAATGTAATGCCATGCGTTATAATGGCATTGCGGAGTCATGGTATTTTCGTAATGAAAGTATGAGGAGTGATGGTATGCGGAAAGAAAGTTGCGGATTAATGGGTGTTTACCTTCCCCCAGTAAGTACATTGGTGGCACGGCGGCCCACATCTCCAGCAACATACTCATATTTTTTCACCACCCATTTGAAAAATGCACAGGTCTCTCTCATTGATGGCCAGCACCGACATACACTTTTAGACACACCTCCCGCCACAAGTTCTAGAATTGCGAACTTTAGAGCTGGGGAGCTACGTTCGAATCTCGGCATCAGCTCAACATCCTGTGATTCCAGGCAAATCGCTTAGGGGCTTATTTACATGTTCTGGCGCATCTCTGCAAATCAGCAGGGATGCACCAGAACAGATGTGTCATGCAATCCCCCCCTTTCCGCCACCACAGATGCGCCGCATTTACAATGCGGTGCACCATGGTGCAAGGAAGGGAAGATGTGTGACGCATCTTGTGGCGTATGGGCGGCGCATTGATGGAGTCGCTTCGCAAGCGCGACGCAACTCCTGCAATGCACAGGGGCCACCCAAACTCAACGTGGTGCGTCACTCCGTACGCCTGCTTCAAGCAGGCGTAAGGATTTGACACAGCAGCGTCGTAAAACTGACTCAGTGAAATCTTGTAGATTTCACTGCGTCAGTTTTACGGGGCTTTCCTGCGAGGGAATGCCCACCCTGTGAAAGAACGCCCACATGAAACCTGACGCAGGTTTCATGTGGCGCAGGGTTTTACAACGTGACGCATCTGCCTAGATGCGTCACGTTGTAAATAAGTCGCAACATGGCGCATTGTTTACGCCACCGCTGCGTCACAAAAATGACACAACAGCGGCGTAAAAGTGTCGCAAGGGGCTTGTAAATCTGCCCCTTGGTCTCCCCATGTCTACCACAAATGAATGTGTTCTTCTGTAATGTAAATTGTGCTCATGTCATGTTGTCGAGTTCGCGCTATATAATATTGCAAGGAAAAATAAAGTAGGGAAACTCGAGTTCACACACTACTGAACGCGCACTCTTAAGTGCATCAGCAGTGCACTGTGAATCGGAGCGTTTCACAGGCCTGTCACAGAGAAGAAATGCTATCAAAACGAAATCCTACAAAAACAATGTACTACTGGCCGGCAGCAATTCATACCCGGACAACGTCGGGACGGGCTGCTAGTTTCCTATGTTAGCTGAATTTGTAGGCCTGAAATGTATTTTACCTGGTAAGCTCTTCATTTTAGAAATAGCGAGATTCATGTGCACGCAGAAATGTTCGATTCTCACGTTTCAGTTGCAGGTGGAAGAAGTTGCCTTTGTTAGTTAGAACTAACGGGGCATATTAACAAGGATCAGGGGAAATAAACGCTTACGGCGCTTAGCATTAATTTTTTTAACTCCCGCTCTCGCTGGATAATATCGCCTGGTTATCACGTTATTAACAACTCTAACCGCCTAGGCGGTAAAAAATCCAATGATAGCGGCATTTTGGGAGGTTATCGCTGGTAATGCACCGATAAAACTACAAGGATAGGGATATCTTTGTTGATAGCCCATGGTTGACTTAGCCATGTAATCCACCTCCAATTGGATTACATGGCTAAGTCTGAAAAATAGCAGACGTAAAAAAGCAGCGTTAATCGTGGTTAGCGCTCCTTTTTTTGTCTCTAACAGGGTTAGCTTGAAGCTTGATAATAGGAGAAATGTCGCTTAGCGACATTTCTCCTATTATTTTGCTCTGAAACGCCCCCTTTGCATCTCATTGGAGATGCAAAGGGAAGCATAGTGAAAAAGGGTGCGAACATACGATTTTGCATGTTAGCACCCTGTTGTTGATAAGGCAATATTTTTATCTCCGCTTCTTTGGCTTTTAAAGCAAAAAAAAATAAAGCCCTTGTAAATATGCCCCTAATGCCTTTTGTTTTAGGAGTTAGGCGTGGAGGAGAAATAAAACATTGTGGGGAATATTATCAAGGGCCTTAATTCATGTGTTAGCGAACTTTTCCGGTTGCTAACGCATGAATTAATTATCGCCCTATTATCAATGCGTCACTAACTCCGGTTAGCGACGCATTTCATGCGTTATTCATCACTCCCACGCTGGGGGTGATGAACAACGCTAATGAGATGCAGGGTGGGCGTTCCCACCTCCAACCACATGTAAAATGTGGTTGGAGGTGGGATTGCCTTATTCACAAGGCAGGCCTTAGGAGAAGGAGACCTGCGATAAACGCGTCTATCGCAGGTCTCCCAACGCCTGCTTTTAGTACGTGTTAGGCATTGCTAACATGAGGGGGTGGATCATAAAGCTGAATCCACCCCCTATATTATCAAGGAACACATTAACGCGTGAAAACAGTGCTTGTTTTCACGCGCTTATGCGACCTATTGACGATTTCACATCGCCTGTTGTCTTTAGCGTTGAGAATACGCTGCTAACAGGCGATGTGAAATCGGCGATAGATTTTTCCACGTTATCAACGCTGTGCGATATTTTTTGCCCAGCCTTGATAATATGCCCCTGTATATGGAATGTAGATGATTGGGAGTGATGTTCTTTCTCACTGAAGAAGGCCTGGGAACCAAGGTTGTCCACCTGCTCACGAGAAGAGGCGCAGAAGACGATGGAAAATTACCTAGGAGAAGTGTCCGTTAGTATGAGGTGATCAGTGGGCGTGAACACCATTCTGTGATTTTGAATTAGGGAAAGAGCCCCAAGGGAGGGGAGTGCAGAAGAGGTTTGGAGAGAGAAGGAAACAAGTAGAGTTAGGAGAAAAGAGTTCGGGAATCCATCTGGAAAGGGTATCTTAGAACGAACTTTGTAGCTTAGTTATCTGACTCACTCTGTGAATGTGCTTCTTAGGAAGCCTTCACGAGCTGACACCTATTGATGGGTTTTGTCTGGGAGATGTTAAATAAGGATGTCATCTTAGTGATAGTGTAGGGACAGATTAACAAATTCTTCTTTTCCCAAATGAGGTCCGATCTGAATGTTGGAGCAGTTTTGGCCTGTGTATTATTTTTGGAACTGTTAATTTATTTCATGATTCACAGGAGCCGTCTGTTACGTAGATTTTGATTTGTATTAGTTCCCATATAATTTTGCAACCTCGTTTTGAGGTGCTTGTATATCCATTGTTTTTGGCTTTATAATAAATCCCCTAGATTGAAGTTGGAGTCTGTCATCTCTGAGTCTAAGTTATTTCAAGAACTTCAGAAGGTATCGAATGAGTTGTTTCTCCCCATTACACTTTTCAGCAGGCAAAAAGAGACAGTGACCTAGGGTTCCAGGTTGGGATTTTAGTAGGGAACCCGGCTTCTTCAGTCCTGCACCCATGCACCATGGTACACGCATGCCTGAGTCACAGGCAGGATTTTTTTTTGTGCAGGAAGGGGACACCAAACATGGCCCTCTCTCCGTGGGGCAGATTTACAAGCCCCTTGCATCATCTTTACGACACTGTTGTAAACCATCCACCACTTTGCAACAGATTTATAATGTGACACCTCTAGTGAGATGCGTCACGTTGTAAACCCTGTGCTACATTATACCTGCATCAGGTATAATGTATGCAGGGTGGGCGTTCCGTCGCAAGGAAGCCCTGTAACACAGCGATTACTCAAGACTTTTAAAAAAAAAACATATTTCATTAAACTTCAGTCATGTTCCACAAAGAATATCATTATACATTACTACAATGATCGACTGCAGATTTCCTGGCATTCAAATAACATAGAACATTACATGTATCCGGCTAACAAGTCGTCCAACGCATTACTGTACAGATTATCTCTCCACTTTAACAATGCTGCACCTGTCCGAGGTAACCTATGTATAAATGCGGATTACTGTTGCAGCTGCATAGTATAACGTATATTCAAGTAACAGTCTTAGCACACAAACCGTTTCAAACCCCAAACACACCCCTCCCCCCCTCCCTTTGAACTCCAGAACAGTGTTAATTATCACAGCAGCAGACACCATCACTAAGGCTTCTAGGGGCATATTACCAACAAGTAGCGATAATTATCGCTAAATAGGCTTAGCGACGATTTTTTTATTTCTGCCTATCGCTGGAAATGTTAGTGGAGAAAACATGCTATTAGCAACGTTTTTCTCCATTGTGCTAAAATATCCAGAGATAGCGGCGAAATGCGTGAATATCACTGAGAATACAGCGATATTCATGCATTAGCGACGAAATGCTCTTAGCCATGATATCCACCTCCTATTGGATAACATGGCTAAGTACTGGTCTGAGCAGCCGTTGGGTACACCCTTTTTGCATGTCATTAGCGATAAATATCACTGACATGCAAAGCGGGCCTCAAACAGCTCGCTATCACCTAAAAGCTGTCGGCGACAGCTTGCTAATAGAGTGATGAAATTATCGCCGCTTTGCGGCCGAAAACAGGTGATAATTTCATTTCGCCTGCCTTGGTAATATGCCCTCAGTGTTTTAAAGATGTGCATGGGGAATAATATAGGTATGTTGGTGAAAACATATAGTAGTCTGGGGAGCAT
Organism: Lissotriton helveticus; assembly: GCF_964261635.1. NCBI lineage: Eukaryota > Metazoa > Chordata > Amphibia > Caudata > Salamandridae > Lissotriton > Lissotriton helveticus. Next base: position 1,702,122,110 of record NC_136069.1, on the reverse strand, counting down.
CACCATTTTGGTGATTGTTGCCCTACCCGACACTGATAGAGGTAGTGATGTCCAGAACTTTACTTGCGATCTTAGCGTATTAATGTAAAGTGTAATGGGGAGAAACAACTCATTCGATACCTTCTGAAGTTATGTTGCCATCTACAATGTTCTCCACTTCCCTACATATCTGAATACCTAAATATTTAAAAAAGTTTCAGCTGCTGTTTGAAATATCCATGGGTTGAAATATAGTTGGTCCTGCATCTCACAGTCCGTGAATGTAAATGCGTCTGATTTGGTATCATTGATAGAGAGACCAGACAAGGATTGGAATTTCAGGAATATATCTGAGAGGGGTGTGTGATCTGTCCTGAGATCCTCTAGGTACAATATAATGTTATCTGCGTATGCCAAAACAATATGTGTTACATTTCCAGTGTGTATCCCGTGTTGTGGCGCCAGTCTACGCAGTTTGACTAATAACGGCTCCAGGGCTAGAATAAATATTAAGGGTGATAGCGGGCAGCCCTGCCTTGTGCCCCGTGCCACCACATATTGCGGTGAAATGTGAGTCCCTGTTCTAGCCCGCGCAGTTGGATTAGTATATAGTAAATGAACCCATTTTATATAGTGGTTCGGGATGCCATATTTGGGAAAAGTACGAAACATAGAGTTCCATTGCAGTGAGTCGAATGCCTGTCGCAATTCTAACGATATGCAGCCTTGTGTATTTGTGTGTGTCAACGGGTTTGCGATTACTCAAGACTTATGAAGCCATTTAGGGCCATAGAAGGTGGCCTTGCATGGCTTCATAAATCTATTTTTAATTTGCGTCACTCTTGAATCACATTGCGTGGTGCAAGAGCAATGTAAAGGGACGCGTAAATATGTCCTTCTTAAGTAAAGCTGTTGACCTAACCTCTTTTGCGCACAGCTTCACAGATCATATACTATTTTTTAATGCAGCCCAACCAATGAACTCAAGATTTACACCCTGACAATTTAGTGTTCTTGGAAATATAAACTTTATTTATATATATGTCACACTTTCACATTTTAAGCAATCCCTTATGCCTGGATGCTGTATATTTAACCTTTCCCAAAAAAAAGCACAAAGGCTATCTTTGGTGGTTTTACATCCACATGATCATATTTTTATGGTACCCATCCAGACCATTTTTTTACTTTCCAGCTTTTATTTGCCCATTCATTCCCAAACCTGTGAGCGTCTATGCACATGTAGGAATACATTTTATTAAAAGCAATCTTTTGACTTTCTTTATTGGTTATCAATTGGTGTTGGTACAGGGATACTTTTCTGTTTATCCCCAGAGCTTCTCTCACACAGTTTATTATTCTCCAAGTTATTTCTTTCTTTACATTACATTTCATATCTAGACCAAGGAGGATCAATTCGTAGGGCAGGAATTTCTGGCCCGTCGGCTCCTTGATCAGGTGGCCCAGGGATTTCCGTATGTTTTGTGCACCACTGTAGTTCCATATGAAATACACCGTGGATCCTTCCGCCGGGCAGCCCGTGGTAGGACATCTTGCTGTTTTTGCCAGTTGCCTCTCGTGGTGGAATTGCTTAACTATCCGGAAGCTGGAGACACCATCCATGCCTAGTCTTTCTGGGAGTTTTTCAAGTCTCTATGGTTCACCGTCTCCCACACGTTTTCCCACTGCTTCCCAGATAGATTGGCTATTATTGTGACTGGGGCCGTGTTTTCTAAGGCCTTTGCTCTGAGATGTGATCTCCTTTATGGAGATTTGCTGCTCTTCTAGTTTCTTCATGGAGGGTCAGAGTCCTTTATATACAGGGGAGTGGGGGGAATCCAATTAACAAGGTTTGGCACTGTCAATCATACATATACCAGATTATGACAAAACGAAGCGTGCGGCAAACTGTATATAGGCTGCTACATTTGAGTCTCTCTTTAGGTTTGCTTAAACATATTTTAACAAATTTGACATGAGGAAATATGCAAATTAGGTAAATCTTTGCCTCCTTTTTCATGGATTTTAAAAACAGTGGGGCATATTAGCAAGCACAGGCGGTATTTACCGCAAAACGCGTTTAGTGCGTTTTTTTTATCGCCGGATATTATTGCAGAGATAACATGCTATTAGCAACGTTTATCTCTAATGCGATAAAATATCCGGCGATAGCGGCTAAATGTGTAAATATCGCTGGAAATCCAGCAATATTCAGGCATTAACGCTAAGGGGGACTTAACCTGAATATCCACCTCCCATTGGATAAACAGGTTAAGTAATGGTCTGAGCAGGCGTTAGAATCTGTCGATAATCGCGCTTAGTGCGACTTTTTAAATTGCACAGCCTGCCTTGTTAATATGCGATAGCTGTGTTAGTGACTGCTTTCAGTCGCTAACAGTTTGGGTATGCCCACTTTGCATGTCATTAGCGATAAATATCGCTGACACGCAAAGTGGGCCCCAAACCGTTCGCCTAAAAGCTGTCGGTAACTGCTGTTAGCGACAGCTTGCTAATAGGGTGATAAAAATATTGCCGCTGTAGCGTCAAAAACCGCAGCAAAAGCGGCGATATGGCCATTGATAATATGCCCCAGTGTCTCTTTTCAGTTTCTCCATTTTTGGGCCCCAGAAAAAAATGTAAAACAATTTCTGTGTTGCTTTTGGCCACCTAATAGATGGGGGGAAACAATGGCAATAAACAACAACATTGGCATACAAAACGCCTTCAAAAGTCTCCAGAGAGCACTTATCTTTGTTTGCACCTATTCCTAGTTTATTTCTTCTTTCATATCCAGAGAGAAAATGATTTCCAAGATCTTTACTGGGTCTTTGGGGTGTTTAACTGGGAGTGGTGTCAGTTTGTCCCAGTTTGCCATTGTCATGCAGTGTTTACGATATTCACATGAAAACCTGCTGCTAGTGAAAAAAGTTGTGTTATAAGGAATGTTCTTTTTATGGATCTAGCGTTCTTACATATAATAGGTACATTGTTCATATATGATACACATTTCACCTGGTTCTCTTTGCTACAAGGTGCTAAAGGAACAGTTATGCATGTGCTTTCCTAATGGTGCACAACAAGGGTTCAATTGCTCATGCAAAGAGTGCTGGGGACCGGGGACATCCTTGTCTGACCCTGGTTCAACAGAGGAACATTTTGGAAATTTGCCATTTACGAGCACCTGACTGTGGCAGTTTGCATATAACAATCTGATTGTCTGAATTAATTTATCTGGGAAGCTCAATTTTCCTAGTAACTTAAAAAGATATTCATGACTTAAAGAGCCAAAGCCTTTTTGAAAGTTAAAAGCCAAGACTGCTAGTGAGTTACCTTTATATTTTGCTGCCTTAAAGTGTCTATCAAAATGGTCAGAATGTCCCATATTTTCCTTCCTGGGGCACCACATGTTTGGTCTGGGTGGATGCCCATGTTGAGTGCCATCCTACATCTCGTGGCCAAGTTTTACTCAGGATTTTACTGTCTACATTTAGGAGGGTTATCAGCCTCCAATTTCCAATGTCCAGCTTGCCTCCCATTTTTCCCAACAGTTTGATAACACCCTGTGGGAGAGAAGGGGGTAAACAGTTTTCTTTCATACATTCCTGCAGTAGTCCCATGACATTTTTTTCAATGAGCCCCCAGAAATCCTTGTAAAACTCCCACGAAAGACCATCTTGTCCAAGGGCAGATTCTTTAAGTGCCTCCTAAAAAATTTGGAAAAATTCTTCTCCTAAAGAAGGAGAAACAAGAAATACCTTTTCGCCTTCTGAGATGGCGTTTGGTAGACCTTCTAAAAAATAATCAAATGCATGTGGGTACATCGTTATATAGCTGTGAGAAACAAATCGGTTGTTTTCTTCTGCATTTTTTTTCTACTTTTTTGTCTTAAATCAGTTTTGTCTTTTAGTTCTGGCACCTGTTGTACTTTTTGGAGAACAAAAACTAGTGTAATCATAGATGCACCCTCTGCCTCCAACCAAAGGCCGAGCGCCAAAGGGGGCCTCCTGGGGACCCCTAGCGTCGAGCTCTGGAAGCTTTTCCGTGTCAGGAAGGCTGGCCCAGAAAGGCTGTGTCAACCCGCCATCTTAAGCCCTCGGGCAAAAGACAGTCGGAAAGCCTGTTCGGATTCCTTTCCGACCGACTAAATTATAATGGGTCGGTCTGAAAGGAATCTGAACGGCATAATACTATACGGTCGGAGTGGCTCTGACCAATGGTCAGAGCGGTTCCAACCGATGGTCAGAGCCGTTTCCGATTGTATCGAAATGAGGCCCTGAGTGTTAATCTTCCATACACCTTTCCCAATATCACAGTGTTTGGAATTTCATATTCTGTTTTTAACATTTTATGGTCAGAAACACTGCTCTTAACCACCCTTCTTTATATTTTTGGATATGAGGATGATGTCAGTCCTTGACTTAACCCTTCCTAACTCTGCTATCACTGTAAACTTTTGTTTTTTACCTTCTTGAGCCACTGTGTAAGATAATTGTAGATCAGTACAAATATTACTTAAACATTTAGCAGATTTATCTAGTTTATACACATTTCTCTTGCCGCCTCAATCTGTGGGATTTATGATACAATTTAAATCTTCTGCTTCAAGAATGGGTGTTGCACCGACATAGAAAATATTAGTACTTTAACCCCTTCGACGCTCATGACGAGCTGGGCTCGTCATGAGGTAGCCTCCTCGCACGCTCATGACGAGCCCAGCTCGTCATGAATAAAGGGAATGAGGATATCCCAGCGTACGGGCGGAATTCCGCCCGCATTAAAGGTGTTAAAGAGATCTTTCCTTTCCTGCTTGTCATTCGGCGCTTACACATTGCAAACTTTGAAGGTGACATTGCGAACGGCGATTGTGACCATGATAGCCCTGCCTGGCTGAATGATTTTTGTGTCTATTATTGACATTTGTTTATTTTAGATCAGAATCCCTATTCCAGCATTCTTGTTTCCTCCCCCAGACCGTTTGGAGGGTCCTTCTTCCCAGTATTTAGATATGAAGGAGTAGTCTGATGAATAGGGAATGGCAAATACTTGCAATCATACAATACCTTGAGGGCTAATGAAAAAGTTGCAGTAGTCCTAAGGGGAATGTCTTCAGGATACCCGTTATCATGATCCACTACTGCCAGTATGAAGTTGTTTCCTGAGGCTGAGGCTGGTTCAAGTATACCCACTATGTCCACACCAGCCCTTTCAAAGAGAACCCCCGCCACTGACAGTGGGATTAAGAGGTCCTTTGCGTACCCACCTGTTTTGCCACTTGCTCAACAGGGAACACAGGAGCTATAAACTCCTTCACTTTCTGGGACATCTGGGGCCAGTAGAAATGGCTGACAAGCCTTTCCTGAGTTTTGGTCTGGCCCAAGTGTCCAGCTAGGGGGATGTTATTGGCCAAAGTGAGTAAGAACTCTCTATACCGTGGAGGTACTACCACTCTCTTAGTGGCACCGGGTTTGGGGTCTCTGGTCTCAGTGTACAGGAGTCCCTCCTCCCAATAGACCCTGTGGGAGCCACCGACATCTCCTTATTCCTGGTCAGCAGCTCGCTGTCACAGGCTTTCAAGAGTGGGACAGACTTGCTGGCCAAGGCACAGCTGTCCCCTAGAGGGCCCCCCTATGCCCAGGTGCTCAACCTGGTAAGGTCCAAGTTCCATGGGCTCAGTTCACTCTGGGGCTGACAAGTCCTCTACCCGGGAAGAGGGGTCCTGAGCTTGTAGCTGTGTAGAAGATGGTTCCCCAGTCTTCTTACCCTTCCTCTTGGGAGGTTGGGCCATCCTTTCAGGTTCCAAAACTTCTTGTTCACCCTGTACTTTAGTTTCTGTTCTTGTCTTCACACACGGTATCTCAGGGGTTTGCAGCACGGACGCATGTGTCTTTCTCTCTACCTCAGCCCACACTGAAGTTTCCATATCATTTCCAAGCAGACAGACGGCTGGGGGTTTTGGAAAGACCACTACCTGTTTCAGGCCAGTAACCTCCCCCTTAGTCTAACGTCACCAGAGCATGGCATGGTTAGTAGTGACACTGTCAGCATTGGTGACTAGGTTTTACTGTCAGGTATTGCTCTGGAGAAGCCGGTGTATCTCTCAGCATAGTGACACTGGCACCTGTATCCCTAAGGGCAGAGGTCTTCAACTTGCAGGGTGTACCCCCTTTGGGGGGCGTGAATGAGGTGCCAGGGGGGCGCAAATGGCTCTGCAAGTACATGTAAATGAAGATGGCCTGGAAGTGCGGCAATGTCTCTTTGCCACATTTCCAGGCTGTATTCATTTACTTCGAGCTCTTGTAGTGAGAGAGAACCCTGATCAGGGTTGTACGGCATTACAACGCGGGCTTTTACCCCGCATGCCATTACAACGCAGTTTTTACAACGCAAGCCGTTACAACGACTTGCGTTGGGGGGCACTGGAGAGTGGAATAGTTTAATTTTCTATTCCAACTCCAGCCCACGTTGACAGTATAGAAGGTGTTGGATAGAAAATTAAACTATTCCCTATCCTACAGCACCCTCCAGCGCAAGTCGTTGTAACTACTTGCGTTGTAATAGCAGCGTTGAAATAGCAGTGCGGGGTAATGCCCGCGTTGTTATGGATGTTTCCCCCTGATCAGAGTGCCGTGGTGGCGGGGGTCAATGAGTGTGCTGGCAGTCAACAGGCTGCTAAAAACACACACAATATTTTGCAATGCAACAGGTCTAGCATTTGTGAGTGTTAGAGCTATTATCATTGAAAATAATGTTTCTTGACGAATTGCTGAAAACAAAAGAAATGTATGTAGTTCTTATTTTGCCCACTTCTCATTCCTGACCTATGTGAGGATGGCTCAAGCATGTATTTAACTGATATGCTGTTAACAGCAAGACTACCAAAATAATTGAATCAAAACCCATTGGGCCCGATTCACAGAACTGACTTAAGACAAAATACTAAACTTACTACCATTTGGGTATTCACAGAAGGCACTTAGGGGCATATTATCAAGGAACAGCGTTATAATTATCGCAGCTTTAGCGGCAGAAAACTGCCGCTAAAGCAGCGATAATGGGCTTGATAATATGTCTTTGTGAATTGCCATAGAAGCCCATGTTCTGGTGTGAACATGGGCTTCTATGGGAATTCTCTACGGCATATTATCAAGCCCATTATCGCCGCTTTAGCTGCAGTGTTCTGCCGCTAAAGTGACGATAATTATAACGCCATGCTTGATAATATGCCCCTTACTCATTTTGGTATTCACAGAAGGCACTTACTCATTTTGGTATTCACAGAAGGCACTTACTCATTTCGGTATTCACAGAAGGCACTTACTCATTCAGGTATTCACAGAAGTTAGGAGTCCTAACTTTAGGACTCCTAAATGCCTTTTGTGAATACCGAAAGTCTTAAAGTTAGGATTTTTCTTAGTTTAGGAGTAGTAAAGTTAGGACTCCTAACTTTAGGACTCCTAAATGCCTTCTGTGAATACCGAAAGTCTTAAAGTTAGGATTTTTCTCAGTTTAGGAGTACTAAAGTTAGGACTCCTAATGCAAAGTTGTAGACCCCACCGCTGATCCACCCATGTAAGAATCTGGCTCTATATATATGATACCAAAGTAAGGTATAGTGTGCACAGAGTTCAGTGGATCCCCAGAGGTATAGCAGAGGCTAAAGTAGATAATAACCTTATATACAAGCAATCGGTTTTGAGTGTGTGACATTATTTCTTGACTAACTGTGTACCACAAATGCTTAACACTTCCCTCCTGATAAGCCTGACTTTTCAACCACACAACTACAAAAGAAAGTAAAGTATTATCTACTTTAGTCTCTGCTATACCTCTTGGGATCCACTGGACACTTTGTACAGTATATGTTACTTTGGTATAGTATATACTAAACTAGTTTCCTACACCGGCACACTGCCCCTTTGCAGCGTCACAAAAGTGATGCTCCGGCGGCATGAAAGTACCATGGAGGCATTGTGAATATGCCTTTCAGTGTCTCCCTCAGCATGGGTCCTTGGAAAGAATCAGATTCGTAGACGTATGGCCTCCTCATTGTTGACTTCACCAAACTTTCAGTACTTGATAAAGGCATGACTTCTCTCGATAAACTCGACCATCCTTTCACCACTTTGTTGTTTAGCCTGGTTGAATATGTACCTTTCATAGTCTACATTCGCCATCGGATTGAACTTGGCTTCCAATGCTTCTTTGATTTGATGGTAAGACACTTCATCAATTTGTGGCATTTTCTTTATTACCTCTTTAGCTCCATCACCTGCAAGGTTCTTTACGTGTTTAATGATCTGTTTGTCATGTGCTTCTTCTAGTGCATCTATGAAGTTGTCAAACATTTTGATCCATGCAGTCCTTCTGGAGCCAATATTCTGCTGTTTGGTGGTATCGAGTGTCAGAGGTGGTTCCAGGGATGCAGCTGCTCCGTTTTTGCCATTCCTTTCAGAAGACATTAACAAATTTCACTATTCCAACTGGCTTACGGTGAATTGGATGCCACTGGCTACTTTGGACGCACGGGCCTCCAAACAGAGCCGAATACTGAGTCCATTGTCACTACATTAATCGCACGGGTAACTGCACCTGCGCACTCTGTATCTGTTTGTCGCTGCTTTTTGTGGTTTCCTGTACCTTGTCACCTCTGCCTTCAGAGCGTTCATGCACCTGGTTGTCGCTGCCTTTAGCTTTTCTTTGCACCTGGTCATTGCTGTATGTAGCGTTTCTGCTTTGTACGAACAACGGCTCTGTGTTACGCTGTGGCTCAGTATCTTCTCTTTTGGCTTCTCCCACAGGTTTCTGCCAGGCTTTCTGGCTGTGCCCCTTTGTAGGGCCTTCACCTTCTTCAAGGGCCTTGTGGAAGCTGGAGCGGCGTTTTGACTCCACATATGGCAACCGTCGATTGTTCCTCAGGGTGCACTTGGCACGCACAAGCAGTTTGCCGGACCACGGCAAACCCTCAGGGAGAGCAATCGTGTTACTTTGGGGCATGTATTCCCTATACTCAACAAGGATCTACAGGGGTACTATATCCATCAGGTCAGCCCCCCACTCAATGAACCAAAACACTATATGACCTGACCCTACATCAAGAACAGATTCAACTGAATTTCTATGTGTCTTTAGCTCCCACAGTTTTGTGTGCTATATTGGCAGTTATTCATATACTGTCTGTCACCATGAATCCCTGTTCAGTTTATTGTTCAGTTCCCTCCATGTGCAAACCAACGCATTTACATTTCTTTCAGGCAGCAGGCACCCTGGCAAGAAGGTTTGTTTCTAGTTTCTCCATTTGTCCCACCTTCGTCTTCCGGCACTGGAGACTCCCTCCCTTCCACTTTAGCTGAAGAATTCTGGGGCATATTACCAACCTACAGCGATATTTATTGCTAAGTAGGGTTAGCGGTAATATTTTTATCGCCCCCCTTCACCTGTTTTTATTGCTGAGAAAACTTGCTATTAGCAAGGTTTATCTCAAAAGCGATAAAAATCAGGCGAAATGCGTGAATATCGCTGTCAATACAGCGATATTCACGCATTAGCGTGACAATGCTCTTAGCCATGTTATCCACCTCCCATTGGATAACATGGCTAAGAACTGGTCAGGGCAGGCGTTAGCTTTTGGAGATATTCGCGCTTAGCGCGAATATTTCCAAAACTAGGCCTGTGTTGATCATAGGCGATAGCGATGTTAGCGACTGTTTTCAGTCGCTAACATTTTGGCACGCCCACTTTGTATGTCATTAGCGATAAATATCACAGACATTTAAAGTGGGCCCCAAAATGCTCGTTATCGCCTACAAGCTGTCGCTAACTGGTGTTATGCCAATATGGAGTTTACCCATTCAATGCTGTTTTAATGGGGATCACCGCACTTAACACTGGTTAGCTGGGGTAAGCTGCAGAGTCCAATAGGCCGATAACTTGTTAACTTGCTAAGTAAATAATCACAGTCTCAGGAAGGTTTAAATCTTTATCTAAATTAAATGCATGTGAACCATTTCAAAATACAGTGCAGTCACCATCAATCATAGGAGAGAAAATTCAATTAATTAAATCCAAATAAACATTTACTTCAGACTCGTACAATGATCAATGCTCAGAACGGGAGAGGACAGAGAGAAAAGTACTTCTGCAAATAACGAGAAATTATATTTACCAAGAATGTTGTGAAAGACCATCCCCCTGGCCAAAGGGCTGGTAAGGGGCCCCCTGGAAAGATCAAGAGACAACGACTTAAGGACATGATTCAGGACAGGATACGTGACCTCTCTAGAATACCGACGATTGCTCCGCACCCCTCTCTGACACTCTCTTCCTCCTCGAGATTCTTCCGTGATCTCTGATCTTACCCAATTAAATTAGGATGGAAAGTTCTGCTTCAGGTTCTGCATTCGGCTCCTCATCAGCATCTCCCCAGCATCCGCATCCAGCATACTTCCCTCGCAGCAATTCAGCATCGACGACTCACAGCATCTGTGTCTAACTAACTAAAGCTATCTTAATTATTATATTCATGTTCCACCCACTAAAGTTCCAATATCGTAAAATACGAAATATAATTGGCCAGGCAAGGGGAGAAAGCTCCATCACACCATGCTTACATGTCATTAAAATCAGTTCAAATATTGTTCACAAACCCATCCCCATTATTTTGATTCATAAATGTTGTTCTTACACGCTTTCACATTTCACTTTGAAACAATTTAATAACATTTTGAATACGAGTACTCATTGTTGAACTCTTCACCATCCGTTCCCAGGGTGAAACGCTCGTGTCCTTGGCTCCCGTTCAATATCTCAGTTACCGTTCTGGGTTAACTTTTAGTGGACATGCGCAGACTTTGTTTTACTCAGCTTAATTCAGTTGTGCATGAGAGGCCCAAATGCGCACTAGTGATAAAGTCAGAAACAAATATTAATTTCACAAATAAAGTGGTTGCACTGTATACCACCCACCTCTACTCTATTCCCCTTTACTTATTAATACTTTTCCCCCATTAGCGAATTATCCCCATCATAACTCATCCAAAGTGGAGATAGATTTAACACCCCATTTACAAGCTGCTGCAAACTGCAGATATTGTCTGTATTCCCGCGATAACTGTCCCAAAATGTAAGTACACGGTGGACACCACCAACTAGCCCTAATGAGATGCAGAGTGGGCGTTCCCGTGCAAAATCACACAAATAAACCACAACACCACATTCACAACGAACTGCCAGATCTGCCACGCGAACCAAAAACAGGCGATAAGCCGCAGTAGCAGCAGGGAATTAACACCTGGCTTCTGCTGGAGTTAAGCAGGAGGACAACCTTCAGCATGAAAGGGAGCCCAGCCAAGAGCCATACCTAAAGACCCACAGATGCCATGGAGACAATGATCATGCAACGTGGATACCCATGAGGGCCACAACACCTCCTGCAACCACCCCAGGCCCCCGGCAATCCCCCAAAGACATACAAATACCGTGCACGATACAAGAGCCACAACAAATGCACGTTGTTGGACAGTGCCAAAATAAATACACACGTGTGGGCAGAAGAACGAGAAACAGTCACACAGCACTGAAGTAACAACCAAAAAAATTTATTGAAACACAACACAAAACACCAATCCGGAAGACTCCTGTCTGGTCCACCAGGGACAATCTCGACAACACAGCCTAGAAAAGAAAGCACAAAATCAGGACGTGTATCATGCGCACTTCAAAGGAGGGATACACAGAGAAACAGAGAAGGAAAGTGAGACAGAAAGAGAAAGAGAGGAAAGGAAAGGAAAGGAAAGGAAAGGAAAGGAAAGGAAAGGAAAGGAAAGGAAAGGAAGGGAGAGAGAGTGAGAGAGAGGGAAGGAAGGGAGAGTGTGTGTGTGAGAGAGAGAGAGGGAAGGGAGAGAGAGTCAGAGAGAAAGAAATGAAGGGAGAGAGAGACACACACAGGCCCCACTACTCACCTGCTGCCACCGGTGTGTCCATCAGTAGGCACACAATGTGCCCGTGCGAGCTTTAGGCCCCGGTCACGCCACCATGGCATTGTCCACATCATGCGGGCCTGCCCCGCAGCCCAGCAGGTCCCACACATGACGCTGAGTCCTGAGTCATCAATGGCGGAGTGCACACATCATCATCGCAGGCTGCACACATGCTCAGCAATTACGTGTGCCACCAACCCTGTGCAATGCTACTCAATGCCACGTGGTGGTAGGCCCGTGTCGGCCGCAAGGCCTCTGGTGCCACTAACCCTGTGCTACACCAGTCAGCGCCACGTGGTTGTAGGCCCGTGTCGACCGCAAGGCCTCAGGTGCCACCAACCCTATGCGCAGCAATTCATGGGTCCTTTATGATTGAGCACTGTGGAGCATCCATCATCTAGTCACCGCCGACAGAGGGGTATGTGATGTTGTCGGCCACTTATATTTGTGGGGTCACATGGCCTGTGATGCCTGTACCGCATGGGAGTGGTAAGTGCATAGACCTGCCCTGAGAGAGTGGCCGCGACATGCTGACAACTAGACCCGAGACCTGCACACCACCAGCGAGTATGCCTGCGACAGGTAACCATGTGGGGCCCCCCCTCGGAGCGTCCGCGGAGTGGTCTGGCCTGCCGTACGCCGGACATGTCCAGAGCTTGCAACAATGACTCGGGGGCTCTGGGCGTGGTTCAGTCCATGTCTGGACAGGGAAGTGACTAATGCGTGTGTCCCTGTTGTAGTGTCCACGGCACCCGGGAAACAATAGGCAATGTAGCACACGGTGACTGGCATCGCACCAGATGAGCATCATTGACGTTAGGGAACTCACTGTGCCTATTTCCAGCCACACATTCATGCAGTAATGATGAAAGACATGACACAGCAGTGTGTTACTGGATGTGTATTGCATATCCAGTGGGGTTTTGCAGCTGGAGCGGTACAGGGCCATGCCAAGCACCCCACACAATATGGGCTCGTGGAGGGCCAACCAGATTCCATCCGGGGATGACAAGTACTGAGGAAGAGGAAGGGTACAGTCTGCAGTCTGGTCGCCGTGTCATTGGTCATCAAATAGGATATGCCAGTCCATGTTGCAGTCCAAGTTGAGTGCAGCTAAGTGTATCGGGGGTCAGTGGGATGTCATGAGGACATGTACGACACCAAGCAGAAACAGCCAGGTGGCGGAAATTAATGCTATTGCCTCCTTCTGACAACAATCTAATCTACATCCTTGTCCTCATATGTGTGCTCTACCCCACCTGAGATTGTTGTAGTACTGGCTGCGGCACTGTGTGCCACTGACACATCAGGGGCCGGAGGAGGAATATTGGCCGCACTGTGTGGTAGTCACACATCAGGTGCCGAAGTGGATACGGCTGCCGCACTGTGATTCACTGACACACAAGGGGGCGGAGATAGGACGGTGTTGGGGCAGCAACATTCGTGAGCGCCACACCTTGTGGCAGCAATGCTATGATTAGGATCTGCAGGGCATGGTAGATCCCAGCTACATTTTGCTGATGTGCAGCAGTGGCTGCCATCCTTTCGGCCTCCATCCACAACACGTCTTCCATGAGCCTCTGCATGTGTGCCAGCTCACGGCTGGAATCGCTGAAGCCAGTCTGAGCGGACAGGTGTTCTCTCTGCGTCAAGACTCCAGCGATGTCAGTCAGGTCTCATTGGAGACCATGGAGCTGGCCGTCGGTGTCTGATAGGGACTGGAGCTGGTCCCTGATGGGACCTAGACACCCATGGATGGCATCCAGTTTGGTAGCCATGAGGCCGAACTCCACCCGCAACTGCTCAAGCCGCTTTTTTGTCCACGGGACGCTCTATCGCTTTCTAGCCATTAGCAGCACATTTCTGAGTATCCAGGTCAGGGAATCTTGCTTGGCCATGTTATAAGAACAATCACCATGAAGTGGGATTCACTGCCAAGAAGCTGTAATCATGAGCTCTGAGAACCCCACTTGACCGGTGACTGCAAGCATTTTTTACCCAACGCGCAATTGAATGGCCAGACTCGCTGAAAACAAGCAGCGGCCACTGTTCTTTGCTCCTAGGAGAACCGTATTTTTATCAAGCATTATTTGTTTTGGTAGGATAGGTCCCATTGCCTCTGCTGTTGAATATACACCATATGTGCCCTGAAGAAGGTGATACCCAAATGAAAGGGTGTGTCACCGAAACGTGCGTCGCCACTTTGAATTAGTTCCCTCCATGAATACACCTGATTTATTTGTTTTGAAAATTGATGAATCATGCTGAAAAGTCTTCTTTTGATATGAAAACATTTCTGGTTGATCACATTTATTCTGAAGGTTCCTTTAAAATTATATCACATTAATTGTTTAAATGCAATTCATGAATTATTGCACTGTTTAGTATGAAAAATCTGTTTTTTTAGTATTTAGTTACATTGTGGGGGGACTTCGTGCATATTCAGCCTTTCTGTATATATATGATGCATGCATTTGTTGTTTCGGGTGAGTATGTTTTGAAGGTGACTGTGTGTTTTTTTGAGTGAAAGTTGTGTAATCTGATTTAAAAAAAATATATTTTTTTGGTAGTTAGTTGGTATGAATTCACCAATAATTTTGTATTGAAAAGATAAAAAATATTAAATTAAGTAATGAAAACACTATCTTGAATGCCCTTAATATTTATGCTATTGGTCTAGCAGCGTGGTCAATATTATATATGACGTACAACATACTTTAAATTGATATAGGTAGAGATCTTCCTTTGTTAATTTTGTTCTTCTCTCCACGTCATGACTCTAGCGATGTTAGTCAGACCTCGTTGGAGACCATAGAGCGGGCCATGGGTGTCCGTTAGGGACTGGAGCTGCTCCCTGATGGGACCTAGACACCCATGGATGGCATCCAGTTTGGTAGCCATGAGGCCTAACCCCACCGCACCTGCTCAGCCGTCTCCTTCTGGCCCTCCAGCACACAGCGTTGGAAGGCCATGGTTTGTTCCTGGCGGTCTTGGGAGAGTGGGTGCCTCCTGGTGGGTGCTTTGTGTAGCATTTCCTCGATGCAGCTGGGCTGCCGTGATCCTGGAGGTGAGTTGCGGATGATGTCCATGATGTGTTGCAGGGCTTGGGTGTCGATGCTGGCGGTGTCCTCCTCGTCATCAGTGAAGAGTGGCTGGGATTGCTCTGCAGGGGGTGTTGACGGTGCCACTGGAATGTGAAGGGGAGATGGTGTATTATAATGTGTCCACATGTATGTAGCCGCATGGTACATGTTGCCATTCCGACAGCATGGCATTGTACATTGTGACAGTGTAGGTCAGGGGCATGACCCAGAGTCATTGTGGGTGTGCACTGCTTGATTATGCATGTGTGCCATTGTGGCCCTCTCAACTCATTCCCCCAGTACCGTCACTCACCTTGTGGTTGTGTTGTGTCCTGTCGAGCAGTGTTCGGTCCCCCAGCTCAGGATAAAGTCTCCACACTGATGACTGTCGACACCAGCTCCTCAATGTAATGCAGCACGAGTTGTGGCACTGGGCTCCCACCTGTAGTTTGCATTGCTGGCTTCTGGTTAGCTGCAAGTCTCTCCTTGGTCTATCGCTTGATGTCAATCCATCGCCTCTTGGCCTCGTCCATTGACCTCTTGTGCTCGCCGACGGCATTCTCCATGTTCACTATATTCCGCCATATCCCAT
Source organism: Lissotriton helveticus (assembly GCF_964261635.1). NCBI lineage: Eukaryota > Metazoa > Chordata > Amphibia > Caudata > Salamandridae > Lissotriton > Lissotriton helveticus. The sequence goes on along the minus strand of NC_136069.1, from coordinate 1,702,106,481 downwards.
TTTTGGCTCCCAATGACGCGTTGGAGGTGACGAACAGTTGTTGATGGTGTTCCATCACCTCCATAATCAGGATCCTGTTTTCCTGCGGACTGAACTTCATCTTCCTCTTCTTATTATCCTTGCCCTTCACTGTTCACGAGGTCCCAGGCTGTTAGTCCGGGGTACTTGTGGGGTTGCACTCGTCTTCTGCGCCTGCTCCGGCTGCCTCAATGGTGCTTGGGTGTTGGTCAGTTTGTGTTTGGGTGTTTTTTCTACTTTCATAGTGATATTTCCAGCCTGCCATGTGTATGTTGCAGGCCCGGCGCTGCGTTTCTCTGATTTCCTCATCGCGCTTTTGCCCATCGCATGTTTTTTCACATTGAGGTTTGCGTTTTTATCGCCGTCGAGGTGGTTGTATCGCGGACATTGGCCACGGTTTCGGCAGACTATCGCATGCGCCCGCCTTGTTGAGAATTCCACGTTAACACAGGGTTATTTTCCCGAGATCGGCTGCAATGTGTAAAGGTGCATTAGCATTTTTTCATGGTGTTTAGCACACGTTTTTGTGAATATACCCCTATGTGTCTTTTGCTCATGCGCCAGAATTTCCCTGAAAGTGTTAATTCGTCATACTACGTAGATGCAGTTGACGCACGCGCACAACAGTTTCCCATTTAAAGCGGTATTTGCATGCGAACAAGTTTCCCATTTAAAGTGGTATTAGTCTGTCTTCATTGTTTTCCGCATTACTGCACACATAGGCAAGCTTCACTAACCCGCGTATATGGTCATTTATGACAGCTCACATACTGTATGTCCGTTGCTATTGATTGCTATTAGTTTGAATTGACCTTATATGTATACTGTTATACTGACCTTACTGTATATCCGTTGCTATTGATTGTTGATCTGATATGGATACTGTTATCTTTGCCTTTCCCTTGCCCTTCTGCTCATCCTTCCCTTTTCTGATTTTGCTCTTACTTTTCATTATACCTTTTACCCCGGGGCAGGCATGTATTTTCGGAATATTAGGGATAACCTTTTGATTGGGATGATTTACTAACCCAATGCACAGTACATACTATATCTAATTACTTGTTTCCAGCGCGCAGCAACATTACCTATCTTTGACAGCTCTCTAATATAAGACTATACCTTTCTTGGTATTTTGGCGTGACAGGTACTTTTAAATCACTCGTTACATACTGAGGTGTATTTACATAATTTCGAGATGATAAATAATCTATTATCATCACATATTTAAGATTTCAGTTCATATACTTACCATTCTATGATGGCGCGTATTTAATTTACTTTTGTAGCACTAACGGTGCACCGGTACACTATGCTATACTTTAGCCACTCCAAGATGGCGCGTCCTACTTTTACTCTTATTTACCATTGAGAGATGGCGTCCGTTTATTACGCTGAGTATTTTCGAGACGATTCACTGACAGATATGTGGGGATTTCCCTACTAACTTAATTACGATGGCGCATTTAATAGTTTAATTAAGCGTTATTATATTGCGCGCTGGAACATTTTGTTATTATTTTTAGTCGTTCAAAGATGGCGCGCTTGACATACTACTATAAATTGCCATTGAAAGATGGCGCCCGTGTAGCACGCGGAGCTCTTTAGGACGACTTCCAAGCAGATAAGCGGTGAGTTTTCTTGTAGCGCGTGGTGCTATTTACTTTTTTGCCAGGATTAATTTGGCTGACTTGTTACTAAGGAATCGATTATTTTGCCTTTTAGAAATTGGATTAGTGGATGGATTACTCGTTATTTTGATGACTAAGGGACTCAACTATTGAATTGGGTAAGACTATGATCTTTATAAAGTGTAAACGGGACTTTGGTTTTTATGTCCTATTTAGTTATTACATGATACTTATTTGTTTACAGAGTGGAGTCTTTATTTACTACTTGCAACTTACAAAATTGAGACTACTTTTGTTTATTCGTGCTACATGATTCAATACATACTATGTTGGTGAGTTATACTTTTTTCTTTATATATACTAGCCCCCTTATTCCTTGAGTTTGTTTGTGACCGGAGTCCACTCCCCCCTCCCCCCTTTTCTTTTATTTTAGAATATGCTTTATTGAATAGCTTACTGGACTTAATGAGAAGAACTGAATACCTCAGAAATTTTGTTGATGGTACGTTATATCAGTTAATATTCACTCTAATTTACCTTAGATCTATTAACTTTGGTATTGCCTTTGTGGCCTTCTCATCACAATTTAGGTGATTCTAGTCTTTTCTTGGTGGTAGGTTTTTCATTTTTTATTACTTTTTCACAGTACTCGGTGAACTTGGTTTGCATTATGATAATGTTTAGTATAGAAAGGATATTTGAATACTGGTTACTGTATCGTTTACAGCCCTGAAGAAATCTGTTTGTCTGTGACTGACAAGACGAAACACGTGTTGGCTGTGCTTCGTAATCTACGTTGAACATGGAATAAAGCAAAGAAATGAAAACTTCATGACAACTCTGGGAGACTTTTTTGACATTGACTAAATTGAACTTTATTGATAAATTGAGTGCTTGGTGGATTCTTCAGAATTACTTAGATGCAGTTGACGCATGCGCACAACAGTTTTCCATTTAAAGCGGTATTCGCATGCGAACAAGTTTTCCATTTAAAGTGGTATTGGTCTGTCTTCATTGTTTTCGGCATTACTGCACACATAGGCAAGCTTCACTAACCCGCGTGTTCATGTGGTGCATATTAGTTTTCACGAAACTGCGTTAATAACTTGTTAGTGAGTTAAACGAGTAGATTGCTTCCTAGCAAGTCTCTTTCTTAAGAGACCTTGAGGCATATTACCAACAAGTAGCGATATTTATCGCTAAATAGGCTTAGCGACAATTTTTTTATCGCTGAGCATCGCCGGAATTTATCGCTGAGAAAACTTGCTATTAGCAACGTTTATCTCCAAAGCGATACATTTTCCGGCGATAGCGGCGAAATGCGTGAATATCCCTGAGAATACAGCGATATTCACGCATTAGCAACGAAATGCTCTTAGCTATGTTATCCACCTCCCATTGGATAACATGGCTAAGAACTGGTCTGAGCAGGCGTTGGTTTTTGGCGATGGAGGGAATAATTCCATTGCTACGCCTGCCTTGCTAATAGGCGATAGCGACGTTAGCGACTGCTTTCAGTTGCTAACAGGTTGGGTACGCCCACTTTGCATGTCATTAGCGATAAATATCGCGGACATGCAAAGCGAGCCCCAAACCGCTCGCTATTGCCTAGAAGCTGTCTCTAACATCAGTTAGCAACAGCTTGCTAATAGAGCGATAGAATTATCGCCGCTTAGCGGCCAACCGGCGATAATTTCCTATCGCCACCCTTGGTAATATGCCACCTTGCTCCTTCAACATTCCTCCAGGAGCTGTATCGGTGAAGGGTTTAGATTGAGGAAAGGAAGAAATGGCGCTCAAGCGAGTACGCAAATGTTCTTTAAGATGCAATTGATTAGGAACGGTGGTAACAGGTCAGGGGGAACAAACCCAAGCAAAACAACCCCTGCGAGTGTGTAAGTCGAAACATACACAGTACATATAGATCAGAGGGGCATATTATCAAGGGCTTTATCTCCGCTTTTTTGGCTTTAAAAGCAAAAGAAGCAGAGATAAAAATATCGCCCTAGCAACAACAGGGTGCTAACATGCAAAATCGCATGTTAGCACCCTTTTCCACTACGCTTCCCTTTGCATCTCTAATAAGATGCAAAGTGGGCGTTCCAGAGCAAAATAATAAGAGAAACGATTTCTCCTATTATCAAGCTTCACGCTAACCCTTTTAGAGACAAAAAAAGCAGCGCTAACCACGGTTAACGCTGCTTTTTTACGTCTGCTAATTTTCAGACTTAGCCATGTAATCCAATGGGAGGTGGATTACATGGCTAAAATCACCCTGCTCTATCAGCTAGGTTTCTCTGGTTGCAGTGTGATTATCGCTGGATTTCCAGCGATAATCACACTTCTTACCAGCTAACGCATGGATTCCTATCGATTGGGAGATAAGCGTTGCTAATAGCACGCTGTCTCTGCGATAGAATTCAGCGTTAGCCTGCGATAATTATCCTTGCGCTAAAAGCGCTGAGCACTAATTATCACAGGACCTTGTTGATATGCCCCAGAGTCCTGTGCAGACGTATATGGGTGAAGGTTCTAGTGTCAAAACCAAACCCTCAGGGGCATATTACCAAGCTATAGCGATAATTATCGCTAAGCTTGGTTAGCGGGTATAAAAATATTGCTGCGCTCCGACGATTTTTACCGCTGAGATACCTTGATATTATCAAGGTTTATCTCAAAAGCGGTAAAAATTGTGGGAAATGCATGAATATCACTGTAAAATCAGCGATATTCATGCATTATCGTGACAATGCTCTTAGCCATGTTATCCACCTTCCGTTGGATAACATGGCTAAGAACTGCTCTGGGCAGGCATTAGCTTTTGAAGATCATCGCGCTTAGCGCCATTATTTCCAAACGTTGGTAATAGGTGATAGCGATGTTAGCGACTGTTTCTAGTCGCTAACATCTTGGCATGCCCACTTTGCATGTCATCAGCGATAACTATCGCTGACATGCTTAGTGGGCCCCTAAATACCCGCTATCGCCTATTAGCTGCCGCTAACTGGTGTTAGCGACAGCTAGGTAATAGGGCGAGAATATTATCGCCGCTTTAGCGGGAAAAATTCCCGCTAAAGCGGCGATAAGGCCCTTGGTAATATGCCCCTCAAATTGTTCTTTTTGTACTTTTAAATTTTATTTTTTGTACTCTCAAATTGTTCTTTTTGTAGATATTAAGTGGGTCGACATCAGAGTTGTCATAAGGGGGATTTTTATTCAGGATCAAATACAGAATATAGAAACTAGCCGACACGTGTTTCATCACAACTTGATTTTTTTTATAGAGAGCATATTACCCTTTACGAGACATTGAGGGGCAGATTTACAGCCCCATGCGTCACATTTACGCCGCTGTTGATTTACTTCTGTGACGCAGCGGCGGCATAAACCATGCACCACATTTTGCCTTATTTACAATGTGACGCATCTAGGGAGATGCGTCATGTTGTAAAGCCCTGCACTACATGAAACCTGAGTTAGGTTTCATGTGGGCGTTCCGAGGCAGGGTGGGCGTTCCGTCGCAGGAACGCCTTGTAAAAGTGACACAGCGAAATCTACAAGATTTCTCGGAGTCACTTTTACGTACATACGTAGTCAAAACCCAGTGACGCAGCATGTTAGGCATATGGCGCACCTGAGCATCACTAGAGCCGCGTTGCGCTTGCAACACGACTCCAGCAACGTGCCACCCTAACACCACAGGATGCAACACGCATCACCCTATCCATACGTCATGGTGTACCGCATTGTAAATGCGACACATTTGTGGTGGCGCATGGAGGGAATTGCGTGTCGCATCTTTTCTGGCGCATCCCTGCTGATTTGCATTCATGGTGGCAAAGGGAGGGAATTGCGTGTCACATAGATGCACCAGAACTCGTACATCTGCCCCAGAGTATTTTCTTTTCTTTAACATTTATTTTCTGGCAGAGAGCTGGTAAAATCTACAGAGATATCCAGTAGAGTAAATCTTCAATTCTTATTTAAAATTATGATAATGAGCTTATCTGTACACTGGCACAAACCTGAAGTTCCTCGTGATGGAACACAATTAATCTTCTTTCAACCACGCTCTTGACCCGCGTATCAACGTAGATCTTCCAAAAATTTCAGATCTTCTCTTCAATCACCACACAAGGTGCAATTGAAGAAGAGATATGATAGTGATGGTGTTGTTTAACTGGAATTAAGTTAAAAGTGTACACGTACCCTATTTTTCATCTTGTGAATGTTAGAGCGCCTTTCTCTACCGAGTTTCTGGCGATGAGTTCAGAAGGATGTTTAATGTGTTCAGTAACAGAAACATGAGGACACTAACAACTAATTAATTACAAGTGGAATGTGTTCTGTTACATGCGAAGAGTATTGTTACTCTGCAATGCATTATGGGCAGCCGGATATCCGGTCAGTGTCCGGCACATTGCAGGAAGTGCAAGTCCCTCTGGCCCTCCAGCACACAGCGTTGGAAGGCCATGGTTTGTTCCTGGCGGTCTTGGGAGAGTGGGTGCCTCCTGGTGGGTGCTTTGTGTAGCATTTCCTCGATGCAGCTGGGCTGCCCTGATCCTGGAGGTGAGTTGCGGATGATGTCCATGATGTGTTGGAGGGCTTGGGTGTCGATGCTGGCGGTGTCCTCCTCGTCATCAGTGAAGAGTGGCTGGGATTGCTCTGCAGGGGGTGTTGACGGTGCCACTGGAATGTGAAGGGGAGATGGTGTATTATAATGTGTCCACATGTATGTAGCCGCATGGTACATGTTGCCATTCTGACAGCATGGCATTGTACATTGTGACAGTGTAGGTCAGGGGCATGACTCAGAGTCATTGTGGGTGTGCACTGCTTGATTATGCATGTGTGCCATTGTGGCCCTCTCAACTCATTCCCCCAGTACCGTCACTCACCTTGTGGTTGTGTTGTGTCCTGACGAGCAGTGTTTGGTCCCCCAGCTCAGGATAAAGTCTCCACACTGATGACTGTCGACACCAGCTCCTCAATGTCATGCAGCACGAGCTGTGGCACTGTGCTCCCACCTCTAGTCTGCATTGCTGGCTTCTAGTTAGCTGCAAGTTTCTCCTTGGTCTATCGCTTGATGTCAATCCATCGCCTCTTGGCCTCGTCCATTGACCTCCTGTGCTCTCCGACGACATTCACCATGTTCACTATATTCCACCATATACCATTTTTGGTTCCCAATGACACGTTGGAGGTGACGAACAGTTGTTGATGGTGTTCCATCACCTCCGTAATCAGGATCCTGTTTTCCTGCGGACTGAACTTCATCTTCCTCTTCTTATTGTCCTTGCCCTTCTCTGTCCACGAGGTCCCAGGCTGTTAGTCCGGGGTACTTGTGGGGTTGCGCTCGTCCTCTGCGCCTGCTCCGGCTGCCTCAATGGTGCTTGGGTGTTGGTCAGTTTGTGTTTGGGTGTTTTTTCTACTTTCATAGTGATATTTCCTGCCTACAATGTGTATGTTGCAGGCCCGGCGCTGCTTTTCTCTGATTTCGTCATCGCGCTTTGGCCCATCGCATGTTTTTTCACATTGAGGTTTGCGTTTTTATCGCCGTCGAGGTGGTTGTATCGCGGACATTGGCCACGGTTTCGGCAGACTATCGCATGCACCCGCCTGGTTGAGAATTCCACGTTAACACAGGGTTATTTTCCCGAGATCGGCTGCAATGTGTAAAGGTGCATTAGCATTTTTTCATGGTGTTTAGCACACGTTTTTGTGAATATACCCCTATGTGTCTTTTGCTCATGTGCCAGAATTTCCCTGCAAGTGTTAATTCGTCATACTACGTAGATGCAGTTGACGCATGCGCACAACAGTTTCCCATTTAAAGCGGTATTTGCATGCGAACAAGTTTCCCATTTAAAGTGGTATTAGTCTGTCTTCATTGTTTTCCGCATTACTGCACACATAGGCAAGCTTCACTAACCCGCGTGTTCATGTGGTGCATATTAGTTTTCACGAAACTTCGTTAATAACTTGTTAGTGAGTTAAACGAGTGGATTGCTTCCTAGCAAGTCTCTTTCTTAAGAGACCTTGAGGCATATTACCAACAAGTAGCGATATTTATCGCTAAATAGGCTTAGCGACGATTTTTTTATCGCCGAGCATCGCCGGAATTTATCGCTGAGAAAACTTGCTATTAGCAACGTTTATCTCCAAAGCGATAAATTTTCCGCCGATAGCGGCGAAATGCGTGAATATCCCTGAGAATACAGCGATATTCACGCATTAGCAACAAAATGCTCTTAGCTATGTTATCCACCTCCCATTGGATAACATGGCTAAGAACTGGTCTGAGCGGGCGTTGGTTTTTGGCGATGGAGGGAATAATTCCATTGCTACGCCTGCCTTGCTAATAGGCGATAGCGACGTTAGCGACTGCTTTCAGTTGCTAACAGGTTGGGTACGCCCACTTTGCATGTCATTAGCGATAAATATCGCTGACATGCAAAGCGAGCCCCAAACCGCTCGCTATTGCCTAGAAGCTGTCTCTAACATCAGTTAGCAACAGCTTGCTAATAGAGCGAAAGAATTATCGCCGCTTAGCGGCCAACCGGCGATAATTGCCTATCGCCACCCTTGGTAATATGCCACCTTGCTCCTTCAACATTTCTCCAGGAGCTGTATCGGTGAAGGGTTTAGATTGAGGAAAGGAAGAAATGGCGCTCAAGCGAGTACGCAAATGTTTTTTAAGATGCAATTGATTAGGAACGGTGGTAACAGGTCAGGGGAACAAACCCAAGCAAAACAACCCCTGCGAGTGTGTAAGTCGAAAGATACACAGTACATATAGATCAGAGGGGCATATTATCAAGGGCTTTATCTCCGCTTTTTTGGCTTTAAAAGCAAAAGAAGCGGAGATAAAAATATCGCCCTAGCAACAACAGGGTGCTAACATGCAAAATCGCATGTTAGCACCCTTTTCCACTACGCTTCCCTTTGCATCTCTAATGAGATGCAAAGTGGGCGTTCCAGAGCAAAATAATAAGAGAAACGATTTCTCCTATTATCAAGCTTCACGCTAACCCTTTTAGAGACAAAAAAAGCAGCGCTAACTACGGTTAACGCTGCTTTTTTATGTCTGCTAATTTTCAGACTTAGCCATGTAATCCAATGGGAGGTGGATTACATGGCTAAAATCACCCTGCTCTATCAGCTAGGTTTCTCTGGTTGCAGTGTGATTATCGCTGGATTTCCCGCGATTATCACACTGCTTACCAGCTAATGCATGGATTCCTATCGATTGGGAGATAAGCGTTGCTGATAGCACGCTGTCTCTGCGATAGAATTCAGCGTTAGCCTGCGATAATTATCCTTGCGCTAAAAGCGCTGAGCACTAATTATCACAGGACCTTGTTGATATGCCCCAGAGTCCTGTGCAGACGTATATGGGTGAAGGTTCTAGTGTCAAAACCAAACACTCAGGGGCATATTACCAAGCTATAGCGATAATTATCGCTAAGCTTGGTTAGCGGGTATAAAAATATCGCCGCGCTCCGACGATTTTTACCGCTGAGATACCTTGATATTATCAAGGTTTATCTCAAAAGCGGTAAAAATTGTGGGAAATGCATGAATATCGCTGTAAAATCAGCGATATTCATGCATTATCGTGACAATGCTCTTAGCCATGTTATCCACCTTCCATTGGATAACATTGCTAAGAACTGCTCTGGGCAGGCGTTAGCTTTTGGAGATCATCGCGCTAAGCGCGATTATTTCCAAAAGTTGGTAATAGGTGATAGCGATGTTAGCGACTGTTTCCAGTCGCTAACATCTTGGCACGCCCACTTTGCATGTCATTAGCGATAACTATCGCTGACATGCTTAGTGGGCCCCTAAATGCCCGCTATCGCCTATTAGCTGCCGCTAACTGGTGTTAGCGACAGCTAGGTAATAGGGCGAGAATATTATCGCCGCTTTAGCGGGAAAAATTCCTGCTAAAGCGGCGATAAGGCCCTTGGTAATATGCCCCTCAAATTGTTCTTTTTGTACTTTTAAATTTTATTTTTTGTACTCTCAAATTGTTCTTTTTGTAGATATTAAGTGGGTCGACATCAGAGTTGTCATAAGGGGGATTTTTATTCAGGATCAAATACAGAATATAGAAACTAGCCGACACGTGTTTCATCACAACTTGATTTTTTTTATAGAGAGCGTATTACCCTTTACGAGACATTGAGGGGCAGATTTACAGCCCCATGCGTCACATTTACGCCGCTGTTGATTTACTTCTGTGACGCAGCGGCGGCATAAACCATGCACCACATTGTGCCTTATTTACAACGTGACGCATCTAGGGAGATGCGTCATGTTGTAAAGCCCTGCACTACATGAAACCTGCGTTAGGTTTCATGTGGGCGTTCCGAGGCAGGGTGAGCGTTCCGTCGTAGGAACGCCTTGTAAAAGTGACACAGCGAAATCTACAAGATTTCTCTGAGTCACTTTTACGTACATGCGTAGTCAAAACCCAGTGACGCAGCATGTTAGGCATTGATAGGTTTTAGTTTTCCATGCCCCGCCCACTTCCATAGTGTGCTTATAAGTTAGCAGAGTGTGTCTAACAATGATATGTTCATTTATGCAATTTCGTTTCTATTCTAACAATAGTTATTCATTTATGCGTGTGACATTATTACAGTTTTCTTAGCTTAGCCTGTGTGCCACCATTTTGAAGCATCTCCCTTTCTGTGCGAGTTGCACTTGCTCCTTCCCCCTCCCGTAGGAATAGGAATATTCCACATGTCAGCAGTTTTGCCTCTCGGCCCACTGTGACTGAAACTACTAGCGAAACTCCCTTATCAAACTGTTCTCATGTGCTGGAAATGCTAAAGCCTGGCTCCGTGTCCTTTGGAGGTGATAACAGAGCAGATGCAGATGCCTCTTGTATGAGGCCATTGTTCACCCTCTCTGGGGTCCGTTACTTTTCCACTGTGGGCGTGTTTTTCTCTGCTTCTTGTATTATAATGTGTTACTGTGATGACATGAATCAGTCCTCTCGATGCATTCTCTAGAGTGCAGACCTGACAGGGCCCATCTATAGATGAACATTTGTATTCAATAAATACATTTCTAATCCTTCTCCACTGCCTGGCTGGCTTATTATATGAGAATGATAGATGAGTGAGGTAAGTCGCTCAGGTGGATTTGAGCCACGCTTATCAGATGGCACCCCAGATGGGACTCCGTGATAAGGATCTTTCTCACCCGTAAGTGGGTAGCAGAAGGCCGGGGACCCTCTGGTTGGCACGGTGGGCCCGGGTACCCATTTTGATGCCGAGCTTGGTTCTCGCAGCGCTGCCCCACCCTGCTGATCGGGAGAGGTCCTGGTTCATGATCCTGCACCGGAGTCCAGAAGGCGGAACCTTGGAGCTGACCGTGTTGGTCCCAGCAGCCGGCGGTGGAGAACGGTAGAGGTCGGTTCTGCGAGCAGAAGGTGAGTGGTCCGACTGTTGATTGGGGGAGCTGGGATGCTCCATGAGACCGGTGTGTCTCTGACACCGGTGTGTCTCTGGTGATTGGAGGAGCCGGTGTGCTCCTGGGGCTAGTGTGCTCCGGGGAACTCAGAGTGCAAGTGGCGCTCTGACAGACTATTGGTGATGAGGGTATTGGGTGGATGTCTGTTTTAGAGCATCTGACCGGGTAGTACTGAGACTGGAGTGTGGCTCACCACTGTTAAATACTGGGAAAGGACCCAAACCCCTGGTTTGAGGGAAGAGTCCCAGATCTTCCGGGGTAAAGTGCGCAACGGTCTGCAGTGCCGCCCGGGTGGCGGATGTGTCCTCCAGCCTCAGAACAGTTAGTGTACTGTTCGGTCTGCGGTAGGGTCCAGGTTCCCCAGGACTTGGTCGACGGGCCTTGTCCCATTATGGTAACACGTGTTTGGCAGGGACTCAATGCATAGGAAGTGCGTGTGCGTGTGTGGTTGTGTGTGGAGATAGTTGTTTGGTTCTTTTGTGCCTGGGTATGTGTGGGTTCTTTGGCGGTATCTGATTGAGTGAGTTTGGTGGTGTTTGATTGAGTGTGCAAGATGCCGTGTTTCAGTAAGTTGCGATGTTTTAGGTGTTGCTGCAGTTCAACTGATGTCATTTTGTTTAATATTTCTGATGCAGTTAAGATGGATCACTTGCAAGAGAGATCGTTTGCTAGGCACTGCTGTCAGAGCATGTTTGATTTCCTAAGGTTGTGGCAGAAAGAGGAAATTTTAGTTTTAAAAGAAGACAAAATGTGTACACTTAAAGTTGCTTTTAGTGGCTCAGTGAGCCAATGTGAGCAGTGATTAAGAGGATGGGGTATGTATTTCATGTAACATGTTTTATTTTGTTATTAATTGGTTTGGGTTGAGAGCAGTCTGTGGGCTGCCTTTTGGTCGTGTAAATGTTTGTTTAAATGAAGTGAGTGCGTCTTGTTGCATAAGTTAGATTGTCTGGTCCTTGTGAGCTATCTGAGATGGGTGCGCCTGACTGTCAGTGTGTTTTTCGTGTAGTTTAAAAGTGCATGCAGGGCTGTGCCCTATGGAAAATAATTTGGTTTCTTCCATTCCCTCAATTTGTGAACAGAAGAAGATGGAGAAAAAGGGATTTGATTACCAGTAATCAGAATGTATATTAATAGCATGTGGGAAGAGTGTAAAGTGAAAAAAATAAATAAAAATAAAAATAATGAGAAATGTATTTGCCGAAATAGTGTTAAATTATTGAATGTTACAAAGAGTTAGGAAGGCTTTTTGGCTTTGTCAGCGCCAGACCGACGAGAGCGAGGCAGATTTGACCTTGGTGGTGAATGTCAGGGGAGGCGGAAGGCTGGCTAGCAGCCCAGAATTCTTAGCAGACGGTGAAAGTGAAATGCAGTTATTTAGTTAGTTTTAAACATGACTTGTCGAATGAATGTGTTTCAGCCCACAATTTAGAATAACAGTGTGGGAATATTATTAGGTTCTGGAAGGGTTAAGTGAAGGGGAGAGAGTGTGGGCAGAGCTGGGAAGATTATGTACAATGAAAATATAGATGCTGGTAACACAGCACAGTAGATGTGACCTTGTGTGATAACCACATTCCAATGGGTTCGCAGAAGCACCGGGAGAGCAAGAGAGGAGTGCAGGCAGAAGATTATGGGGGGGCTAGGAGACTCTGCTCCTGGCACAGAAAGCAGAGATACACAGATGGAGCCAGCATCAGCGAGTCTGCATAATTATGAGGGTTTAGACTGAAGTATAATGCAGTTGTTCAGAACACATGTGATTAAGAATTAGGAACAAAATTATGAATAACTTTCAACAGGTTATTCCACTTGGACATAGAGAATTACACTATAACATGACCTAGCCTGAGAAAAGAAGGATTGTTTTGAGAAAAATTAATTTACTAAATATGTTAGTGAAGTGTTACTCCTATTGTTTGAATGGTATTCAGTAAGTGATTAATTTGTGTGCAGTTTAATGGCAAACAGGAAAAAGAGATTTATTGGTTGTCTGTTGTGTCCATTTTTGGTGTTGATTTTTGTTTCACTGTTGGACAATGTCCTAGTATAACATTTTTTTCTATTTCAATAATAATTGAGTTGGGGGGTCCCTGATTGGCATACTGATTAGTGTCTTTGCTAGTGGATACCAGTGGAGAGTACTGATGATGCGAGGGCAGGTAAAAATATTGATTGTGTTGCTCATAGGAGCGGCCTGGTGGGAAGGTATATATGTGTGTAATGTCTATATGTGTGTAACAGTATTTGTATGCAGTTTGCCCATGGGGCACCATTGCAGTGAGTCCAGTGCCCCACCCGCTGAGTGTGCAAATGTCTGCTAGTGTGCACTGGAGTATTCAGTATGTTCTGGAGGTGAGAATATGGCACCCTTTTGTTTAAAGTTAAGAAATGGCATTGGTTATAAGTGGGCTCATTTACACAGCGACAGATGACTATGCAGAAATATTTGGTATTTTAGTAACAAGAATAAAATTTTTACGCAAATATGGAAATTCCTGGCTTATGACAAGTGAATGATGTGAACGTAAATTTATATATATTTTTCCCTTTTGATGCTGCATTCAATGCCATTACCAGATTGTCATGTGATTTTCAATGCTGCTAAATGTTTTATATTCTTGGCTGACGGTTAAAGAGGTTAGAAATGGTTCTTATGTGAGACAGCAGACAGGGTTTTCAGAATGGAAAGTGAACGGTGAACTGGTGTGAATGAGCTCCAAGCATAGGTTTTACGGTAAGTATTTGTGAAAGGTATTTTTACTAAGTGGTTGCTTTTTGTCCAATATTTTCTGTGTTGCTGTTTCTTTTGTGTGTGTTTTGATTTGTTTCGTTTCAGTGCAATGGGAAATCTTTTTTTATCTGTGTGTTACGGTGAGTATTGATGCAGCTTCGTGCTAGACAGATTAAGTGTGCACTGACACCGCATGATGCATGATATGCATGAGAAAAAAAAATAGACCTTTGAGTAACTAATATTGTGTTTTCCTTTTGTGGCCTTTGTGCTATTGTGTGTTTTATGTTTTCTTTGGCTTATGGTGCATTGCTTGCTCTGTTCTGCGTGGATGGTATGCTGATCAATTTTAAGCTTGATAAATTGAGTAGGCCAGCATGCTGGGTTTTGGGCCACAGGCTCACTGTACATGATATGCATGGCATCGTGTTGTGTGTCACAGCTCATTTGCATGCGTTACAGTGAATTTTCTATGCTATCTGTGCTTAACACAGCAAGTATACCTGCTGCTTTGGTATGCTTGTTTTTCTTTTTTTTGTATGTCTCTGTATTGTATTGTTTTGATAATTATATTATTGATACTAGAACAAGCTCCTCTATGGGGAATTTGTTCTGGTCCCTAAATTTCACAGACAACACTTCAGCAGTGTATGTCTATTTGGTTAAAAGGGGTATGGAGGGAATAATACGAGAGTTCTACGGTGTACTCATGGTGTTGTGTCACAAGCCTGACCATTACCTCAGTAATTTTTGTTCATTTATAGATTTTCCATTTGCCGCCATTTCCCTAATGAATGTCGCATAGTGCCTAGTTATGGGGGACTTCAGCTGTGTCCCAGTTCCACTTCCATTTCCTTACTACTTTTCCTTAGTTACATTGCCCTCATAGTTAATAGGCACACATATCATTTTATGGCAATGACATTTCTACATGTGCTAAAAGATGTTCTAGCCCTCTCAAAAGTGCTATGTATCGCCTAGAATTTTGTTTATGCTCAGGGCTACACCCAGTGGTTGATGGTATTGACCGAAGTGAAATATGTTTCAGATTTCCTTCTGTCAAAATGGGGGAGGAGGCTAGCTTGCCGCTGGAGCTAGCTCCCCTCTAGCTCTCATATAAATTAAAACTAGGTAACATGTGTATTGCTCCCTCCTGTCCTGCTTTGATCTAAAAGGGGAATTAGACGTGGGTAGTTTTCACCCGGGAGGGTCCCAAGGCGCTTGGGGGAAGGGGTCCGCTAATGCAACATGTCGAACAGCCAGGTCTTGAGTTGTCTCCTGACTAGTGTTTCCTTATTTGACCTTTGAAGGGAACGATAGATCGGTACTTTTGTGTCACATTCCTAAGTACAAAAAACAACAATGGGAGAGGTAGGGAGAATCAAGAAGGCTTCTCTCAATCCCCGGTTCAATGTAGATAAACAAAAAGAGAGAGGCCAAATCAGTCTCAAAAATGCCACTAGATTGGAGCGAGATAACTAAGGATCACACACTCACTTAGGGTGAAAAGGAAAGCCCTCACACACCGACCTAGTCAGTGTCATGCTTCATCATCGGGCCCCACCAAAGAGGCCGAGTGCCTCTTTGGTGTGCTACAACGCCAGAAAGACTGCGGAGCTGGTTGTGTGAAGGAGGACGTGTTGTGAGGGTGAGTTAAATTAAAAGTGTCTAAACGAGTATCAAAAAAAAAAATATATATTTTATTAAATGATCCCTAAGACACGATTTAACAGGTATTATGTGTCTGAATTTGGTTGCCAAGGATTAGGAATGGTAAAATTCAGATAAATACAGTAGATAAATTAGTCAGTCAACATGTTTCTGCCATTTTGGAGGCTTAGACACCTAGGATCTCCCTCGTAACCGGACCCCGTCGATCGACGGGGTCCGGTTACGAGGGAGATCCTAGGTGTCTAAGCGGGCTGTGAGCAACGAGGGCGATGTGCCAATTTCGCTCCAACCCCCCCTCCCGAGACCCATGGTGCAAGTAGCGCCACATTTTAAAGTGCAGAAACACTCCCGAATTTGGAGGGTTTTTTTTTGGGATTGAGCATTTGCTCTCCCTTTTTATGCACTTTTTTCACCTACCTTTTTTCACTTTCACGTCCCTTGGTTAGGGTGGACGATTAGAGAGTCCATACCGCCGGGGTATAGTCCTGATGAATGCCTTGGTAAATTTAAGCCTCCAAAATGGCAGAAACATGTTGACTGACTAATTTATCTACTGTATTTATCTGAATTTTACCATTCCTAATCCTTGGCAACCAAATTCAGACACATAATACCTGTTAAATCGTGTCTTAGGGATCATTTAATAAAATTTTTTTTTTTTTTTTGATACTCGTTTAGACACTTTTAATTTAACTCACCCTCACAACACGTCCTCCTTCACACAACCAGCTCCGCAGTCTTTCTGGCGTTGTAGCACACCAAAGAGGCACTCGGCCTCTTTGGTGGGGCCCGATGATGAAGCATGACACTGACTAGGTCGGTGTGTGAGGGCTTTCCTTTTCACCCTAAGTGAGTGTGTGATCCTTAGTTATCTCGCTCCAATCTAGTGGCATTTTTGAGACTGATTTGGCCTCTCTCTTTTTGTTTATCTACATTCCTAAGTAACAACATCATTATTGTGCAGCACTAAGTAAAGGTGTACAAGTTTCTTATCAGTTAGCCGGTAAAGTTTAGCTGATATTCCCTATTAGAGCTGGTGAACAGGTTTTCCCCTAAATAAAATGTTACATGGTCTAAATAGTGAAAAAGGTGAAAAGATGCTTGTGTGATCCTCAGCACAAATATTTTTAGAAATGAAAGATTTGTAGAAATTAGTTTCCTGCTGCCACTACAATATGTGAGCATGGTCATGAGCAAAAAATATAGTTGTTTTGGGTAAAGAAAAAGAATATTAGAAGTGTTTGAAGTTTTGCACAACAGTGAAGGTTCATAAAGTAGACGCTGTGTACTCGCTATAGGAAGAGCAGTTTGAACTTCCCTTTTTGCTGTTTCTCAAGTGCAAATGGGGGAATGCAACATGTCTGTTTTGTTTTATTTTTTTTCTCTTCTCTTAGAATTCAATAAATGCATACGTCCATCTGCAGGTAATGCAGCGAAAAGT
The DNA here is from genome assembly GCF_964261635.1 of Lissotriton helveticus. NCBI lineage: Eukaryota > Metazoa > Chordata > Amphibia > Caudata > Salamandridae > Lissotriton > Lissotriton helveticus. The sequence goes on along the minus strand of NC_136069.1, from coordinate 1,702,089,506 downwards.
CAGATATGTAATGTATTACCTATTGTCAGTGCACAAATTTATTGATAGGTACGATGTGTTCACCTTCAAATTGACATTAATAGAGCAATATGAAAGCACAGAATAGAGCTCATTTGGTTTCTTTGAATTTGAATTTTATTCATATGCCTTGCCTAAAGATCTTTGTTCTGTCCATCAATAGAAATGTGTCACACAGCCGGAGCCAGAGGGGACCCAAGCATCGGATCCAACTTCAAGTGCAAGTCAAGTCCCGTCGTCAGAAGATACCAATGGAAGTTTAGCTTGGAGCCAAGGTGCCGCTGAAGCTGCTGTAGGTGTGTGATTCCTGGGTAAGAAAAGGGCAGGCCTGACCGAGATGGAGGACTCACTCTTCGCTTTTGCGCCAGTTCTCCAGTGGTTGGTTTCACAGAAATACTTGAGAGAGGCAGTTCTGTCTGTGCAAAAGGCTGCTGCCAGTTCTCCAGTGGTTATGCTTCAGGTTTCCCTGTTCCCCATCTGTTTGAAATCTACAGTTTTGTCTGCTAAGGTACCTGGTTACATTTTATACAATCTATGGCCTCGACAGAAGAGCGGTACACCAGGAGAAGAAAAGTAGGAGATAGGGAGAGACTTTAGTCTTAGGGTACAGATACAGTGCTCTTAGTATCTGTTAGATTCATATCTGGTGTACTGAGCGAGACACTGGACAGAATTTGTAGAGGGCACTACCTGGATTGGTGGTTGCTAAAATTCTGCAAGAAAGACTTTGCATCATTGGCCAAGATTGTTTTCCATTTGAGTTGCTGGCAAGTGCAGCTCCAACGCAGATGATTTTAGAATTTTTGATGAATAATACGAGCTTACCTGTGAGGCTCAGATGGACACAGGGAGAAGACCCCTCTCTGGCTGGCTGTGTTGCAGATTGTTTCCTTTAGTTTAATTTGGACATTTTAGCTAGGAAAATTTGTGTTTTTGAATGTTCCTATTCCCAAGGAGGAGCAGCTCCTGCGGCTCCTTGTCCAGATGTCCCTGATCATTTTGGTTCTCATGGTCTACAAATTTAATATTGAGTTTGTTTGTATCCTAACTGTTGCTTTCATATTTCTCTTTAGAGAATTAGTTTCTTGTTGCTTGACACATACCTTCATGAGTATTTCAACGCCACCTGATGATATCATTGGTACTCTAGATCCTCACGAAGAGGAGCACTGGGAAGTTCATTAGGATGATGTAGTATTCAAATGTTGCACCTGACACATGTTATTCATAGAACAGCAAAACAATTATTGGGTGTGTGGGTCATTGCCTTCATACACACACACAGGGGTGGAACATTGTTGCTTGTATTCTTGCCATATGGAAGTAGCTGTGAGGGTTAGTATACCTTGAGTGGTTTAGTAAAACACATTTCTCAGCCTGATAAAATATTTACTCCAAGGATGTTAGATATAGGTCCTAGCTGATAATGCAAGTGAGCCCTCAGTATTGGATTCAATAGGGTGTTTTCCTTGATGATGACAGTTTGATCTTATTTGCATTAAATCCTGCTCATGACTTAAAGTGTGATGTATTTAGATTAGTCGAAAAGAAGGGTGCCTCACACCCAGAGAATAATTATTGTCTTAGCAGGTATTGCAGGGGTTGTTCTTTTACTTGTTGCCTCTGCATTTCCTGCCCTATAGTATGCTGCACTACTTCTGTGACAACGTGAGGGAAAGTTTTCTACAGTTGAACTCTTCCTTGGCCTATAGACATCCTCCTGCGACAAATAGTAGTGGTCATTCTCTGGTACACCTGGCAGTTGTTGACCCTTCACCTTTTCCTGTATTATGGGGTGGGATTTGTTATTTGGCTTATTTACTTCCCCCTGTTTATGTAGCACCCTCAGACTATCATAAGACTCATCAACGGTTTGCTATAATGCTTGGGCAGCATAAAAGAAGGGTTCCCCAAGTTGAAGACATAGATAAGAAGGATACTGGTCGGAAAATTTTGATGGGGGTTGTAGGAATTGTGGGTGTGTTACTGACTTGAGGCCTATGTGTTTATTGCCTTCCTCCTTGTTGCTCTATGTGTGCCAGTAACATACGAGCCCCTAAAAGACGGACCAAAGAATTCCTTGCTTCCAATGATGTTGAACTTTATGACACCCGTTGGCTGATGCTTATTGACGATGATGTTCTTGATTAATATGTTATACTGGCCCTTAGACTTGATGTAAAGATTCTCCTTTTGGCTAATAAAGGTATCAATTATGTTAGCCACACTTGCTAAAAGGAGGGTCTGATAGGTTTTAGTTTTCCATGCCCGGCCCACTTCCATAGTGTGCTTATAAGTTAGCAGAGTGTGTCTAACAATGATATGTTCATTTATGCAATTTCGTTTCTATTCTAACAATAGTTATTCATTTATGCGTGTGACATTATTACAGTTTTCTTAGCTTAGCCTGTGTGCCACCATTTTGAAGCATCTCCCTTTCTGTGCGAGTTGCACTTGCTCCTTCCCCCTCCCGTAGGAATAGGAATATTCCACATGTCAGCAGTTTTGCCTCTCGGCCCACTGTGACTGAAACTACTAGCGAAACTCCCTTATCAAACTGTTCTCATGTGCTGGAAATGCTAAAGCCTGGCTCCGTGTCCTTGGGAGGTGATAACAGAGCAGATGCAGATGCCTCTTGTATGAGGCCATTGTTCACCCTCTCTGGGGTCCGTTACTTTTCCACTGTGGGCGTGTTTTTCTCTGCTTCTTGTATTATAATGTGTTACTGTGATGACATGAATCAGTCCTCTCGATGCATTCTCTAGAGTGCAGACCTGACAGGGCCCATCTATAGATGAACATTTGTATTCAATAAATACATTTCTAATCCTTCTCCACTGCCTGGCTGGCTTATTATATGAGAATGATAGATGAGTGAGGTAAGTCGCTCAGGTGGATTTGAGCCACGCTTATCAGCATATGGCGCACCTGAGCATCACTAGAGCCGCGTTGCGCTTGCAACACGACTCCAGCAACGTGCCACCTTAACACCACAGGATGCAACACGCATCACCCTATCCATACGTCATGGTGTACCGCATTGTAAATGCGACGCATTTGTGGTGGCGCATGGAGGGAATTGCGTGTCGCATCTTTTCTGGCGCATCCCTGCTGATTTGCCTTCATGGTGGCACAGGGAGGGAATTGCGTGTCACATAGATGCACCAGAACTCGTACATCTGCCCCAGAGTATTTTCTTTTCTTTAACATTTATTTTCTGGCAGAGAGCTGGTAAAATCTACAGAGATATCCAGTAGAGTAAATCTTCAATTCTTATTTAAAATTATGATCAGGATGATAATGAGCTTATCTGTACACTGGCACAAACCTGAAGTTCCTCGTGATGGAACACAATTAATCTTCTTTCAACCACGCTCTTGACCCGCGTATCAATGTAGATCTTCCAAAAATTTCAGATCTTCTCTTCAATCACCACACAAGGTGCAATTGAAGGAGAGATTTTTTCTTTTTTTTGAAAAAATATACTTTATTTAGAACATATTTGTCATAGATACATGTTAACCAATCCCATTGTGGGTGGCATACTTTTTAACTGGACTAGGTGTTGCACGCAGGCAGAGACCTGTCAGTTTTCCATCAAGATATGTTTCATTGTAAGAGAACACTTTTATGCTAAAGTGTTTTCCTAAATATATTTTTTAATTTACCCATTCTGCCCATTTTTTTTGTTTCCATATTTTTTCTGCTTGTTGTTTGCCTTGTTTTTTAATGTCCACATAATAAAAGAACATTATTTTATCCAATGCAATATTTATACAATCTTTGGTGGAGAAGGTCTTGTGTTGGTAGACTCCTAGGTTTCTTGTAGTCCATAAACTTTCTTTCACACATGATATGATTTTCAGCAGTAGGTTGTGTTTGTCTTTGGTACATGTTGTGGGTAATCCATACAGGATGAGTTCATAGTTTATGTTGTTTTGTCCTGTGATCCCTTTTATCAGGGGACCTATGGTTTTCCATGTTAGCTGCGCAAAGTAGCAGTTCCAGAGGAAATGGAGTACTGATTCTTCTGCTTTACAATTGTCTCTTGGGCAGGTGGATTCCTTTGCTAGTCCTCTCTTATGTTGGAAGCTTTTTACTGGTAAAGCCTTGTGGATGGTCAGCCATGCCAGGTCCTTTTGGCTATTGGTGATCTCCTTGCTGTTCGCCATTGTCCATGCCTTTTTGGAGAGTTTTTCATTTAAGTTGTTTGCAGGTGTCATAATTTCTTTTTCTTGTATGGCTTCTTTCAGGGCCATTCTGTGTATGAAGTCCTCTGGTTTCAGTTGTATTTTCTTCATGCTTTTCAGAAAATCATCTATAATGCTATACATTTTTGGTGGGACAAAAGCTGTGGGCAGTCTGTTATCTTGTTCTAATAGTTTTGCTGTTCTAAAAATGTTTGCAGCTCCATATCTGATGAAATGTGCTGCAATGTTCCTCCTTTCTCTAATTGCGTTTAGACATAGGCTGGTGTATGTGACAAGGAAGAAAAGGTATAAATTTGGCACTCCCTTGCCCCCATTTTCTAAGCTTTTGTAGACTATCTCTCTCTTAAGTTTTTCCATTTTGGAGGACCAGAAAAAGTCAATATTGTTTTCTGCAGACTCTTGAGTGTCTCTTTGGAGGGAGGAAAACTCACTGCATAGTATAGCATCAGAGGGAGCAGGACCGCTTTAATTACCAGTATTTTTCCTTCCAGGCTTAAGGATCTACTTTTCCATAGACCAATTTTTTGGTTTATCTTATTTTTGACTTCTGTCCATTTGTCTTCTCCTGAAGTGTCTTCTGAGAACCTGACTCCTAGTATCTTTGTTGGTTGTTTGGTGGTTTTTACTGGTATTTTTGCCAAGTTGTTCCAATTCCCCACTGTAAGGCATGTTGTTTTGTCTAGATTTAGTTTTAGTCCTGATGCTTGTGCAAAGATGCAGTGTAGTATTGTTCTTGAGACTGACTGTGGGTCTGGGCATAATATGGTTATATCATCCATATAGGCTATACATTTTGCTTTATTTCCTCCCGCCCCCGGGACGAAGATTCCTTTTATTACCTTGTCTTTTCTCAGGGTTGCTAGGAGTGGTTCTAGTGCACAGATGAAGAGCGCTGGTGATAGTGGGCAACCCTGTTTGACTCCTGTGCCTATTTGTACTTCTTTGGAGAGGTGGTTATTTATCTGGAATGCCCTGGAGGCGTTAGAGTATAGTAGTTTTATTATCTTAGTGAATCCTGGTGGGAAGCCCATGTGGTGAAGGACTTTAAACATGTATTCATGGGAGACACTATCAAAGGCCTTTTGGAGGTCAAGTGAGAGGACTCCTAGTGGGGAGTTTTTTTCTAGTGCCATCCAGATAGCATCTCTTATCGTTATCATGCTGTCCCATGATTTCCTACCAGGGACTGCACAAGTTTGGTCTGGGTGAATGACTGCTTTGAGCACCTTTTTAATTCTGTTTGTCATCAGTTTGCTTAGTATTTTACTGTCTACATTTAAAAGATTAATGGGTCTCCAATTTTCCAGGCATTCTTTGTCACCTTTTTTATGTATTAGGGTTACTACTCCTTCTAAGAAGGATGGTGGAGGTTTTTTTTCCTCAGTTGCTTTGGTGAGCATTTCAATAAAATCTCTTGCTATTGTACCCCAGAAAGTTTGATAGAATTCCCAGGGGAGGCTGTCTTTCCCTGGGGCAGAGTTTTTTGGTGTCTGGCCGAGTGCTTCTATGAATTCTTGGCCTTCAAAGGGTTTTTCTAAGAAAGATTTTGATTCTGTTGTCAAGTTCCCTTCTAAGTTTTGTAGGAAGTCATTTCCTGTATCTTCCTCTATTTCTTTTTTTTGGTATAGGTTGTTGTAGAATTCTGCTGTTATTTCTAGTATTTCCTCTATTTTATTTGTTGTTTTTCCATTTTTATCTTTTAGGCCTGGGATATTTTGTTGGGCTTGCGCTGCTTTTTTGAAGAAAAAAGCGTTGCATTTTTCCCCTTCTTCGTATTCTTTTACTCTTGAGTTAAAGATGGTCTCTCTGCCTTTTTGTAGATACCATTTTCTTATGTTTTCCCTAGTTTTTAACATCTCTTCTTTTACCTGTACTCCTGCGTCTTGCAGTTCTATTAGTAAGGCTAGTTTTTCTTGGTGGTTTTTAAAGTCAGCTCTTTGTTGGGCTGCTCTCTCTCTTCCTATGTTTGAGAAGAAGTTTTTAGTTTGTTTTTTAACAAATTCCCACCATAGGGTGAGGTTTTGGAAGTTTTTCTTTTGTTTTTCCCATTTGCTATATTGAATTTGGAATGCTGTTTGTATTTCTTCGTCAGATAGAGTTGAGGTGTTTAGCTTCCAATAGGTTTTCCCTTTTTGGGATGCTTGAGGTAATTGGCATTCTGTTATGACTGTTTGGTGGTCAGTTAGACAGCTATCATCTAGTTTTGATGCTATGCATTTTATTTGTCTGGTTGCGACGATAAAATCTATTCTGGATGTGGTGTTTCCATCTCCAGATAGCCATGTGTAGCCCGTGGTGTTCGGGTTACATAGGGGGAATGAGTCTTGGAGGTTGAAGTTTTTTATTATATACTTGAGACTTTTGGACGTAGTATCCAATTTGTACTGCATGGAGGATCCATATCTGTCTCCTGGTGACAGAATGCAGTTGAAGTCTCCTGCTATGAGACATGGTTGGTTGTCAGTTAAGAAGAAATTTAGGTTTTCTAACAGTTCTTTCCTTTCATTCTTTTTGGTATGGGCATATATATTTATGATTTTTAATATATTTTCTTTGTAATTTATGGTTAGCATTTGTGCTCTCCCTGGCGAGATTATAGTCTCTTGTATTAGTTGTGGGTGGTTGTTTGTAAAGAGGATCCCCACTCCTGCATTTTTATTTCCTCCTCCTGACCAAAAGGAAGGGCCCAAGGGCCATTCTTTTTCTATGTGTCTGTATTCGTCAGCATAAGGTAGGCCGCATTCTTGTAGACATATGATGTCTGCTTTTATGTTTTTGCAGTAATGAAATATAGCTGCTCTCTTGGTTTGGTTTCTCAAACCTCTAACATTAAGGGAGGCTATTGTTATAGCTATTATTATGATTTTCCACATCATTTTAATTTTAATTTTATATGCTGTCAGGTATCTCATTCTCCTGTTGTTGGAGGATTGAGACTCTTTCAAACGTTGATATAATATCGTCTTCATCGTTGAAGTATATTGGGCTGTTGCCTGGTGGCCCTTCTTTCTTTTGGTTTCCCTCCTCTAGGAGGAGTCAAGTCAAGTCAAGTCAAAGAATTTATATAGCGCACTACATACCCAGAGGGTCTCAAGGCGCTTAGGGAGGGGAGGAGGATTACTTGTCAAATATCCACGTTTTTAGTTGCTTTCTGAATGCTAGGTGGTTCTGGGTAAGGCGAAGGTAAGTGGGGAGTGAGTTCCATGTTTTAGCTGCCAGGTATGAGAAGGATCTGCCTCCCATGGTAGTCTTGTTGATGCGAGGTACAGTGGCGAGGGCTTGGCTGGAAGAACGTAGTTGGCGGGAGGGGGTGTAGAAGGACAGTCGTGAGTTGAGGCATTCTGGTCCGATGTCGTAGAGTGATTTGTGTGCGTGGGTTAGCAGTCGGAAAGTGATCCTCTTATTGACGGGTAGCCAGTGGAGGTCTTTCAGGTGATCAGAGATGTGTTCGTTACGCGGGATGTCTAATATGATCCTGGCTGAGGCGTTTTGGATTCGTTGGAGTTTCTTCTGGAGTTTAGCGGTAGTACCTGCGTAGAGGGTGTTTCCGTAGTCCAGTCGGCTCGTGACCAGAGCATGGGTGACTGTTTTTCTGGTTTCGGTGGGGATCCAGCGAAATGTTTTTTTGAGCATGCGAAGAATGTTGAAGCAGGATGAGGAGACGGCGTTGACTTGTCTGTTCATTGAAAGTGAAGAGTCCAGGATGACGCCTAGGTTCCGTGCGTGGTCTGTCGGGATGGGTGCTTTTCCAAGGGCTTCCGGCCACCAAGAGTCGTCCCATGCAGAGGGGGATGTGCCTAAGATGAGGACTTCTGTTTTATCTGAGTTCAGTTTCAGACGGCTGTGTTTCATCCATTCGGCAACTTCTTTCATTCCTTCGTGTAGGTTAGTTTTGGCGGTGCTGGGGTCATTGGTGAGAGAAAGGATCAGTTGCGTGTCATCCGCGTAAGAGATGATGTTGAGGTTGTGTTGGCGGGCGATGGCCGTGAGGGGGCTCATGTATACGTTGAAGAGGGTGGGACTGAGTGAGGATCCTTGTGGAACGCCACAGATGACTTCAGTGGCTTCGGACTTGAATGGTGGAAGGCGGACTCTCTGGGTTCTTCCGGTGAGGAACGAGGTGATCCATTCAAGTGCTTTTCCTTGTATTCCGATGTTTCTGAGGCGTTGTAAAAGGGTTCTGTGGCAGACTGTGTCGAAGGCTGCAGAGAGGTCGAGGAGGATGAGGGCGACTGTGTCTCCATTGTCCAGTAGAGTTCGAATGTCGTCTGTTGCTGCGATGAGGGCGGTCTCAGTGCTGTGTTTTGCTCGGAAGCCGGACTGTGAGGAGTCGAGGGATTTGTTGGCTTCGAGGAAGGCGGCGAGCTGGTTGTTGACAGCTTTCTCGATGACTTTGGCCGGGAAAGGAAGGAGCGAGATGGGGCGGTAATTTTTGAGTTCGGTGGGGTCCGCTGTGGGTTTTTTCAGAAGGGCGGTGAGTTCAGCGTGTTTCCAGCTTTCCGGGAAGGTGGCGGAGTTGAAGGAGCAGTTGATGACGTCTCGGAGGTGCGGTGCTATGGCGGAGTCTGCTTTGTTGAAGATGTGGTGAGGACATGGGTCTGTGGGGGATCCTGAGTGGATGGAGTTCATCAGGCGGATGGTGTCCTCAGTGGAGATTGGGTTCCAGTCGTTAAGGGTGTTCAAGGGGGGAGAATGTTCAGCATATGGTTGGGTGGGTTGGTCTCCGGGTTGGTTGTCGAAGCTGTTGTGGATGTCTGCAATTTTGTTGTGGAAGAATGAGGCCAGGGAGTCGCAGAGGGCTTGAGAGGGGGTGATGTCATTGGAGTTGGCCGAGGGATTGGTAAATTCCTTGACGATGTTGAAAAGTTCCTTGCTGTTGTGGGCGTTGTTGTCTAGTCGATCCTTGAATGCTGTTTTCTTGGCCTTTCGGATCAGTTGGTGGTGTATGCGGGTGGCGTTTTTGAAGGCGTCCTTGGTGCTGGTGGTTGGGTCTTTTTTCCAGGCCTTCTCTAGGGAGCGGCAGAGTTTCTTGGACTTCTTAAGATCATCGTTGAACCATGAGGCCTTCTTGCTGCCAGGTTTGCGTTGACGTTTTTTCAGTGGTGCTAGGATGTCGGCGGTGTTGGATAACCATAGGGTGAAGTTGGTGGCGGCTTGGTCTGGGTTAGAAGAGTGGGCTGGGGTGTTTAGAAGGAGTGATGAGGAGATCTGGTCGATGGTGATTTTGTTCCAGTTTCTTTGCAGAGTTGGTTGGGGGTGGTTGTTGGAAGTGGGCTTGTTGTAGGTGAAGTGAACGCAGCTGTGGTCAGTCCAGAGGAGATCCGTAGTGTGGCTGAAGGAGACATGATTGCTGGAGGTGAAGATAGGGTCGAGTGTGTGACCTGCGATGTGGGTGGGGGAAGTGACCAGTTGTTTAAGTCCGAGGTTGGCGAGGTTGTCCAAGAGGGTGGTGGTATTGCGGTCGTTGTTCTTTTCAAGGTGAAAGTTGAGGTCTCCCAGAAGGATGTAATCTTTGGAGGGGAGCGCGTGTGGAGTGATGAAGTCTGTGATGTCCTCACTGAATTTCGCGCGGGGTCCTGGTGGCCTGTAGAGGAGGGTGCCTCTGAGTGTGGTCTTGGGGTCGATGTGGATCTGGAAGTGAAGGTGTTCAGAGTTGGCGAGGTTGACGTCAGAGCTGGTTGAGATGTGGATTGATTTTTTATGGACGATAGCGATTCCTCCTCCTGTGTGGCCGGTACGGTCCTTGCGTGTGATCTTATATTCTTCAGGGATGGCAATGGTGATGTCTGGGGCGGAGGAAGCGTTCATCCATGTTTGTGTTAGGAAGGCGACGTCTGGAGAGATGGTGTCTAGTAGATTCCATAGGTCAATGGCGTGCCTGTGGACCGATCTGGTGTTGAGAAGGATGCATTGTAGGTGGTTGGTGTCGGGAATCTGAGGTGTGATCGTAGCGGAGTTGGTGACGGTACCGATGAATTTGCAGGAGTAGCATGAGAAAGGTCCATGGGTGTGTCCAGGAGCGGCTTGGACGCAGTTGGGGGAGCGGCCAGGGTTAAGGGCTAGGAGGGTGGTGGCATCGTAGGTGATGCGGGAGGGCTGGTCAGCGCGAGGGGCAGGGGGTCTGGTGCTGGGCACGTTCCAGGCGCGGACGGGCGTAGACGGGCTTACCTTTGGCGCACCTTCGGCGCGGATTGGGCGCGGTCGCTGCGCATAAACGCTGCGCGTTAAAGCTACTGTCATATATAGATAGTGGAGGGGGCGGAGCGTGGGAGGGTCAGCTGGGAGGCGGGATCAGAGAGGCGGGTCAGGGGAGAGGAAAACACAAAATGGAGGGCAAAGTGAAACTAAAAGCAGCAGCGAGAGCACAGCACAATGATAGTCAGCAGGCAGCTAAAGGCTCTCAATTCCACCACAATACCTCTGCCAAAGCGTCACTCAGAGACTACTAACGTTCAAGCACAGCGCAGCAATGAGGTGCACGTAATTAACACAGAGCGCCAATGTTGAAGAAAAGATACACGCGGTAAGCTTAAAGGCTATGTGGCACAGAGCGAGATGCGGAAAATATAATTACAACAGGCACAATTCAGATAATGGCAATGAAGTTTTTAAATCGCTGCGCGAGTAGGAGCTTCAGAACGCGATAGCGTTTGTTAATGGCAACGATACCAGGCGTAGTCAGGCGAGTTCGGGTGCACAGGGCTTCAGCTGCGGTGCAGGTGATCTCAGTTAAGATTCTGGCAGGAGAGCGAGGGGAGCGACCGTTCAGGAAGGAATCCCGGCGGTCACATGAAGTCCTTTCCATTTTCTATGTCAGACAGACCTTCCATGTGGAGATCTTCTGAGTCTGGTAAGTTCGCCAGGCTGCTAAATCTAGAGCCTGGACTTTGTGAACTTCCCATTTGGCTGAAGGCTTTTCTTTTGTTTTTGTTTGTTGGGGCTTCTTGTAGCAAAAGGCTTCTTTTTATTTCCTTTCTCACTTTTTTCTTTGCTATCTGTCTGGCTGATACTCTCAGAGCGCCTTTCTCTGATTTTTGTGGGCTTGAAGTGTCTTCGTTTTCTGATTCTGAGTCGGATAAGTTATTTATATTTGGGGCATCACCTGTTTCTACCTGTCTTGCAGTTTTTCACTTCTTGTTTTCGTTCTCTGCATCTTTGTTTGTTTCTTCCTCTTCCATTTCTATCTCTGGCTGCGTCTGGGGTTCTATTGACTGCGTGATGTGGGTGCTCCCTGTGTTTTGTGTCACTGCAAAAAGCCACTCTGGATTGTAATTATCTAAAGGGTCTTCCTTGGTGTCTTGGGTGTCCCCTTGTGTGCCAGTTAAGTCTATTGTGACTACCTCCACTGTCTGATCTACTATCAGGTTTGTTTCTGTTTGATATTCTTCTGGTGTTTCCTGAACTGTTTGTGTGGGTGTTTGGATCTCGTCTTTTTCTATCTGTGGAGTTGGTTGTATGTGTGGCATTGTATTTTGTATACTAGCACTGTCTGTTTTTTGTTTGTTTTCAGTTTCTCAAATTTTTGTGCTTTCTTCTGCCTGTTTTGCTTTTTCTGTCTCAGGGTTTTTTTCTGGTTTCCCTTTTCTGCTACTTGTTCTGGGTATTTAGGCATTTCTCTATTGGGACAGTTTTTGTACAGGTGGTTGTTTCCCCCACATAGGTTACATTTTTTGGGGGCTTTACAGTCCTGAGCCATTTGAAGGAGAGATTATGATAATATTGGTGTTGTTCAACTGAAATTAAGTTAAAAGTGTACACGTGTACACGTACCCTATTTTTCATCTTGTGAATGTTAGAGCGCCTTTCTCTACCGAGTTTCTGGCGATGAGTTCAGAAGGATGTTTAATGTGTTCAGTAACAGAAACATGAGGACACTAACAACTAATTAATTAAAAGTGGAATGTGTTCTGTTACATGCGAAGAGTATTGTTACTCTGCAATGCATTATGGGCAGCCGGATATCCGGTCAGTGTCCGGCACATTGCAGGAAGTGCTTTCCTGCAGCCTCGCCCCGAAAAAAACAAGGCAGGCGCGATGACGTCACAGCGTTCATCTGTCAGGCGTCTCTAGTTCTCACTGTAGAGCGTGGACGACGACTGGAGTGATACACCTAGTGACGAGCTGTGGTACTGCACCCTGCTACACTGGAAGAGAACAAAACCAATGCATGACAACAATTTACAACAGTAAAGTGGGAAAATAAATATTCAAGAGAATGCGAGGCATATTGTCAAGGGGGGGTTTATCTCCGCTTTTTTGGCTTTAAAAGCCAAGAAAGCGGAGATAAAATTATCTCCCTATTACCTAGCTGTCGCTAACACCAGTTAGCGACAGCTTGTAGGAGATAGCGACCATCTTGGTCCCCGCTTTGCATGTCAATGATATTTATCACTAATGACATGCAAAGTGGGCGTGCCAAGATGTTAGTGACTGGAAACAGTCGCTAACATTGCTTTCTCCTATTACCAACTTTTGGAGATATTCGCGCTAAGCGCGAATATCTCCAAAAGCTAACACCTTCCCTGAGCAGTTCTTAGCCATGTTATTCAATGGTAGGTGGATAACATGGCTATGAGCATTAGCTCGATAATGCATGAATATCGCTGACTTTTCAGCGTTATTCATGCATTTCGGCCGATTTTTATCTTTTAGGAGATAAACCTTGATAATAGCAAGGTTCCTAAGCGATAAAAATCGCCGCAGCTCGGCGATAAAAATATCGCCGCTAAACCAACATAGCGATAATTATCGCTAGTTGTTGGTAATATGCCCCTGCATTTCCCCATTGACTTCTATTGAAACAGAGGCAATTTCAGGCGTCTGAGAGACAAAATAACGCCATTTTTGCCATAAAAAAATCAGGGGGCATATTACCAACAACTAGCAATATTTATTGCTAAATGCGCCTAGCAACTTTTTTTATCGCTGCCTATCGCTGGATATTTTAGCGGAGAAAACATGCTATTAGCAACGTTTTTCTCCATTGTGCTAAAATATCCAGCTATAGCGGCGAAATGCGAATACAGTGATATTCACGCATTAGCGATGAAATGCTCTTAGCCATGTTATCCACCTCCCATTGGATAACATGGCTCAGAACTAGTCTGAGCAGGCATTCGTTTTTGGAGATATTCGCGCTCAGCGGAAATAGTTACAACGCTACGCCTGCCTTGTTAATAGGCAATAGCGACGTTATCGACTGCTTTTACTCGCTAACGGGTTGGGTATGCCCACTTTGCATGTCATTAGCGATAAATATCGCTGACATGCAAAGCGGGCCACAAACCGCTCGCTATCGCTTACAAACTGTCGCTAACTACTGTTAGCGACTGCTTGCTAATAGGGCGATGGAATTTTCGCCGCTTACCGGCCGAAACAGCTTCTAAACCGGCGAAAATTGCCTATCGCCCCCCTTGATAATATGCCCCCAGGAGTCTCCCGCCTGAGATGGGCCCATTGGCACGCATGACTAAACCTACGGGACCGTACAGTGCTGCGGTACACGTCTTCCTGGAGCATAGAGCCATCGCTATAATTATTTCATCCAGCGCATCAAGACACCTTGCTGCACTGAGTGAAACGCAGAGAGCAGCAGTACGCCATATCTATCAAGAAATGACGCATTCTTGCTCTTAGCTACCGCTCGAGCAGAAACTGCTGCCTAGCGGCCACATAGGTGATTGAGCGTGACGGTGCTCTAAAATTGTAGGGGTGCATTATAATCAGTCAGCACCCACATATATTCTTGTGTTGTATTAACTTTGGTTATCAGGATTGTCATGTAGTTACAAAAATGTGCAAGTGAAGTACTAGAATATGATTTTGTGTTATGCAAAGTAGAAACGAAAACAGTTATTCTTGATATTGTAACCTTAGTATGTCGCAGCTGCCTAATGAAAGTTTATATCTAAACAAAATGCAGTTTGATTTAAACGTGCACCATGATGAAGATTGCACGAAGAAAGAATGAGCTATGCTTAAGATGTAATATTATTAGACGGTGTAGCAATGTATTATTAATGTGTGTAAACCCTGATGTGTAAAGGCCTAAATGAATGTTCATGTTTTGCTATGAAAGGCCTGTTCGTTTATTTCTTATGTTAGCTGAATTTATAGGCCTGAAATGTATTTTACCTGGTAAGCTCTTCATTTTAGAAATAGCGAAATTCATGTGCACGCAGAAATGTTCGATTCTCACGTTTCAGTTGCAGGTGGAAAAGCTGCCTTTGTTAGTCAGAACTAACGGGGCATATTAATAAGGAACAGGGGAAATTAACGCTAAGGGCGCTCAGCATTAATTTTTTTAACTCCCGCTATCGCTGGATAATTTCGCCTGGTTATCACGTTATTAACAACGCTAACTGCCTAGGCGGTAAAAAATCCAGTGATACCGACATTTTGGGAGGTTATCGCTGGTAATGCAGCGATAAAACTACGAGGATAGGGATATCCTTGTTGAAAGCCCATGGTGGATTTAGACATGGCTAAATCTGAAAATTAGCAGACGTAAAAAAGCAGTGTTAATCGTGGTTAGCGCTCCTTTTTTTGTCTCTAACAGGGTTAGCGTGAAGCTTGATAATAGGAGAAATGTCGCTTAGCAACAATTCTCCTATTATTTTGCTCTGGAACGGCGACTTTGCATCTCATTAGAGATGCAAAGGGGAGCGTAGTGAAAAAGGGTGCTAACATGCGATTTTGCATGTTACCACCCTGTTGTTAATATGGCGATATTTTTATCTTCCCTTCTTTGGCTTTTAAAGCCAAAAAAGCTGAGATAAAACCCTTGTAAATATGCCCCTAACGCCTTTTGTTTTAGGAGTTAGGCGTGGAGTAGAAATGAAACATTGTATATGGAATGTTGATAATTGGGAGCTGATGTTCTTTCTGTCTGAAGAAGGTCCGGGAATCAAGGTTGTCCACCTGCTCACAAGAAGAGGCGCAGAAGACGATGGAAAATTACTTAGGAGAAGTGTCCATTAGTATGAGGTGATCTGTGGGCGTGTTTACTTTTCTGTGATTTTGTATTAGGGAATGAGCCCCGAGGGAGGAGAGTGCAGAAGAGGTTTGGAGAGAAAAGGAAACAAGTAGAGTTAGGTGAAAAGGGATGGGAAATCCATCTGGAAAGGGTATCTTAGAACAAACTTTGTAGCTTAGTCATCTGACCTACTCTGTGAATGTGCTTCTTAGGAAGCCTTCACGAGCTGACACCTTTTGATGGGTTTTGTCTGACAGCTTCATCATTCCTGCACCATGCACCAGGCTGCACGCATGCCTGAGTCACAGGCAGGATTGTTTTTGTGTAGGAACGGGACACCAAACAATCCCCATAGGCATTTTTTCTCTCTCCGTTGGGCAGATTTACAAGCCCCTTGCGTCATCTTTACGGCACTGTTGCGTCACAGTCGCGTCGTAAACCATGTACCAATATGCGACAGATTTACAATATGACACCTCTAGTGAGATGCGTGACGTTGTAAACCTTGCGCTACATTATACCTGCATCAGGTATAATGTATGCAGGGTGGGCATTCCGTCGTAAGGAAGCCCCATAAAAGTGATGCAGTGAAATCTACAAGATTTTACGGAGTCACTTTTACGTCCATGCTGCGTCAAAACCTTACGCCTGCTTGTAGCAGGTGTAAGGAGCGATGCAGCATTGCAAGTATAGGATGTCCCTGAGCAGTGCTGGAGTTGTGTTGTACTTGCGACACGACTCCAGCACTGCGTCACCTATACGCAGACAGATGCATCATGCATCTGTCTCTCCGTGCTCCACGGTGCGCCGCATTGTAAATAATAAATAAAAGATCTTTTGACTGGGTGTGAGTGTTTGATTGATTCAGATGCTCCGTCCATCACCACCCCCTTTTGTACTGCATTGTAAATACAGCGCAACCATGGTGGCGCAAGGGGTTCCTAATTTCACTCAAAATAACTGCCGCATCCCCGCTGATCTGCAGGGATGCGCCGGTTATTGTAAATCTGCCCCTATGTGTGTTGCATTCAAGACACAAAAACGAGGAGAACTAAACATATTTCTCCTCCTTATGCCACACCTGTGAGGCCAGTCTCCTGCCTCCTGATTTCTGCATGCAGAAACCTGATTCCTCAGCGCGCTTCAGCTAACATGGCCTGGTGTTGTGTAACTCGGAGTATGCACTGCCAGTAACCTGCTCCCGCAGGCCAGGGCATAACACTTGCATCATGCCCTGCCTAGCGCTTTCTCCATGCCACTGACAGTTAAAAAAAAGGTACATTTGTGTTTCTAATATCCGATTGTGCAGCTGCGGATTTACAAATCGCATACATGACAGTAATCAGACTCAGGCCCCAATAGAAGTCAATGAGGGAAATACATTCTCCCGATTTTTTTCCAGAAATCTCTGTTATGTAAGAATCTTCGATACCCCAACTTTTTTCCCAAATTTCTTTGGCCATCTGATCCTCGTCGCCAATTTTGTTATGTTAGAATCTTCCATGCAGAATGAGTTGTCGGTTAGTTTGTTTCCAAATAAGAGCAGACAGGTTCTTAACCAGCAAGGTGCTTGATGCTGCTCTCTCATCCGTCTCCGCTCCAGCCCCGCTTTGCACATTTTACATTCTACTCCTACCTCACACGCTTACATCATGAAGTTCTAATTCATCATAGTATTTTATAATACATAAATTAAACACTCCCACTTTTCTCTTCTACAATGTTCTCATGTATGGTTTTCGGTGGATCCCCAGGTCGACCACTTCTGGTAAATCTAGGAATACGACAAAATCCAGTGATGCTGCGTGGGAACACCAAAGCAATGCCCATGGAAACACTTCCCTGGCGCAGACTAAGGCAACACAGCGATTACTCAAGCCTTATGAAGCCATCTAGGGCCACTGAAGGTGGCCTAGCATGGCTTCGTAAATCTCATTTTTAGTTTGCGTCACTCTTGCACCACATTGCGTGGTGCAAGAGCAATGCAAAGGGACGCGTAAATATGCCCTTTTGTTTCTTAAGGCAGCTGTTGACCTAACCTCTCTGGCGCACAGCATCACAGAACAAATACTATTTTTTAATGCTGCCCGACCAATGAACTCAAGATCAAAACCCTGACAATATTGTTTTCTTGTAAACATAAACTTTATTTATATGTATAATCCCTCATGTCTGGATGCTGTATATTTAACCTTTCCAATAAAAAAGCTCAAAGGCTTTCGTTGGTGGTTTTACATCCACATCATTATATTTTCATGGTACCAATCCAGTTTTTTTTTTACTTTCCAGTTTTTATTTGCCCATTCATTCCCAAACCTGTGAGCGTCTACGCACATGTAGGAATACATTTTATAAAAAGCAGTCTTTTAAATCAAGGATTTATAAAGCGCGCTACTCATCTGTGAGGGTCTCGAGGCGATGTGGGGTACTTTCTTTAATGATTATCAATTGGTGTTGGTACAGGGATACCTTTCAGGTTTTCCCCAGAGCTTCTCTCACACAGTTTATCATTCGACAAGTTCTTTCTTTCTTTACATTACATTTCATACCTAGACCATGGAGCATCGTTCGTAGGTCAGGAATTTCTGGCCCGTCGGCTCCTTGATCAGGTGGCCCAGGGATTTCCGCATGTCTTGTACACCACTGTAGTCCATATGAAATACACGATGGATCCTTCCGCCGGGCAGCCTGTGGTAGGACATCTTGATGTTTTTGCCAGTTGCCTCTCGTGGTGGAATTGCTTCACTGGTCTGCATCTGGAGACCACCATCCATGCCAAGTCTTTCTAGCAGTTTGCCAAGTCGCTATGGTTCACCGTCTCCCACACGTTTGTCGACTGCTTCTCGGATAGATTGGCCATTATTGTGACTGGGTCAGTGTTTTTTTTTTTAAAACAATTTTTATTAGTTTGCAATGTAACAACATACGCGTTAACATTTCGCACGATAATATTATTGCAAAATTCTTACATACAGTTGCTTCTATTCGTGAACTCAAAATATATTCCCCAAAATGACACGTTTCTGCGCACCCCACCTTTTCTAGCAGTTCCCTAGGTCCTAGCTTATTCTCCGCCATCATCTTCATCAGAGCTGGCAGTATCTTCTTCCGGCAGTGAATCACATATGTCACCCCTGTACACATTCCAGGGAGTCCACACCTTGTTCCATTTATGTGGACTCGATCTAGTTATATATACTGCTCGTTCAGTTATCATTAGCATGTCCATGTTTCTGCTCCATTGTGATAAAGTGGGCAATTCTGCGGCACCCCACTTTTGCGCTGTCTCGCTTTGCCACCATGATTGCCAATGTGCCCCATACTTGCCCACATCTGGATAGGTCGTTAGGATCCCATACATTCAAAATACATTTACGTGGCTCTGGTAATAGGGAGACCTGTAGTGTTTGCGACACAGTACGCATCACTTGTTGCCAGTACTCAGTTATGAAAGGGCAGTCCCAGAGGGTATGAAGTAGTGTACCCTCCTCACCACAGCCACGAAGACAGTAAGGATGCGAGGTCCTTTGTAGTTTGTGTAGTGTAGTTCTAGTGTAGTATATCCTGTGTAGGATTTTAAGCTGTACTAATCTGAGCTTGGCCGAAATTCCCACTTCTCTTGGGGATGCCAATGCCTCATTCCATTCCGTCTCGTCCATGTCACCCAGGTCCTCCACCCACCTCCCACGCAGTCTCAACGTTGGATCTGGTAAATTATTGACCAATTGGCGGTAGGTAGGTGATGTTGCACCCTTTTGCATGAAGTCAGTGAGCAACCTGTCTTCCAACGGAGAGGATTCAGGTACCTCGGTGTCTATCGGTATTGCATGTAGCAGGGCATGTCTTATCTGTATGTATCTGAAAGTTTCATTCGGTCCCAGACCATATTGCTGTTGAAGCTGCGTGAACGGGATCACTGTTTCCTTGTCCCATAAGTCTCCCACTGTAGATATTCCGATGTTATCCCATTGTGTTAACCCCTTGCTTTGTCGTAGTTGTCCCAGCTTCTTCGTGTCCCAGAGTGGGGTGAACTTCGTGAGTGTTCCCTTCCACCCCAATTTCGCCTGCGCCATGTGCCAGAGTGTGGTCGTGTGTTTCATGGGTCCTATCAGTTTCGCCACCTGTCTTTTGTTATATAGCACTGATAGCATGCTGTCCGTGCCTAATTGTGTCCTGTCGGCTCTGTACGCCAGATGGTCCCAAGGCGTGTGAATCCATTGGTTAATAATTTTTAGCTGTGCAGCCCAGTAGTACATCTGGAGGTTCGGCAGGGCAATCCCTCCCTCGTACCAACTTCTGTTTAGTTTAATATGTGCTATGCGTGCTGGGCGGTCACCCCACAATAAATTAGATACCAAGGCTGTCACTTGCTGGAAGTATTGCGGTGGGACAAGGTATGGGGTGTTTTCTAGGGCATACAAAAATCTTGGGAGGGCCTTCATTTTGTAGAGCGCTGCTCTACCAAGGAGTTTCAGTGGTAATGATGCCCAATGTTTCACGTCACTGCGTAGACGCTCAAGGGGTGGTTTCAGATTTTTATCAAAGAAGTCCATCGGGTCATTCGTGACGTAGATGCCTAGGTATTTAAAGGAGTCTGTAGTTAGTACTAGCGGGCAGTCAGCAGCAAGTGAGGGTGCTGGCCCCTTCATCACATACAGTACCGATTTTGACCAGTTTAAAGTGTAGCCCGATGTTTTCCCGTAAGCATCACAGAGGTGGAGGAGTGCTGGTATGCTCCTGTCCGGGTCTGACAGATATACCATATCGTCCGCATAAAGTGACACGCGATCCTCCCATCCTTCTTGCCAGCTAATCCCTTTCAATAATGGTGTTGTTCGAAGCAATGTTGCCAGCGGTTCAAAAACCAGGGCAAATAGCAGGGGTGACAGGGGACAGCCCTGTCGGGTCCCTCTTGCTAGTTTGATCGTTCGGGAGATGTGGCCGTTAGCAGCAATCTGAGCCACCGGGTTGGAGTATAGGAGACGTATCCATGCTATGAATTTGGGGCCAAATTTCATATGTGTCAGGACTGCGAAGAGGTGTCCCCCTTCCACCATATCGAACGCCATTTTGGCATCCAAGGAAAGGATCACTGTTGATTCCACTAAGAGCGGTGCGCGAGCCAGGACTCCATGCACACGTCTAAGGTTAAGGGCAGTGTTCCTATGCGGTAAAAATCCTGATTGATCCGGGTTGATCAACTGCCGGAGATGGGTCATTAGCCTATTGGCTAAGAGTTTCGCAAGAATTTTAACTTCCGCATTGAGAAGTGATATTGGGCGATATAACGTGCATTCTGTCGGCGGCTTACCGGGCTTTGGGATTGCAACTATTGTCGCGGTTCGCTGGTCTTGAGGGAGTTCCGCCCTCGATGAGCTCTCCGTGTACATTGTCAGTAGTGGCGGACTGAGCGCTTCTGACATAAGCTTGTACCATTCTATGGGAATCACGTTAGGGCCCAGAGCCTTGCCCGATTGTATTGCATGTATAGCCAATTGTATTTCATCGACCGTAAGATTTGCGTCTAGTTCTTGGGTTGCTTCCGGCGTGAGTGTTTGGGTCACGATATGGCTGAGGGAGGCCAACGCGACATCCTCCGTGATCTCTCTCATTGGGGTAAAGACCGTTTCAAAGTGATCTACCAGTGTGTGTATTATTTCTTCTGGGTGCGTCTGAAGTGTTCCTACCTCCGTGTGTAATTGTTCAATGCCTCTATTGCCTCCCTGTTTTTTATCTAACCAGGCTAGCATTTTACCAGCCTTATCTCACACATCGTAGATTTTATGGGTTTTTGCCGATATACTGGCGATCACCAGCAACCTGAGATGTTCTTTATGTTGTTGTTGGCGTAATTGTAAAGTGTGAGCAGATTCCGCCGTGGGGTTTGACATGTGAGCTATGTTTGCCGTGTGTAATGATAGCTCTAACTCAGAGAGCTCCTGTCGTTGCATTTTCTTGTACCCGTTAATGGAAGCCATTGCGGGTCCTCAAAGGACAGTTTTATATGCTTCCCAAAGAGTGGAAGGGGAGGCTACCAATGCTTCGTTGTCTTCAAAATAGTATTTTGTTGCTGCCTTAAGATCTTTTTTAATTCTGGAGATTTTCATATAATTGGGATATATTGGATAAATCCGTGCACGAGTCTTCTCCCGGGTGGAGAGGGTTAATACTATCGGAGAATGATCTGATATTCCCCTGGGTAGTATGTCTATGGTGTCTACGTTGCGCATGCTGTCGCCGAGCATCAGGAAATAGTCTATTAGGGATGAACTGTTGTGGACTGTTGAGTGGTAGGTGTATTGTTGTGCGTTAGGGTGTTTGTGCCTCCAGATATCCGTCAAGCTCAGCGCCTCCAAGAATCCCTGAAGATTGGAAGGGCCGGACGAGTGCATCCATTGCGGGAGTGTGTCTAATGTCACATCTACCACTGAGTTAAAATCTCCTCCTATGATGGTGTCACCTGCTGGGAGGTTCAGAAGGAACTCACCCAGCGCCGGTAGCGCTACTTTTTGAAGTGCTGGAGGTATATATACTGACACTATGTTTAGAAGACGGCCCTCCCACTGCCCATGTATCGCTGCAAAACGTCCTTGGTCATCGACCCTGTGTTGTAGGAGGATAAATGGGGAGGACTTCTTCATCAGAATACCTGTCCCCCTAGAGCCTGTGGTGAATTCTGAGTGTACTGCCATTTTGTACCCCCGTCGGTTGAGTGCCTGGCAGGCCCTCCCTGTAAGGTGTGTTTCATGCAGTAACACCAGTACTGGGCCGTGCCGCTTAATAGCTTGCAGCACCAGCCCTCTTTTGATTTTGTCCCCTAGCCCTCTCACGTTCCAAGTCAGGTTCCTTAGGGGTGCTACCGTGGTGCACTGCATATGGGCCTCATGTGTCGTAGCTTGTGTGCTTTGTGTCATACTGGGATACTGTTAATGTGCTCAGTTCCATGTCTGTCATCAGTGCAATATATCTGTCCTCTTTTGGAGTGAGATGCATGAATACAACATCGTGTCTTGTCGTAACGTGCGTAACTCGAACAATAACAACTAAATCCCCTTCACCAACCCCCCTCCCTGCCTCCCTGCTCCACGGACATAGAACCGCCCGCCTCCCCAACTTAGCAGAGTGCTCAACCCTTTCCCTAACCATTGTACTTGCTTGCGGGGGTAAGGAGTGTTCATGACAGTAGCAGCCCCAACTGCCCTCTTCTGCGTCTCCCTGACTAGGCTCCGACGGCAACATGTCCGTCACAGTGGATAGTAGCTGCTACGTGTAGGAGTGACATGCCCTCAGGGGTCCTGCTGTAATTCACCATCCATCGAACATGCCTCCAGTGGGTTCTCCAGAACGTCTCGACCCGTCGTCTGTGACTCTGCCTGTGGTTTGTCTCTCTGGTTCCGTCGATTTTTATCGTCACGGCGTGGTGCTCCCACCAGATGCCAGCCCCCCAGCCAATCCTGTGCTGCTTCGGGTGTATCAAAGAACCATGTCTTGTTATGGGCAACCACTCGTAACTTTGCTGGGAATAACATCGAGTAAGGCAGTTCTTTCGCTCTCAGTGCTTTCTTGACCTCTGTAAAAGTCCTCTGCCGGCGGGCTACTTCCACCGCATAGTCTGGGAAGAAGGCAATTGATGAATTCTGTATTTAGATTGGCGGCTGTGTCCTCGCTGCTTGAAGTATGGCATACCTATCCCTGAAGTTAAACAGTCTGGCCAGCACCGGTCGTAGCGCAGCTCCCTGTTTTGGTGCACCTCCGGGTACCCTGTGTGCTCTTTCTACTGAGAATAAATGTGACAGACCTTAGGGCTGTAGTTTGGTCGTGATCAGTTCTTCAATATATAGGTCCATCGCTCGTTTGCCTTCCGATTCTGGCACTCCCAAAATTCGTATGTTGTTCCGTCTTGAGCACCCCTCCTGATCGTCCAGTTTCTCCTGTAGCTGTTTATTCATGGCCTCCATACGTTCCATTGCTGACTGCAGCTCCGAGGTGTCTTCTACTAGGGACTTCGTGATCACTTCTACTTGTGTTACTCACTCTGCCATTTTGCGAAAGTCTGCTCGCAGTAAGTTAACATCCGTGGCTATCGTTCCCACCGTCGTTTGTACATTGGACAGTGCTTTCATTATGTCCTCCAATGTTATTTTTTTGCTCCCTTTGCCTTCTGAGCCCTTGCCCGTGGAGTTGCGCCCTTCTTGTAGCGGCTGCGAATTATTCTTGTCGTAGGCATATTTATCCAGCTTAGCCTGAGTTGTGGTGGTTCTCGGTCCTCGTCACGCCATTTTATTCGTGGTGTCGGAGTTGCAGGGCGTATTTGCTTTCTACTGACCCAAGCGCTGCCCCCTGCGGGTCTATAGTGTTCGGTATAAATGTCACTTCTCTAGGGCGTTATACAATGAGGCACTGTTATGCATGTTTATGTAATACTGTGGCTGTAATCTTAAATCCCAGAGAAGCAGTATGGTCGGTCCTATCAGGGATCATTGGCATGGGTTCACAGTATGAGGCTGCGTCGTCCTGCGCCGCTATGCCCCCAATGATATATTGTCAACTGTGCCAACGTGAGCACAGAGTCCACTCCATTCACCGGGACTTGTAGTTGGTTGGTCTGTGATCCGCTCCGGCGAGCAAGGTGACGCCGCTGTGTTTGCGTCCCCCTGCCACTCTCCTCCAACCCCCCTGCCAACCGGTGTTGCCGTCGGGCCCCCTGACCCTCCTCCGGCAGCTGTGGGTATGGTACGGGTCTTCCTAATGCCGTCCGCCAGATGCGTGGGCTCTCCAGAGCCCGCGCGGTCTCCGTTCCTGAGTCGCGTTTCCAGGCCGTGCGGTGTCCCCGCGCCAGCGGTATTTTGAAGGGGGGAACTCGGAATGAGCGGTGCTGCAGTCGTGCGACAATATGGCAGTCGCCACTGGAACAAGTCCGGAGGGCAAAGCTGAGACGGCGGGGCGCGACCCCTGGCAACGCACTGTCTTTCAGGTCCCGGTTTGAGACAGACGCTTCTGCTCCGTCTTGTGCAGTCTCTGCCGGTGCCGGGTTTTCACTGTCTGTTTGTTGTGGGTCGCGTTGTTTCGATGACCCTACGCCCTTCCGACGGCAGGGCCGACTTCCGGTCGATACTCCCGTCGTCTTCTCACTTCTGCCGAGGCAGGCTGCTACTCGAGGCCGGGGCCGCCGTTAGACTTGCAGGCCCCAGATGGAAATCATAAGTTTTCTGCGGTTCTCAGTGTTGGATGAGTACCGGGGTTTCACCGGACAGTGCCACTCAGTTCCCGCCTTCGGGATCCGCCACCAGAGGAATAAAGTTACCAGATTATTGAGTGGATTTATGGGCCGGGGCTGCCTTGATCACGAGCTCCTCTCTCACACAGCCACCATGCTTGGCTGCTAGCCAGGCCCCCTGGGTCCTAGTTTTTTAAGGTCTATGCTCTGAGGTGTGATCTCCTTTATGGAGATTTGCTGCTCTTCTAGTTTCTTCAGGGAGGGCCAGAGTCCTTTTACACAGGGGAGTGGGAGGTGGGGGGGGGCATCCAAGAAACAAGGTTTGGCACTGTCAATCATACATATACCAGATTATGACATAATGAAGCTTGGGGCAAACTGTATATCAGCTGCTACATTTGAGTCTCTCTTTAGGTTTGCTTAAACATATTTTTAAAAAATTGACATGACGAAATATGCAAATTAGGTAAATCTTTGCCTCCTTTTTCATAGATTTTTTAAAAAATTTCTCTTTTCAGTTTCTCCATTTTTTGGCCCCATAAAAAAATGGCAAACAATTTCTGTGTTACTTTTGGCCACCTACTAGATGGGGGGAAAACAATGGCAATAAACAGCAGCATTGGCATACAAATAGCCTTCAAAACTCTCCAGAGAGCCATTTTCTGTACTCTCTTTGGTTGCATCTATTGCCAGTTTATTTCTCCTTTCATATCCTGATAGAAAAAGATTTCCAATATCTTTACGGGGTCTTTGGAGTGTTTGACTGGGAGTGGTATCAGTTTGTCCCAGTTTGCCATTGTCATGCAGTGTGTCTTTTCGATATTCAAGTGCAAACCTGCTGCTAGTGAAAAACGTTGTGTTATAAGGAATGTCCTTTATATGGATCTAGCGTTATTACATACACTAGGTACATTGTTCATTTATGAGATCATCTCGGAGAAGATGGAGGTCCTCGTCCTTGGACCTTCCGCCAGCGCCTGGGACAACACCTGGTGGCTCTTCGCCCTCGGAAACCCACCCACTCCGACAACCACGCCCGAAACCACTGAATCATTCTAGACTCCTCCCTCACCATGACCCGCCAGATCAACGCTGTCACCTCCACCTGCTTCAACTCCCTCTGCATCCTCCGCAAGACCTTCAAGTGGATCCCCCCTAATGCAGAAAGACCATCACCCATGCACTCATAACCAGCAGACTGGACTACGGCAACGCCCTCTACGCTGGAATCCAGAAGACCCATCTACACAGGCTGCAAATCATCCAGAACACCGCAGCCAGACTCGTCCTCGGAACCCCACAACATGAGCACATGTCCCAGCACCTACGAGACCTCCAATGGCTCCCCATCGGGAAGAGAGTAACCTTCAAGATACTCACCCATGCCTACAAAACCCTCCACAACATCAGACCTAAATACCTCAACAAAAGAGTCTCCTTCCACGTACCAAAAGGAACCTCCGCTCTGCCGACCTCGCCCTGGCAGAGACCCCAAGCACCCGCAGAACCAGAGCAGGTGGAAGAGCCTTCTCCTACGTCACAGCAGAGGCCTGGAACAAGCTCCCACTCAACATCAGACGCTCCCCCACCCTGCACTCCTTGAGGAAGAGCCTCAAGACCTGGAACAAGCTCCCACTCAACATCAGACGCTCCCCCACCCTGCACTCCTTGAGGAAGAGCCTCAAGACCTGGAACAAGCTCCCACTCAACATCAGACGCTCCCCCACCCTGCACTCCTTGAGGAAGAGCCTCAAGACCTGGAACAAGCTCCCACTCAACATCAGACGCTCCCCCACCCTGCACTCCTTGAGGAAGAGCCTCAAGACCTGGAACAAGCTCCCACTCAACATCAGACGCTCCCCCACCCTGCACTCCTTGAGGAAGAGCCTCAAGACCTGGAACAAGCTCCCACTCAACATCAGACGCTCCCCCACCCTGCACTCCTTGAGGAAGAGCCTCTAGACCTGGAACAAGCTCCCACTCAACATCAGACGCTCCCCCACCCTGCACTCCTTGAGGAAGAGCCTCAAGACCTGGAACAAGCTCCCACTCAACATCAGACGCTCCCCCACCCTGCACTCCTTGAGGAAGAGCCTCAAGACCTGGAACAAGCTCCCACTCAACATCAGACGCTCCCCCACCCTGCACTCCTTGAGGAAGAGCCTCAAGACCTGGAACAAGCTCCCACTCAACATCAGACGCTCCCCCACCCTGCACTCCTTGAGGAAGAGCCTCAAGACCTGGAACAAGCTCCCACTCAACATCAGACGCTCCCCCACCCTGCACTCCTTGAGGAAGAGCCTCAAGACCTGGAACAAGCTCCCACTCAACATCAGACGCTCCCCCACCCTGCACTCCTTGAGGAAGAGCCTCAAGACCTGGAACAAGCTCCCACTCAACATCAGACGCTCCCCCACCCTGCACTCCTTGAGGAAGAGCCTCAAGACCTGGAACAAGCTCCCACTCAACATCAGACGCTCCCCCACCCTGCACTCCTTGAGGAAGAGCCTCAAGGCCTGGAACAAGCTCCCACTCAACATCAGACGCTCCCCCACCCTGCACTCCTTGAGGAAGAGCCTCAAGACCTGGAACAAGCTCCCACTCAACATCAGACGCTCCCCCACCCTGCACTCCTTGAGGAAGAGCCTCAAGACCTGGAACAAGCTCCCACTCAACATCAGACGCTCCCCCACCCTGCACTCCTTGAGGAAGAGCCTCAAGACCTGGAACAAGCTCCCACTCAACATCAGACGCTCCCCCACCCTGCACTCCTTGAGGAAGAGCCTCAAGACCTGGAACAAGCTCCCACTCAACATCAGACGCTCCCCCACCCTGCACTCCTTGAGGAAGAGCCTCAAGACCTGGAACAAGCTCCCACTCAACATCAGACGCTCCCCCACCCTGCACTCCTTGAGGAAGAGCCTCAAGACCTGGAACAAGCTCCCACTCAACATCAGACGCTCCCCCACCCTGCACTCCTTCAGGAAGAGCCTCAAGACCTGGAACAAGCTCCCACTCAACATCAGACGCTCCCCCACCCTGCACTCCTTGAGGAAGAGCCTCAAGACCTGGAACAAGCTCCCACTCAACATCAGACGCTCCCCCACCCTGCACTCCTTGAGGAAGAGCCTCAAGACCTGGAACAAGCTCCCACTCAACATCAGACGCTCCCCCACCCTGCACTCCTTGAGGAAGAGCCTCAAGACCTGGAACAAGCTCCCACTCAACATCAGACGCTCCCCCACCCTGCACTCCTTGAGGAAGAGCCTCAAGACCTGGAACAAGCTCCCACTCAACATCAGACGCTCCCCCACCCTGCACTCCTTGAGGAAGAGCCTCAAGACCTGGAACAAGCTCCCACTCAACATCAGACGCTCCCCCACCCTGCACTCCTTGGGGAAGAGCCTCAAGACCTGGAACAAGCTCCCACTCAACATCAGACGCTCCCCCACTCTGCACTCCTTGAGGAAGAGCCTCAAGACCTGGAACAAGCTCCCACTCAACATCAGACGCTCCCCCACCCTGCACTCCTTGAGGAAGAGCCTCAAGACCTGGAACAAGCTCCCACTCAACATCAGACGCTCCCCCACCCTGCACTCCTTGAGGAAGAGCCTCAAGACCTGGAACAAGCTCCCACTCAACATCAGACGCTCCCCCACCCTGCACTCCTTGGGGAAGAGCCTCAAGACCTGGAACAAGCTCCCACTCAACATCAGACGCTCCCCCACCCTGCACTCCTTGAGGAAGAGCCTCAAGACCTGGAACAAGCTCCCACTCAACATCAGACGCTCCCCCACCCTGCACTCCTTGGGGAAGAGCCTCAAGACCTGGCTCTTCGACTGATCCGGAGCTGCACCCTCCCTCCTGCCCCAGCGCCTTGGGACCCTCACGGGTGAGTAGCACGCTTTAAAAACCCCTGATTGATTGATGATACACATTTCACCTGGTTTCCTTTGCTACAAGGTGCTAAAGGAACAGTTATTCATGTGCTTTCCTAATGCAGCAGAACAAGGGTTCAATTGCACATGGAAAGAGGGCTGGGGACCGGGGGCATCCTTGTCTGACCCTGATTCAAAAGAGAAACATTTTGGAGCTTTGCCATTTACGAGCACCTGACTGTGGCAGTTTGCATAAAACAACTGATTGTCTGAATGAAGATGCTCAATTTTCCTAGTACCTTAAAAAGATATTCATGACTTAAAGAGCCAAAGCCTTTTTGAAAGTCCTCAATCAGGATTGCTCGTGGGTTACTTATATATTTTGCTGCCATAAGGTGTCTCTCAAAATGTTCAGGCTGTCCCATATTTTCCTTTCTGGGACACCACATGTTTGGTCTGATCAATGACCATGTTTAGTGCCTTCCTAAATCTCGTGGCTAAGTTTAACTAAAGATTTTGGGGGCATATTAGCAAGAACCTCGTTAAAATTATCGCCATTTTAGCGGCAGGAAACTGCTGCTACAGCGGCGATAATGGGTTTGCTAATATGCGTTATACGTCCTGCACATCTAATCCGGGCTTCTAGTGGAATTCTATAACACATATTAGCAAGCCCATTATTGTCGTTTTAGCGGTAGTTTCCTGCTGCTAAAACGGCAAACATTTTAATGAGGGTCTTGCTAATATGCCCCTTCAGTCTACATTTAGGAGGGTTATCGGCCTCCAATTTTTAATGTCCAGCTTGCCTTCTATTTTTTCCCAACAGTTTGATAATGCCCTGTGGGAAAGAAGGGGGTAAACAATTTTGTTTCATAAATTCCTGCATTAGTCCCATGAAATTTGTTGCAATGAGCCACCAGAAAGCCTTGCAAAACTCCCAAGAAAGACCATCTTGTCCAAGAGCAGAATCTTTAAGTGCCTCCTGGAAAATTTGGAAAATTTGGAAAAATTCTTCTCCTGAAAAAGGAGAAACAAGAAAGCCCATTTTCCCCTTCTAATGCATGTGGGTCAGTGGGCACTTCTTTGTATAGCTGTGAGAAAAATAAAAGTTATTTTCTGCACTTTTTTGCACTTTTTTGTCTTTTTGTCTTTTTGTCTTTGAGCTCTGGCATCCCATTTTGCATCTGTTGTACTTTTTGGGGAAAAAACCTTGTGTAATCATCTTCTCAAAAATGTTCACCCTTGAGGTGAAGATGTATTCTTACCCTCTTTTTTTAACCATTGTTTTAGTGCTGCTTTCGCAGTTCTGCTTTCCTCGCCCACCTCCATTCCACATATTTCGAGGATTCTATGGTGATGAGTATTAAATAATGTTTTCAAATTTATCAGAATTTTCTCTGTCCTTAATAATACTCTGTTGTCTGAAATGTTTTTTGCTTTTATCTTTACTCCTTCCCACCACGCCAAGGAAGGGAAGATTCTCATCATGTAATAACAGAAAGCTTAATTACAATGTCGTGTGGAGTTTCCTCTGCCCGACATCATCTCGGTCAGGGGACCGACCAACACCCAGTCGGCGGTCCTAACCGACCAATTAGGATGCGAATGAACACTGTTCGGTCTCACTCCTGTACTTTTCAACGGGAGCATGCATTCCGGCCAGAATGCATGCTTCCACAGGATAGGGTAGCCCAGCATATCATTTATGTGTGCTAAAATTTCATCCCAGAAGGGCCGGATAGACGGGCAACCACACCATATATGCCGAAAGTCGCCCAAGATCCCACATCTCCTCCAGCACCTGTCTGAAGTAGTAGGATATATACGCCGGAGCTTGGAGGGATGCAGATACCAGTACATCATAGTTTTGAGGTGCGCCTCTCTGAGATCTATGGAGTGGTTGAATCGGATAGTATCAGACCAAAGGTGGGCCCATTCCTCGTCTAAAATAGGGCGTTGGAGCAGGTCTTCCCAAATACTCATGTACCTGGGCCGAGGTGAGAGGGTGGATTTGAGTAGAAAGGCGTAAATAAAGGAGATCACCCCTTTCATTGAAGACGACTTGGACAGAAAGGCTTCGAATTTTGTAAGGGGTCAAGTAGCAGCTTCCCTAACCTGAGGATTGAAGGCCCAGTGCATTAGCTGTGTGTAGTGGTAACATTCTGTACCCTCCAGGTCGAACTCCCGCTTGCACTCCTCAAAGGTGAGAGGCTCACTGTGTCGAAATAGATGGATCAAGGCTTAGCAACCACCCTGCTTCCAGGAATCAAAGGGGCCCTCATGAAGAGCCGGAGGAAAAAGGGAGGTGTGGTGGATCGGGGTAAAGGGTGATGGGAAGGAAGTCCACCTATCATCACCCGAAACTGTGTCCATACCCTAAGAGTGGTGTGTGTAGGTTTGCTAAGATAAGTGTTTGGGGGTCTATCTCTACGAAGGCGCCACACCAGATCCCATATAGTCCGACCTGTCACACTGCGATCCATATGAAGCTAGTGTTTTTCAGAGTCTTTCTCGGACCATTCGACCAGTACCTGCAACTGAGCAGCCTTGTAGTACATCTGGCTGTCCGGCAGGTCCACTCCTCCTTCCATGTGGGGGCGGCGAAGCAGGGAGAAGGAGAAGCTTGCACGACCCCCTGCCAGATAAAGTGCAGGATCATGGTTTTGAGTTTTCGGAAGAAATCGAGGTCCAATCCGATATGAAGAGCTTGAAATAAATAGAGAAGTTTAGGCAAAAGGGTCATCTTAATTGCATGTATGCGGCCCAGCCAGGAGAGGAATAGTGCTTTCCACTTTGAGAGCTCAGCTTGGATGTGTGCTAGAAGGGGAGGAAAATTGGCCCCATATAGTCTCCGGATGGTTGGCGTCAGGAAGACTCCTAGGTACTGAATAGACTTAGAGGCCCAAGCAAGCGGCGTGATTGAGCGAAGCTGGGGCAACCTTCTCCAGTGCGAGAGAGAGATTGAGAATAAAGGACTTCACAGAGTTTATTTT
Organism: Lissotriton helveticus; assembly: GCF_964261635.1. NCBI lineage: Eukaryota > Metazoa > Chordata > Amphibia > Caudata > Salamandridae > Lissotriton > Lissotriton helveticus. The sequence goes on along the minus strand of NC_136069.1, from coordinate 1,702,058,214 downwards.
AAAGCCCAACAGTCTCTCATATCGTTAAAGCTCGGATTGTAAGCTTGGGAGGGAGCATTCAGGCTCCGTGAGGGATAAAAGCACATCATCTGATTGTCAAATAATTCCTTGCTATGAGGTTGATCTCTCTTTCATCAGTAAGATTACAGTCCTCTTCACAAACTAGTCCCAATATTCCAAATGAATGGACAGACCATTCAGAGAGCTCCTCTGTTAATCAGTATTATCCGTATTCCTTTCGCATTCCTTGCTCCCGGCCCGATAAATCCGGAGTGCACTCTTCCATTTGCAATAAAACAGGATAATCAATAGGAATTGTGAATCACACTTATTGGCCTTACCTTGGATGTGGCAGGAGCCCTGATGATGTCCCAGTAAGGGACGAAACGCATCGGCTGTTGATTGCATTTAATTATGAGAAGTTGGCTGAGATTGATGAATAGTCGCAATAAAGAACACGAAGTACAAAGTATCTGACTGGAAGATTTTTCTTTGGATTCTATACTGAAATAGAAATTTGGACTATTTTCATTACTGATTTGCTTTAGATATTTTCACACTCCTTCTGTATATGTTGTATATATGATTTCAAGGAGTTTGGGACAGTGAACCATTAGGAAGTTGAGTGTATCTGAAATTTATTGATAAGTATAGAATACTGTGGGATAGCTCCCTAGTGCACAGATCAGTGGACCCTCATCGTGTGGCTCTTTTTTGGGTTAATCTAGAGATACATCTGGTAGGCTTACCTGAGGAATTCTGTTGTTGGAAACCAGCCCTGTTTCTGCATAGTCCCATCATCCTCTTTCTTTGCTGCTCACAGCAACAGTTAAGTGCACCTTTCCCATTAAAGCGTTTTGCTCGCGCATACTATTTTTGTGCGCGATCTAAAATACGGATGCGCCGTGCTTAGCGGTCGCTGAAATTGCTCCTGTCACTGACCTGGCAGTTGCGGTTTCCGACCAGTGGAGCCTTTGTGTCTCGGCCTTTCTCCCTGCTTCAGCGCTCTTAGCACCGGCGCCTGGGCTCCCCTTATCGCCCTTCTTTACCGCACGTACGCGCCGAGTGGCTCTCGGCCGATGCGCGCACACCATCGCACACATTTGGGCCGCTTTTCGGCTACTTTTGGGCGCAATTTGCGCGGCGTGTCTCAACGCGAAATTCCAGGCATAGCATAGGCATAGCTCGGGATTACCGCTCTGCCTCAGAATCGCCTGTGGGTTGTAAAATCAAGCCCTTGGAGTGCGCACACGCTCCTACTACTGTGTTTATTGCTGGCTTAGGTCTCTGGCCCGTGGAATACAGCTTTGCCATGGAAACGTCGTCTGTTGAAACGTCGACAAATGGGGTACAAGGTTCCCCTCTGGTTGAGTCCCATTCTCCTCGTCCACGGCCATAGTCACCTCTGGGGGGACCTTGTGTAAATCCACGGCCTGACGAGCATCCCCTGCCTGGTCGGGCCCTGTTAAAAAAGGCCTTGCTGGAATATGCGCTTAATATCTGACTGCGCCTTATCCAGGGATGTGAATGTCCCTTCATATTTTGACACGTCCTTTACGAACCGGTCTCCGAAGAGATTGCCATCGGCCACGTGGCCAGGTTCCGCTGCTGCAAGGTCCGTGAGATTAGTATCCATGCGCATGAGCAAGGATTTACGTTTTTCAGTGGATATGGCACAATTTGGGTTGCCTAAAAGGCAAACCGCCCTCTGGGTCCAGCCAGCGAGTATATCGGGGTCAACTGGGGTCGCTGTTTCCTTGGCCACCAGGTCCATTTCCAGAATATTTGCTAGCGGACCCACTACGTCAAGAAGCGTACCTTGGTATCCGCGCCAAGCTCGGTCAATGCCCTTCTTGGGGTCCTTAAAAAATGTATTTAGAAAAGTGAGGAGACTCACATCTATCTCTATGGTCTCTGCTACCTTGTACGGTACTTCAGGCCGAAGACATTCGGATCTGAGTCTATTGCGAACCTCTTTGTCAAAACCTTTACGAAGGTTTTCATGAAGGTACTCAGCGACTTCCGGAGCCGGAGACCAATCGGAAGACCTAGCGGGCACAATATCACTAGGATTGAAGGTGAACGGGATGTTGAGTGCTCCTTCTGTTGCGGGCACCACCGTTTTTTCCTGTGTCGGTGTTAGTTGTGTTGGTATCAGGATAAACCCTCTGTTTACTCTTTGCCTTACTACCAAGGGCATAACCATGTTCCCCCGAAGGGGGAGGAGGTAAATCTTTCAATGCACTGGCATGTGGCCATTGACTTCCCTGTGCTGCGCCTGTAGTTGGTGGAGTGCTTTTCCCTTTATCTTTAGAGAAGCCATGCCTCTTGGCAAAACTCTCTAGCTGCTTAGTGATAGGTTTAAGTGCAGCAGCTAAAGCCTGGTGCACAGTATTAGCTACCGTGCTCTCAATTGCCTTATTGACCGAGGATTGGACGGAAGCGTCCAGAGCCTCCACGATATTATCTTCCAGAACAGTCTCCTGCTGTTCCTCATAATAAACCTCCTCATCGCCATCTTCATAACGCACCCAGTCATCCATTTTTAAAGGCTGGTGTGATATACACTTAATGCAATCTGTGTATATATCCTTAATTAATTAATTAAAGAGGAGTAATGGGGGGGGAAAGCCCACACTGCACACAATTACTTATGTCCAAGCAAGATTGTACCAAGCCCCCCTCAGCAAAGCTGTAGTCAGTTATTATTCAACCCCTTGCAAGAGGAGTAAGAGCCAAACAATATCCAAGGAGTGTGTGCTCCCGCCAGCAGGCAGATATTATTCCAGCCGACCCATGCGCAATTTCCACCGACTCTCCGATTGAAAATGCGGGGAAATGATTCTAAGCACGAGCGCGATGAGCGCAGCACAATGCGCTACCAAAAAGGAGCCTTAAAGGAGCCCAATGGTAGCGTTTGTGCTGCGCACGCTTACCCTGAACCACTCGGGAAGCCCAGGGCACAGTAGCGCTTGTACGCGCGGCCGCTTACTGGCTTAAGTCGACAGCTGAACGCGGTCCACGAGGAGCGCGTTAAATCAATCATGCGGGGGGAAAACCAGTGGCGCTGGGTCAAAAGGACAAAGTCCCGTCACAGCGCTAGCGCACTAAGCTTGAGCCACAATGTCACAATGAACCAGGTGATTCCATGTAATTAAAAACACAAATTGGCAAATTAACCACAATAAACTGACATGTAACAGCCATGAATCAGAATAGCTAGCACATAATAAATCAAATTACAGTTCAAAAGCTTTTCGCAATAGAGCAATCGATAGGCACGTAACTCTTGCTGTGAGCAGCAAAGAAAGAGGATGATGGGATTCCAAGCAAGTGTGTAGAAAGTTAGAAAGGGTCTGGAGGACCACACACACTGAGTTGGATAGAAACCAATATTTCCTCACCCTAACCAGTTATCATAAAAACATAAAATCTGCAGGCAAAATGCACATATCATCGCAGCTAACACAGCCTGGAAACTCATCAAAAATGTTATATCAAATTCTTCAAACTTTCACTAATCCAAAGGCATGTGAAAGCTTCGAATCACCCTCCCAACAGCTGTGTGATGATATTTCCTTATATTTTTCTCATAAAATAGAGGTGATATACGATAAAATCATGATGGCAGGTAATTTACAGAACAGTCCAGTGGCCCTGCATACTCTTAAATTGGCTAACCCTGTGTTGCTCCATAATCTCCCTACCATCACTATAACTGAGGTGGAAACATTGATGCGTCTGATCAAATCTGGCTCCCCGTCCGATTGCATCCCCGCTAAGGTTATCCCATCCCTGGCCAAACAGCTTGGTCCTATGATGCAGTCCCTTATCAACCTTTCCCTCACAGAGAGTCTGGTGAGGCAGGAATGGAAGGTGGCTCAGGTGCGACCCATCCGTAATAATTCCAACATTCCATGGAAGGAGTTGTCTAATCTCCGCCCCGTCTCACTTCTTCCATACCTGAGCAAGCTAGTGGAGAAACACGTCAATACCCATCTGTCTAATTTCGTCGAACAGACTGGATGTTTAGATCATTCCCAGTCCGGATTTAGGCCCAAATACAGCACCGAATCTGCACTTCTTTCAGTCACTGACAACATCAGAATGTCCCTTGATAAAGGACATTCTATGATTCTGGTGCTGTTGGACCTATCCACGGCGTTCAACACAGTTTCCCATAGTGTCTTGCTCAGAAGATTGGAGGAAGTGGGGCTAAGGGGGTCAGCTCTGTCATGGATGAGAAGTTTTTTGCCTGGTCGCTCGCAGAGTGTCAATCTAGGCTCGTATTGTTCGGCTTCCATAGAATTGACCAAGGGGGTGCCACAGGGCTCTTTCTTGAGCCCAACACTATTTAACATTTATGTCACCCCCTTGATCAATCTCTTGAGGACATATGGGTTTATTCCCGTATCATATGCCGACGATACGCAGCTCCTCTTTCCATTCAGCAAACTTACAACTGCGGTCCAGCTGACCTTCTCTGATGGAATGCGAGCTGTATCACAGTGGATGGTAAATAACTTTCTACAATGTAATGTGGGAAAAACAGAGGTGATGCTCTTTGGCGAGGCCCCCCTTCTGTGGACTCCTGAATGGTAGCCATCAGATCTGGGCCACAACCCTGTCCCTAAGCATGTAGTGAAAAACCTGGATATCCGGCTAGATCACGCCCTTAGCCTAAAGGAGCATGTTGCTCAGACAGCTGGCTCATGCTTCCATGTAATAGGACTACTCCGTAGAGTTTTCCCGTTACTCCCGGATTCTACCCGAAAAACCATGGTCCAGACTCTAGTTCTCAGCCGTTTGGACTACTGTAATGGGCTGCTGATTTCAGCTAATGACACCTTACTCAGCCGACTACAAGTAGTCCAAAATACAGCTGCACGATTGGTCCAGAATGCGCCACCTAGATCGCCATCACGCCCCCTATTGGCGAAGCTCCACTGGCTGCCCATTCGCCAACGGATCAAGTTTAAAACTTGTTGCGTTATTCATAAGGCACTCCAGAATCTGGGCCCCTCCTAATTGGCAGAGAAATGTATACCCTACACACCTTCACGTGCTCTCCGCTCCGGTAGTAAATATCTTCTCGAAGTACCAATCATAAAGAGGGCAAGATTGGGAGGGAAGTCCCTCTCCTACCTTGGCCCCCGCCTCTGGAACACACTTCCTGTTTCTCTTAGAGAGTGCCCAGAACATGCAAAATTCAGGAAATTGTTACAGACCTTCTTGTTCTGTACCTATTAAGTACGTCAGGATCCTCAACCTCCCCTCAGAGCCCGCGTAAGCGCAGAGATACTCCTTCGGGAGTCGATTCTAGCGCTACACAAACAAACAAACAAATAAATAAATAAGTAAATTGGACTCAGGGCTCTTATGGAGGGCCAAGGAGGCGTTACCATTGCAAAGCATCATGGGCAATGTAGTTTGTTATAACTAATTGAATGTTTTTATTGGCTGCTGTGGTTTATACAGTAAAGAAAGAGATAGCATAATCCAAAGCCCCCGGTCCTGTAATAGAATTAGAGCCCAAGGACTGAAGCTGGAGCCGGAGCCGCGGCAGCCTCGCTCTGCCCAGCCAGCCCTATCTGCCTTGCCCTCCTCTGTCATGGCCGATCTTGCTCTGCGTTAATCGGCACCAGGCTGCCGTAGTTCAGGGAAGTGGCGGTCGGCAGCGGGGGATAAATGCAGGGTGACCACGAGGCTTCCCAATGCAGAAGCTTGAAAACAGCATGGAGACTTCTTTCATCATTAGAAGAATTGGGCTTCCGAGCAGTTAATGGCAGATTCTCAGGGGACCGCCCTCAAGCAGCAACCTTTCGCAGTACAACGGGCAGTTCCACAATTAATTTTACATTCCTTTCATGTAGTTTGTATCAAAGGGCAAGGGATTTCCACATTGGTTCCCTAGACTACAGCAACCATCCGCCCCAGGAGGTCATGATCAATGCCATTCCAAAACTAAACCCAACTACAGCTAATGCACACAGGTTAAAATACACTGAGAACGAGAGGCGGGTAAAATGCAGAACGGATGAACCACAAAGTCTCCTATTCCAAGCTCAACAGGTATTAGGCGAAGTGCAAACAGGAACAACAGATCTGATTGACAGCTGGGAGGTGTTTACAAGAACATTACAAAATAAAACAGGAACAAAAAAGGGCAACAGTCATGCTGAAGGGGCGGACAAAGTTATGAGGCATAAAAGCTATTTAAATTTCTGAAATAACACTCATGTAAAAAAACTTAAGACCTTTATCAATCAAACACTGCGAAGACTGAGGATAGACCCTGCCGCTCAACAAGAACTGAGACGACCAAAGGACGACCGCAGGAAGTTGATTTGGCAACTTAAACATGAAGCAGAAGAGACGCTGTGGGCCAAACTATTACACAATATTAAAACCGGCAAATGTGCACAGTTTTGGCAAAAGATCAATATTCTGACTAGCGAGCGGAGTCAGGATATTGAATCTTATGCTACAGAAGAAGCCTGGACAATTTTCCTTGGCTCACACTTTAATGAAACTCAACAAACCAGGCAAGGGACACACAATTCCTTACATGACTGCAAAGTCTGGCTACTACAATCCAATGAAATCCAGGCTTCGGAACAAGAAATATCAACTACGATTGTGCAGATCTGTAACACAATTTCAAAGGGAAGACAAGAGGGCGCGCCAGGGCCAAATGGTATCCCCCCAATTTTGTTTAAACAAGAGCCTGAATTCTGGGCTGCCATTCTCAAACCGTTGTTTGATAAGATCTTACTAACGTCATTAATCCCATCATCCTGGAGGAGGGCCATCATCTCCCCAATTTACAACAAGCATTGGCATAGCCAATATGTCTCGCCTTTGGTACCTTATAAGTGTTTAGCCATGCAACAGTTGATGTTGTTGCACCAAGGATATTGTGCAGCATAATTAAGTACTTATAAGGTCCCAAAGGCAAGACCTATTGGCTATGCCAATGCTTATTTTTGTTAGGCACGGGGAGATTAAGTGATTTACCCAGAATCACAGGATTTTTGGCGTTGTTGCCGGGACTCAAACCCAGAACCCCAAGTCCGAGGTTGAGCACCATAGCAGTTGGGCCAACTCCTCTCCCCGCTTGAGCCACGAAAAGTAATACGCCCATCAACTGTACTGGATATGATGACTTGAGGGCATTGCCCACATTTATTTTACTTAAAAATTACTTTACCAGGAGCATAGCCAACTGCCGATCGTAATGGCTGTAGCCTAGAACAGCTCCGGTCGGCCACCACTAAATACCCCTGTAAATCTGCTAAATTATCCGACAAAACTGTCAGAACTGGTTCCGGATGTGTGTGGGAAGCTAACGGTACCCAGGCAGACAGCTATCTGCCTGTGAGGAGTCCCCGGGAGTGTGTGAGCATTGTCTGACCAGCAGAAGCATCAACGCAGCTCAAGGAAGAGACGGGGGAGTTGGCTGAGAGATGAAGCGGCGTCGGCTGCGGCCTCGCTGCGTGGCAGCGGCTTGGCGAGCCTCATGTATGAGTCTCAGAACAATAAAAGAACAGCACCTGCTGCCCCAGAGGGTGACACCGGACTTCAGCACAGCGGGGACCCTGGAGAGGTGAGGAGTTCGCAGGGGCCCAAGATCAGCAGGGGGGCCTGAAGACGGTCTAGAGAACTGCTGCAGGGGAAATGGGGGAGACCTGCAAACAGCGCCATGAGAGTGAGGGGGTGCGACCGAGGCCGCACCGGACACACCCGTTCGTCCCCCACACCAGCCCCTGAATAACCGGGATACACGAGAGGCCTTTCCTCCGGGACACCCGAAAAAAAAACTTATAAAGCAACACTGTTGGGCGAGATACCGTCTCACCACTGAAAGGTGTGACCTGTTGCGCCAACTCGATAGTTTATCCCTAGGATGTCGATAAATCGAGAAGACTTAATTTGCCAACACCTGTTACACAGACGCGTCGAAAGGTAAAAACTGCTATAATATGTGCTAACTCAAACACATTGTCTTAATTATTTGGCTGGACATAGAGTTTGCCAGAGCGCTGTGACTACAGCAAGCCTCTGCGCTAAGTGGAAAAGTGAAATGGCCGCCGAGCGAAATGAGTTGAGCTCTTAGCCCCCCTCGTGCGCTCGGCCGGTTTCCATAGTAGACAGCCGCTGTGTTGTTTGTTTTCTGTGAAAGGGAATGATAAAAGATCCATGAAATCGTTATAGAAAGGTCAAACAGCAGAAAGGAGCGAGGGCCCTCCATCATCACGGCTTCTCCCCTCTGCTGCCTCGCGGAACAATGGCGGCTGCACAGGTCAGCGCAGATCCAACACAGCTGTGCATTTCATTAGATGGAGAGCACTAGTGACACAAGTAAATAATTAACTCTTTCTGCTCAGCTGGCCCTGCTTATGAGACCAGTAATAGCTGACAGATTGTAATACAAACCCGCACAAAAGGGACATAATGAGCTTAATACGAGTTAAAAGAAAATATTTAGACAGAATCCGATGATCTCAAACAAACGGTGTTTTCGTATTGTAACCCCATCCTTCAGAAGGTGCTAAACTGGTCTAAAGCCTTGGCAGGAACATGTAGGACAAGCAACAAACACTAGAGCCTGGTGCAGCTCGGCGGTGAGAGAAGGGGGGCGGGCGCGATTCACTCGCGGGAGCTATAATTGCGACCAGATGGTGGCGCGCGCTCCTGCGAGTGGATCTCCTGACGTGCACGCATTGCCATTGAAGGCAATGGCAACGTGTGCACATGCTTGGCTGAAAAGCCTAAGCGCTAGGAAAAGGTCGTTTTCCTTTGTAGCGCATGCGCTGTGAAGGCTCTACCTAAAAAAATAAATAGAAATGACCCAAGAAGCTACCGGCTAGTATCCTTACTTGACAACGAGGCCAAATACTTTGTGGGCCTTTTACTCCAGGAATTAACATCATGGGCAACAGAAGTTACTACTATTCCATAGAGTCAAACCGGCTTCTACAAAAACACAGGGATGACTACCAATATTCTAGCTCTATCCTTAATGATTGACGCTGCTCTCTCACCAAAACAACCCCTATACCTGAGCTACATCGATTACAGCTCCGCATTCAACTGTGTTAACAGACACCTTCTGTGGCAAAAACTAAAAAAGTTGAACATACCGCCACTGCTCTTAAATCAACTAATCCTCCTGCATAGTGACACGTGGGTGCAAGTTAAACTAGGTAATGTAGAAAATCTAACGAGGAAGATTCCAACAAGCACAGGGGTTAAACAAGGCTGAGTGCTAGCCTCAACACGTTTTAATCTATTTGTGGGAGAGCTATCAGCTCTGCTGAACGAAAGCAACTTGCACGCACCCAATCTAGGTGGTACCCAGCTTTATAACCTTTTCTACGCGGATGACCTAGTACTCATTAGCCGTACCCCTGTGGGCTTACTGCGGCTGTTGGACATAACGTCACGATATTCTGCAACAAATATGCTTACCATTAACCAAGAGAAAATCAAAGTCATGTGCATGAACACCCATAAAAAGAGAATAACAAATAACTGGTTCTTGGCATCAAGGAAGCTGGACATCGTTTGTGAATACAGATATTTGGGGGTTATTATAGACGACAAAGGCAATTTCCAGCCACAATGCGATACCATAAAAAAGAGAGGTCTAATGACTGCGATAGGTTTAAGAAACTTAAAAAACAAGATCATTGGTCCAAGCCTCTTTCCTCTTATTAAGGTGAGCCAAGCAAAACTAATTCCAGCCATTACTTATGGCAGTGAAGCAATGAGAGGGAGGGACGCTGCTACAGTTGATGGCACCGTAGCAAGAGCACTGAGCACGATCTTTGGCTTGCAAAGTTACACATCTCTCACACAGATGAACCTTGAATTCGGGCTCCCAAGAGAAGAGCTGGCATGCAAAGGATCATATAGAAAAAGCTGGCACAAAATAAGCATAGGAGAACCGAAATCGCTAAATGCTCTCCTGTGGAAGGAGCTACAAACCCAAGAAACTTGCCCAGCAAGGCTTTATTTGGAGGCCGCCATCAACCAGCTGCGACTACCACAGCTTTGGGAAGTCCAAGGGGCCCTGGCAGGCTTCAAAAAAGTAGTAGACTGTCAGGAAAGAATCACAAGGTTTAAATGTTATCAGTTGTCCTCCTGGTGGGGGAGGCAGCGTTGGGCCAATGATAAGGAAATACCTCTATTGGAATCAATTGACAGGGGCAGGGGATGGAAAGGTGAGGTTGCGCATTGGTACAATACATTTGTGGGGGCTAAAGACAATCTAGGAGCTGAAACCATCAAGCTATGGGATAACTTTCCAGACCTTAATGCCGGGGAGGTACTGAAGGTTTGGACAGACTCTTTTACACTCTCCCAAAAAATTATAAAACCATCCAATCTCAGAAGAAACCACCTATTCACATTATATAGGGTCTATTGGACTCCAGCGAAACTATCTAAGTTGTCAGCAGAAGTATACTTCTGTCCGAGATGTAAGTCTCCAGCTGTGGATGACAGACATATGTTTGTCGATTGCCCGGCCATTATGAGCTACTGGAGTGAGGTGTGTGAATTCTTAGAAGAAGTGGTATCATCCCCAATTGCTCTCAGCCCTAGATTGATTCTTTTTGGTCTCCCCCAAGATTATAATATTCGAAACCGTACTTTACAGTTCATTTTCTATGTTATTGTTATTGCTAGGAGAGAGATCTGTAGGGAGTGGAAGTCTGTAAACCCCCCCAGATTTGTAGACTGTCTAAGAAACATCATGGCGGTTAGTCGTTTAGATATGTTGTGTGGTGGAGAAAGCGCCTATAAGATCTGGTGTGCCCTGAATGCATGGACTGAGCGATAACATCCCTGATAGCCAGAAACCGGTCCTAGGATGCTTGATTCCGGTCCAGGAAAGACATTGCTTGGCAGTTCGGGCTGGACTGTTCCCATGAGGCACAGGGTCGAGGCTGATTTGCATATGGCCATGTCTGAACTGGGGTGGCGTGGAGTGCAAAAAAATGATGGATTTAGGCCCAGATCTCTGTACTGGGGTGAATGTATGACATTGTTCTCCATTCTGTCCATCAATTTAGTTTTGCATTTTGTCCACCCGAGTGGGATGGGTATGCTCAGACGTGAGTCCCATGCTCTCCACACCACTGGAGTCAAGCTATCCTGGCTGAAGATGGCTGATAGCCAGAAACCGGTCCTAGGATGCTTGACTCCGGTCCAGGAAAAACATTGCTTGGCAGTTCGGGCTGGACTGTTCCCATGAGGCAGAGGGTCAAGGCTGATTTGCATATGGCCATGTCTGAACTGGGATGGTGTGGAGTGCAAAAAAACGATGGATTTAGGCCCAGATCTCTGTACTGGGGTGAATGTATGACATTGTTCTGCATTCTGTCCATCAATTTAGTTTTGCATATATAAAAAGCTGGCACAAAATGAGCAGGGGTGAACCAAAAACGCTAAGTGCTGTCCTGTGGAAGGAGCTACAAACCAAAGAAACTTGCCCTGCAAGGCTTTATTTGGAGGCCGGCATCAACCAGCTGGGACTACGAATGCTTTGGGAAGTCCCAGGGACCCCGGCAAGCTTAAAAAAAGTAGTGAACAAGGCTGTCAGGAAAGAATCACTCTGGCAGAATAAAGCGTCCCTGGGAGAGCGTGCACATGGCTGGCTTACGGTACTATCCTACACTAAACCCTTGCCCCAAGGATACCTCCAGACTGGCTTCTCAAAAAACACTAAAGAGACATTTTTGAAATTGCGCCTAGGGCTGCTGCTTCGGCAAATCATCTACCCCCTTGGCTACGGGCTCAGACACAAGCAAAGTGTTGTCTTTGTGGTGAAGGTGAAGAAAACATAGGGCATCTGATAACTATTTGTAGGGAACTACGACAAGAACGATGGGCCCTCCTGAAACCATGCTTCAACAGAAAACGGATATGGTCTTGCAGGCAAGCGGTGCTGGCATGCTTTTGTGGTGACGACATCGAACTGAGCTTCCGGATGGTAAAATTCCTAGCAGCCGCCGAAGCTGGCCTCAAAAAACAAAAAGAACTTCAAGGAGATAGGAGTATGGATGCAGACGAGAACATACCTTCATGACCCACACAGAGAAAAGCTCCTGAATGCCCCAGCAAAGAAACAGTACAGCGTTCGCAATTGTCTCGATTGCTCAGTGGTGGTGGAGGTCTTCGGGGGGCGGATCAGCCTCAGGGTCCAGGTGGTGATTTCTGGTGAGGAGTCGGGAGGAGGGGGCACCCAGGCCCACGGGGAGGTTTGGCCACAGCCTGCGCACAGCGCCTAGGAGGGATGCCTGATTCTGGGGCCCCGGGCGCGGGAGTGCCCTCCTCCCGGGTATTCAACCATTACGGAGCGGCGGTGACAGCAGCGACAGTGGGAGGCCTCCCTCGGGCCTGTGCTTCCAGCTGGGGACCGGAGGCTGGATCGGGCCATGTGGGGGGGCTCGGAAGGCCTCAAACTCACTCACTGGTCTCTCCTTGACCCCCTCCCCACCCCTCCTGAGACCTTCGGTGGAGGCAGTGAGTGGACCCTGTGGTGCTCCCGCCTGGGTGGTTTCGTGGGCCTTTGTGGAGGTTGGCCTGGCCTAATGTGTGGCCCAGAGGGATGCCCCGCGACAGGCCGTTGATAGAAGTGGGGCCCGGAGGGGCAGCACAGCCACATGGTGGAAACGTCGGATCTTTGTGGACCTTTTCCGCTGTGTGGACCCTGGGCACAGACGCTAGCCGGTGGACCTGAATTGATGGAAGTCCCCTGATTTGACTGTGGAGACAGGGTTCTTGATCCGTGGCCATACCGGGTCATGCCGGGGGTAGTGCGAGCAAACTGCTCTGCGCCCACATTTTCATCCCAGGGGAGCAGACACCGGAGGTTGAGCGGGCAGTGTGGGGCCCTGGGGACGGCTTCACCAGTGGGGCCACGCCGCTTTGGTGCTTTGCAACATCGGCGGGCAGGCTTCCCAGGTCTATGCTGCTGGCGGTGGGGCCCTCGCAGACTAAGGCCTATACTGGTGGATTGCGGGACCCAGATCGGGGGTGCCTTCTGTCCATTGTGGTTAGATTGTGAGCCTGACCGGATTGCTGTGTTCCTACCTGTGCTGAGGGGGTACTTGGGTCGGTGCCTAGCATAGATAGGCTTGGGCCCACGAGGAGCCCGTTGCGGACCACCATGATGAGAGATAAGGGCGGCGGTGGAGCCGCAAAACATGGGCCCATCAACAATTTTACCGGCCAGGGAGCGACGGGGGGAGCCTCTGGGATCCCCCAGGAGATTGTACCGGACAATGCGGCTCTGATGGCTGCAATCACCCAATCCAGAGACATGCTAGATGCCAAAATTGGTGCGGTGGGCTCGAATGTTATGTTATTACGGCAGGACCTACGGAATGCAGTGGCCCGCATCCCGGAGGTGGAGACTCGCATATCAGGGGTAGAAGTTGACGTTACAGTCCTAAAGCAGATGGTAGCAAGCATGGAAAACACCCAGAAGGGCTTGGTGCTTTGGGTTGAGGATGCTGAAAGACGGGCCTGGAGGAACAACCTGCGCTTTGTCGGATTCCCGGAGGGTTGTGAGACTGGGAATATGGAACATTTCCTCACACAATGGCTGGAGGGCTGGGATCCCCCGGATGTCCTGTCCCGCTGCTTCGTTGTGGAGCGGGCCCATTGAGCGCTCGCCCAGAAGCCGCCGGTGGTGGCTCGTCCACGACCAGTGATTGCGAGTTTCTTGAACTATCTTGACCGCGATTCCGTCCTGAAACAGGCCCATGCCAAAGAACCTTTGCTCTACGATAACCATCGTATCCTGGTGTTCCCGGATTATACGCAACTTGTGCAACAGCAAAGCCAATCGTTTATGGCAGCGAAAGCCAGGCTGAGGGACCTCAAGCTCCAGTACGCCTTATTGTTCCCGGCTCGCCTTCGGGTGGTGTACCAATCTCGCACCCATTTCTTCAAAAACCAAGAGGAGGTGTTCAAGTGCACAGATGAAACCGTGCTTGTGAGGGTGAATACGCCGCCGGGGCTGCATTCTGATTCTTCACTGAGTGAGGCGCCGTCGAAAAGTTCACGGGGACAGTGCCGGAGGGGGCACAGAATATCTCGGTCCCAGAGGCGCTCTTTGTCCTGTCGTGCCTCCTCCCGGGGAGATACTGCTTCCCAGCCTCGGACACTGGGCCCTTATCAGCTGTGGGGTGGGTGGTGCGGGGATGTTTCTCTAATAGGATTGTGAGCATGTTTGATTTAAGCTGTATAGAGGGAGCCCTTACGGGGGCTGAAGCCCCACATTTCTAGCACTTGTGGGGGGTGGGCCTGGATGACATGGGCTGTAAGTTGGAGATCTATTGGCGCGATAGGTACTTAAGTGTTTTTGAGGTTTGGGATGGGGGATTTGTTATGGGGAGGGTGTTTGACTGGGGGTATGAGTTGCGCCATCTCACTGGGTACGTTTAGACACACACACACACCGTCGGGCCCCTTTCCATGTTATGTCACTAGATGCTGCTCGATGGCTAGTGGGACTGTAGTTGGGCAGGCGTCCCCGGGTACCCTCCGCATTGTCAGCTGGAATGTGTGCGGGGTCCTGGACAAAATTAAGCGTGGGGCTGTCCTGTGCCAGGCTAAGAGGGCCAGAGCTGACATCCTTTTCTTAGAAGAAACTCATTTGATGGGGTCCAAAGTCCTGTGTCTGCAGTGTTTTGGCTTTTAGCAGGTCTTTCATGCTGGATTCACACAGGGTTCCAGGGGAGTAGCGATTTTAATACACCGCAGGGTCCCATACGTACATGAGCAGCAATGGCTGGATACGCAGGGCCGGTCCCTTTTTCTACAAGGCACGATCGGGGTGGATCCTATAGTGTTGGGCTGTGTTTTCTGTCCTGGCTGCTCTTGCCAGAAGCAATCGGGATTTGGAGACCCACTGTCGGGAGACCGGACTTGAGTGATTCCGAGAGACTCAAGTTTTGGCCGACTCACAAGGACAAAATGCATCCTGTTTGGTGTAATAATTTGTTCATGACAACAAATAGATCCCCAGTGACCAGATGCGCTACAATCTTCTCCACCAGATGTGTGATTTGTACTCGCAGCCAAAGACTCGGTGGGGGCACATCGGAGAAGCAAAGGACTCCAGGTCCCAGGAGCGCACGGGGACCACGCCAGCTGTACTGCCTTCGCCCCTCCCGCCAGCAGCAGCATTTAAACAACTTGTGCCACCCGCTTCGCGGGTGACGCTTCGCAGCCAAAGACTCGGTGGGGGCACATCGGAGAAGCAAAGGACTCCAGGTCCCAGGAGCTCACCGGGCCACCGCCAGCTGTCCTGCCTTCGCCCTTCCCACCTGTAGCCGTAATAAAACTCACTACGCCTTCCGCTTCATGGAACACGCGAGGACATGTGCCGGACGAAGCCCGGGCCAAGGGCGGGCCCACCTGAGCCCGTCCAAGCCTGTAAGAGTCTGGTCTGGGCCACCCCCCCTTCATTTTTGGAACTTGCTTTGGTATACTAGGATTAATGCGCCATTCTATTGTCAAGGTTTTGTGCTGGTGCCATTGCTTTCGTGTCTGGCTCGGCTCTGTGAAATTGCGGACTAAAAACGCCATCTTTTTTAGCGTTGTTGATTTTGTGGGTGTGCCGTTAACCATAGTAGCGGGGAAAAGAAAATCCATGGAAGGGGGAGGGGGTGGGGGGATGAAGGGTTGGGGAGGGGAATCCTCAAGGGGAAAAAGGCAAAAAAGGCCCCTAAACACCTAGCCAGCAATTGTGTATTAGACCGTATTGATACGCTCATTGAAGAATGTGAGGATTTGCTAGTGAGTGAGCCAAACCCGCATGTGTCGGTTGAAAAAACCCGGCTAGGGTGGTACATGCATCCAGGGATAGTCTAAAATCGCGTCCAGTTGTCCCTAATATGTTCCAAAGGCGTAAATTGGGCACGAAAGGGAACACAGAAGGGAGAGTCACAATCCCTGATAGGGAGGAACCTCCCCCTGACGCTGTTCTAAGCTCTGTTGACAAGGATGATCAATACCATACACTCATTGACCCGTCAGTTACTTTTAAGAATAGATTTGATGTGCTAGCAGGTGCTGAGGTGGAGGTAATTTCTCAATCTATGGAATTCTTAAACAGGAAATACAAAGAGCAAGAACCAGAGGCACCTGTTATCCTTGCAGTTAATTCACTCCGGGCTGAACTGGGGTCGCTGAGGTCAATGATGGAGAATCTAACCTCTATGTTTACTCTTTTAACGCAGAGAGGGGCACCCTGTTTCATCTGTTCTACATGTAATGCCCGTACTCCAGGGGATCAACTACCACCCCAGGCAAAACCATCGTATCCTAGCGCCAGGGATGAGCACTTAAAAGGGACTTCTCTCTATAGTGAGGGGGCTAATCGAACTAATTCTTACGGATGCTTTCTTTTGCCCGGTATTGTGAGTGCCTCTGACTCTCCCCAGGAATACAGAGGCTCGCTCCGGGGGCCCAAAGCCTGTGCCCCCCTTCCGGCTGCGACCCCCGTTGGGACGCCTCGGTAAGCCTTTGCTATACAGTGGTGTGCGTTATCTCAGCGCGCCGCCTGGTTCTGCAGGCACGGTTCCGAGAGCCGCGAGAGACCGGCATTCAACCGCTGAAGGTGATCGCAACCTCCCCACCCCACACCGACCTGTCAGATTCCTTGCCGGCGGAGTGGGGAGAGACTGTAGGTTAGTGCGGTCTGCCTGCGGGGCCTGGCTCCCACGCATCAGCTGAGACTGTAGGTTAGTGCGGTCTGCCTGCGGTGCCTGGCTCCCACGCATCAGCTGAGACTGTAGGTTAGTGCGGTCTGCCTGCGGTGCCTGGCTCCCACGCATCAGCTAAGACTGTAGTGAGCCGGTGGAGCGGGGAGAGACTGCATGCTAGAGCTTTGCTCACTTACCGCCTACTTGCTGCCCTGCTGCCTCTCACCAGATCCCTTATCGCTGCCCTGCTGGTTTACACATGCCAAGGAGGGGACTGTTGCTGTTTTCTCGCGGCTGTTGCCGCCGTTGCCATCGCCACCATCACTGCACCAAGCAGGGGGGGACTACATCTCCCAGAAGCTTCTGTGGCGCAGGATCAACGCGTCACAGCTTAGCGCCAGGAGGTGCTTAAAATCCTCTGAGACCTCACGCAGCGCGGGAAGAGCACGGGCGCTGCCCGGGCCAGGGGTCGCGCCCGTCAGGGGCCTGAAGAGGCTGGGCTGGGCCACCCCCCTTAATTCTCCCTTTGCTCTTGGAAAAAGACACGCTGACTCTCTTTGTGGGCTCTGACTTCCCCCAACGCTCGCCCCGGAGGCTCTGCCCTGTGCTATTTCCTGCACCATCACCCTAAGGACTACATAGCCCAGGGTGCAACATGATTTTCCTCAGCTGTTGCGGGTCCTGCTGACGAAGGGGAGGCACTGGGTCATCTCTGCGCATAAAGCACCGCCTCTACCCCCGCAGCGCGGGACGTGCCGGGCGAAGCCCAGGCAAAGGGTGGGCCATCTGTGGCCGTCCAGGGTCGAGAGAGGCCGGGTTGGGCCACCCCCGTCGTTGGACGGACCTTTTTAACGTGGTATTTACTACTATCACAGTGAGTCGAAAGTGAGGCTCATTTGTAATAAGTCGTTATAGTTTATTTGCTGTTGTGTTTTAGGGCTTTCTTTCTTCTTCTAACCAATTAGTCCCTTTTTATACAAGTATCTTGGATTTCACGTGTTTTCAAATAAATAGATTCTTCCTTCCTGCACTATGGGTCAACCTAACCCTCCAATTTCTCACCCCCTGACACGGCAAAAAGCAGCTTTGACAAACCCAGTCCCGAGTCTAACGGCCATAGACAAAATGTTACAAAAAACCATAGGGGTGGTTGCTTCGGCCATAGAAAATACTGAAAGACGTCTTTTCCCTACACCTGCAATGCTCCCCCCTTCACCATCGGGGAATGCTTCCCTAGCCACTGCTAATTCCCCAGACTCGATGTTAGCATCCTCCTTCGCCGAACTCCCATGCGCGCAGATTGTGCAAGATGGCAGCTCCCTCACCTCCCCTGCACCACCCATTGTCCTTCAGGTGGCCAAAAAGGTACCCAAGGTTCGCCCTAGACCCAAGAAACCGAAAATACACAAAAAACCTCCTAAGACAACTATTGCCCCCCTGCCCGACCCCCAGGCTGACCTAGGCTCCCAAGTTTCTACTTTGGCCCCACCGGTTTGGGCTACCCATTTACTAATCAATTTGCAGGCTCAAATGGAACAGCTGATCAATTCTCACTTTAAAATCCTAATCAGTAGAATTGATAAAGTTGTATCTCTAATAAACATTAATCATGGAGGTGGAGACCTGCTACCCTCCTCCTCTGGGAACAACACCGGTAAACTGACCTTAGGTAACTCACTACAGACAAACCAAGGTCCTGGACTCGAGGAGGGTCCTCATCCAGTAAACTTGGTGCAAGAACCGGCTCCGACGACCACGTGTACACACACTCCTAACATTACTGTTGACGGCCCCGTCACTATGTCCAGGGAGCACTCGGGCACACCTACCCTCACCCCCCGTGATCTACCCTTAAGTGCAAAAGTCAGCAATAAACAGCAGACAGATCAAGGGCGGGTGCCCCAAAAGCCAGGAATTAAATCTCCAAGCAGGGGAATTCAACATCCACCACCCTGCCCCCAGTTACCCCCCGAGGCCACTCCGTACGTGGTGGTATTAACTGGAGTCCCCTTGCTAATGGGAGACCGAGGCGAGACATTTCTTGAGCTGAAGAATAAAGTAATTTTTTGGCTGAATAGAAATAGACCCTTAACGAGCCCAGGTCAGGGAGAAATTTTATTTGCCAGAAGAGTTAACTGGTTGGGGACAAAACACAAAGACATTGGTGGGAACTGTGTGATTGTTAATTTTAGGGATCCCACAACGGTCAACTACATCCTTGACTGGGGAGGACCATGTCACTTGGGTGCAATCAATCCACTCCCCTTGGGGTATTTTTATCCACAGAAATTAGCACCGGGGGGTTATGGCATAACTTATTCCGAGCAAGGTGGCCAGGAGGTAGAATACAATATACCTACAGCCAATAGATTCAGCTCCCTGAACACTGTAGATTGACTATCCCACCAACCTAGCTTAAACCATTTAGTTCTCAAAGTAGTCGGTAGTCCTATGGAGGTGGGAGAGTGGGCGGAGGAGGGTCTACCTCAGGTGGTTCATGGTCTAAAAGTAGCAGGAATATTAACAACTTCAATTAATTTAAACTCAGTTCCCTGCCCCATAGGTGACGGTACTGAACAGGACACTCCTGATGGAATTTCCCCACTAAGGGGTTCCCTCCATCCATACTTAGCCCCCCAAGGGCGGAACCTCGTAAACCATTAATCGGGTCCTGGAATGTAGCAGGGCTTGGTTCTAAGCTAGCGAATACAGGACGGGGCGAGATGATGGACCAGTATGACCCATGTTTGTTTCAAGAGACCTGGATGCTGACTGCCCCCACAAGGGTGGGCTTTGCAACATTTCATATACCGGCTGTACAGGGCCCCAGGGGTAGACCCTACGGGGGACTGTGCATCTGGGTAGCCACACATCCGGGGTGCTCAGTGAAGGTAATAGATTCCCACTCTCCGGACATTCACTGTGTCGCCCTTAACTATCTGGATGGTTCAACGGTGGTGGTTTTTAACATCTATCTGCGACCCTCCCCCCTTTTTACGGGGTTATCTACGCTAGAGGTCCTTGATGAACTTCTTTCATCTTATTCCACCCCAATACATAGAACCATGGGGGCGACTTCAACTGTCACTTCGAACCCCTAGCAGGGATCCCTTCTGCATCTATAGATGAGGACTCCATCTGGCACATACAGGAACGCCTAATGTATCCGGTTAAACTCTTGACGCCACTGGTACTGCATCTTTATACTGTCTGTTACAGTGTCTGTTACAGCGTCTGGTACTCCAAGTGGCGCTCCCGGTATAGCAGTGCAGAGTGGTGAGGGATTTTCATTGCACCGCCACTATACCAGCTACAAGCAGCTCCAAGCAGTTCCAACTCACACTCCCCCCACTCCCACTCCCATCTATCGCACCTCTAAGACTGGACATAACTTGTAACTGACGCCACAGAACAGACTAGAAATAGGTGGCAGGAGCAAAGGAGGAAAAGAGGCAAAGGAGGGAAAGAGGAAAAGAGCAAAGGACGAGGACGAGCAAGGGCCGAAAGAGAGAGAGAGAGCACTAAGAAACGATGAAGAGGATCAAGAAGACCAAGACCAATTAAGGAAAGAAGCAAAGAAGTCGGGGAAGTCAAGGGACCAACCACCACCTGCTAATCCTATCAAAAGAACAAGGAGGACAAATAAGAAACTTAAAAAAGACCTTATGAAGGTCAGTGAGGATGACTTGAGGAAGAAAGGGGAGGAGGAGAAGGAAGAAACACTCTTGATCACCTGGACCCCCCTGATCCCTCTACTCACAAGTCCCCAACCATCTCCAAACAGCAAATTGAGAGGAGCAGCAAGTGTTCCTAACCAGCCCTAGCCTGACTACCATCCAAAATTCTCATTTATTAAAGATGTCGGCTCAGTCATATGTCCAAACAGCCGCAACGCAAGTAGCCTGCCAACCCCGCTGGAACCCAGCAAGGCCCTTCCCCCAAAGCAGCAAAGGCATCTGGGGATGGAGTCGGATGCTAAAAGAGAATTATCTGAAGTTGGAGAAGAGGGGAGCAATATGGAAGGGGCAGCCCACACAAGCATCGCAGAGCTTAATAGAGGGCCCGAAAATGTTGTTCACTCGAGCCCAAAAATGCAGGACCAAGAGCAGCATCGGCAGGATGCAATGCCAAAGGTCAATGGGAGGGAAAACAAAAACAAATACGAAAGTGAGTGCCAAGTCCTCCCAACCAGCCCCACTTCCAAAAAGAAAAAATACAGGAAGATGAGCCCTCCAGGTCTAGCAATACCAAAGGACAAGCAGAACCAGCCCCCAACATGCTCAGGAATCTTAATATGCCAAAAAAGGGTGGCACAATAACCAAAGGATATGGTGATCCTATCCCTCAAGTGGAGTTAGGGCACGACAAGCACATATTCCTAACACTTGACTGCATGGTGATACGGCAAGAGAACACTAAGAGAAAGAAAGATCTCATTATATCGGCTGACACGATAGAGAGAAGGTCTCCACATACATAAATCTCACCGCAATCTACAGTGCAGGAATGGCATGCACCTCTTTCCACTGACCATCAATCTGACCAATAACTCGAGGAACTCAAGAGAAGCTACGCTTTTAGCCAAATTCAAATTCAAACTCTGGGCCCAGTCACCCCACCCACTAAATCATTGCAGACTGCGGACTTTGAATCCTCGTATCTCACTCAAGAAGAGTGGGAAGAACTGGTACCCTCCTATTCCGCGGCCCCCCAGGATGAACTCCCAGGTTTGAATGAGAGTGCGCCAAACCCCAAATCCGGCAAGAAAACTTCACAAACACAAGAAGACATTTGGGCATCTCTTTTGCATACAATGCAAATGTCCGTAAATGCCATCCAATACCAATCGTACAAGATGGATCTCCAATTGTCTGTCCTTAATTCGCTTTCAATCTTCATTGCCAATATTGATGGCAAGTTAGCAGAGCTCAATAATTTTGTAAGAAGGGCGCAAGCAGAGACATAACTAATACAAACCAACTGTTCATGCATAAAAATCATAGACAAACTGGCTACACTCCCAACGGCAATGGGTAATCTCCTCTCAGACATCAGGGAGGCTACAAAAAATAATCCACCAAAGGGTTTGGACCAGCCAAGAAACAAAGCATGGCCATTACAGAGCGCAGGCTACTGGGCACCAAGTCTGGCAACTACAAAGCCGACTCAAGAAGCACAGCAGGGGGGGAAGCCGCAGACTCAACAAAGCAAGGATTAGACAGGAGCTTAAGGAACAGAGGATGGCAAAAGCCCCCACCTACCACATAATGCTACTGGGTGAAACCCCACAAATTAAAGAATCACAGGAACACCTCCAATTTACAAAACACGGTTGAAAGCAGAGAAGGAAGGGCCGTAACCAAAAGAAAAAAATCCCCGCGTTAAGAGATATGTCAGCCGAGAACTGCAATGAAATAGATACGGATCACGATTTAAGAGAAAACCTGATTCTCGAAGAGAGGCAAAAGACCAAAAATAATACCACATGTAACAGAAAGACGGCCACTAGCGTCACTCGCAAAGAGCAGGACATGTTCAGAGGAGCAATGAAAAAGATTTGTGATCCATGATCTTAGAAAAAGCCCGAACCAGGAAGAGATGCAAAAAGAAAAATATACCACTCGAAACAGCAAATTTGTCTCTAGCCCGACTCACAGAAATGAAACGAGTCAAGCACAAGGGGCCATAATAACATCAGCAATTATCGCCGACCTAGAGTCAACACAGGCAAAGGAAAACAGCACTGGGTGTCGCAGAGCTCTGAGCGAAGAAAACCATGTCTCAGGGGACATTCCCATCATTCCTCAGGACAGCCCAAAACTCGAGATGGGGCAGGCAGACAGCCCCACAACCGTGTTCTTCCCGGAGTATAAACCAAAGGGCCCGATCGACATCCTAAACAGGGGTAATATACTACGCTTACTGAATTCCATAATTAGCCTAAAAAATATATCCACCAGCGACTTGGAGTCAGTCAAGTTCATAGAAATATTGGATCGCCCAGGGGCTGAAGCAACAAAAACAGTTTGGTCAAGCGCAGAAGTGGCTCAGAGACTACTAAAAGAACAAGCCAAGTTCACCACCTGGGGTATAAAGCTCCAACCATTCTCAAAACCAAGATACCCTGACCCACTGGTACCTGACAGTGAACAACGGCAAGAGAACGGTCAACCCGATTCAAATCCACAACCACTTTCGGTACTGCGTGGGGCTCACAGCAATACCCCCGAAATCCCAGATCACAGAGAGCGACGGAATAAAAGATGACTCATCACAAAAAGCCCTGCCTATCAAGACTGGAGCTGGCTCTCTAGGACTATAAATGTCAAAATAGAAAACCAAAGACAAAATAAGTACAAAGACGAGAACTCTTCCAACACTCTTAACCTGTTCTCTTGGAACATCAATGTCCTAGGTGATGAGTTTCCCGACACAGAACTTTATACCTATCTGAAAAGATTTGATATCATTGCACTGCAAGAAACATTGTCCGATTATCCGCCGGCACTTCCTGGCTATAATCTGAATTTCATTCCTCCCTTGCAAAATGCACGGTTTGGTCATAAAAAGGGCGGCCTTGCCATATATAGTTATATAGGGAACATTTATGCAGTAGCGCCCCTCGCAAATAAACTAAAGCCGCCAAATGCAATGCAAGTGATACAAAATGTAACTAGGGGGAGGGCCGAAAGGGAAGATATCATTTTGATAAACCTCTATCTACATCCTCGCAAAAAAAACTAGTGGAGCACAGCAGCTGAAGGAAGAGCTCACAAAACTATAAAACGTTGAGTACAAACAGTTGGATTATCGGTGGGGATTTCAATCTAAATATGCTCAGCAACCCAACTACAGATATCACTTATGAAGAGGATCCATTCGCTTGGGAGCCAAACTCTCAAGATAACACCTCTGGAGGCAGAAGCTCAAAAACAGCACGGAGACTTCTTTCATCATTAGAAGAATTGGGCTTCCGAGCAGATAATGGCAGATTCTCAGGGGACCGCCCTCAAGCAGCAACCTTTCACAGTACAACGGCCAGTTCCACAGTTGATTTTACATTCCTTTCATGTAGTTTGTATCAAAGGGCAAAGGATTTCCACATTGGCTCCCTAGACTACAGCGACCATCTGCCCCGAGAAGTCACGATCGATGCCATTCCAATACTAAACCTTCCTACAGCTAATGCACACAGGATAAAATACACTGAGAATGAGAGGCGGGTAAAATACAGAACGGATGACCCACAAAGTCTCCTATTCCAAGCTAAACAGGTATTAGGCGAAGTGCAAACAGGAACAACAGATCTGATTGACAGCTGGGAGGTGTTTACAAGAACATTACGTAATAAAACAGGAACAAAAAAAGGGCAACAGTCATGCTGAAGGGGCGGTCAAGGTTATGAGGCATAAAAGTGATTTAAATTTCTGAAATAACACTCATGTAAAAAAACTTAAGACCTTTATCAATCAAACACTGCGAAGACTGAGGATTGTCCCTGCCGCTCAACAAGAACTGAGACGACTAAACAGTGACCGCAGGAAGTTGATTTGGGGACTTAACCCCTTCTGTGCTCCCGTCTGCCATTGGCCGACGGGAGCACTACCTCCCCAGAAACCTTCTTTCGCAAAATCTAATAAAGTTGAACATACCGCTACTGCTCTTAAATCAACTAATACTCCTGCATAGTGACACGTGGGTGCAAGTTAAACCAGGTAATAGAGAATATCTATTGAGGAAGATTCCAACAAGCACAGGGGTTAAACAAGGCTGTGTGCTAGCCCCAACACTTTTTAATCGATTTATGGGAGAGCTATCAACTCTGCTGAACGAAAGCAACTCGCACACACCCAGTCTAGGTGGTACCCAGCTGTCTAAGCTTTTCTACAATTACAACCCGGCACTCATTAGCCGTAACCCTGTAGGCTTACAGCGGCTTTTGGACATAACGTCACAATATTCTGCAACAAATATGGTTAGCATTAACCAAGAGAAAACCAAAGTCATGTGCATTAACACCCATAAAAAGAGAATAACAAATAACTGGTTCTTGGCATCAAGGAAGCTGTACATCGTTTGTGAATACAGATATTTGGGGGTTATTATAGACGACAAGGGCAATTTCAAGCCACAATGCGATGCCATAAAAAGAGAGGTCTAATGACTGCGGTAGCTTTAAGAAACTTAAAAAAACAAGATAATTCGTCCAAGACCCCTTCCTCTTATTAAGGTGAGCCAAGCAAAACTAATTCCAGCCATTACTTATGGCAGTGAAGCTATGAGAGGGAGGGACGCTGCTACAGTTGATGGCACCTTAGCAGGAGCACTGTGCACAATCTTTGGCTTGCAAAGTTACACATCTCCCGCACAGATGAAACTTGAATTCGGGCTCCCAAGAGAAGAGATGGATGCAAAGGATCATATATAAAAAGCTGGCACAAAATAAGCAGGGGAGAACCGAAAACACTAAATGCTCTCCTGTGGAAGGAGCTACAAACCAAAGAAACTTGCCCTGCAAGGCTCTATTTGGAGGCCGCCATCGACCAGTTGGGACTACGACAGCTTTGGGAAGTCCCAGGGGCCCGGCAGGCTAAAAAAAAGTAGTAAACAAGACTGTCAGGAAAGAATCACTCTGGCAGGATAAAGCGTCCCTGGGAGAGCGTGCACATGGCTGGCTTACAGTACAATCCTACACTAAACCCTTGACCCAAGGATACCACCAGACTGCTTTCTCAAAAAAAACTAAAGAGACATTTTTGAAATTGCACCTAGGGCTGCTGCCCTCGGCAAATCATCTACTGCCTTGGCTGCAGGCTCAGACACCAGCAAAGTGTGGTCTTTGTGGTAAAGGTGAAGAAAACATAGTGCATATGATAACTATTTATAGGGAACTTATACAAGAACGACGGGCCCACCTGAGACCGTTCTTCAACAGAAAATGGATACGGTCTTGCAGACAAGCGGTGCTGGCATGCTTTTGCAGTGACAACATCCAACTGAGCTGCCGGATGGTAAAATTCCTAGCAGCCACCGAAGCTGGTCTCAAAAAAACAAAAAGAACTTCAAGGAGATAGGAGTATGGATGCAGAGGAGAACATACCTTCATGACCCACATGGAGAAAAACTCCTGAATACCCCAGCGAAGAAACAGGGGGCCTTATTTATGAAGGCCTTGCGCCACCGGTGCGTCACTTTTTCCCATTTTAAAAGTGGCGCACCGGCGACGCAACAGCTTCATAAATAAGGCCCAGGAAGTACAGCGTCTGCAATTGGAGCTTTTTGATCCAAGACACTTCATCTGAAGGGACAATGGCTGCGACCTTAAAATTACACTGTTTTAATGAATGTTTCTTGGTATCACATGTTTCAAACTTTTGATTGACCGAAATAAGTATAGTTTAAGATCATGCAGTGGGTTATCTCATGCCGCCCCCTTGTACCAAAGGTTCTGATAACTAGCTGGGCTGAAAGGTAGACCCAGCAAGTTTAATTAACTCCAGGGGGTTTAATCCTTGCTGCCCTGTAACAACTGGCTATACCCTTCTTCATAATAAGTCATCCTCACCTCTTAGTCCTCGCCAGGCTTATCCTGGCAAGGAGCTCTGCTTCTAAAAATATCCATAATTTAAGTACATTTTGTATTTCCAGCTAAGCTCCAAGCGCCGATCTTTGATGCACTGCACCCCCCATCAATGATAATTTTGGAAATAAGTTCTCTCTATCCCTTAGCCCACGTCGGGCCAAGATTGTCAAGATGACTAACCCTAGAAATATATGTAAATCAAGCATCTAAGCACAAACTTAAATTATGCCCTGACTTTTTTGTCTAATATATCGGCAAGGCAACCTTTCATGAATAGATATGGCTAACTGCTCTTAAGACCAGTATACTTCCATATGGGCACTAAGTAATGAAACCATTCCAACTGCCCCCTGATCGCATTACTAAGGCTCTTAATAATCAGCACACATGGAACCTTATTCCCCTCCCAACATCCTCTGCAGTAGAAAAGGCTCTGATAGGGGAATTTTTGGACTAGCCTTCACGTATACTTGAGGCTTATAAATTATGAACCGCATGCTTTATAGTTTTTATCTTGTATTCTGAGCAATTAGTCCTTTAGTGTTGAACTATTATTGTAATTTGTTGTCCTCTCTTTTTTTTGCTTGAAACTGTGTAAAACACAGGTTGTTTGTAATGGTTTTAATTTACTGGACAATAACATTTTACCTTACCATCCCCTTAGGCCAGAATGGGCAGTTTGATTAAAACATCTTATAATCCTAACTATCCTAGGGAACATGGTAGGAAAACAAATTTAGTATGCCTGAACTCAGAATGAGAACATACATCATTTAGTGAAGTTGATTTTAACATTCTATGTTTGAAAATACCACTTTTAGAAAGTAGGTCTTTTTCTTGCCTAACCATCCAGCTTGCCTTGCTAGGTTGTGTATTGCATGTCTGGTGTGTGAGTGACAGGAGGGCTTGGGCTCCACCAGTCTGATGGATCAGGGGTGGGCTGAATAGGACCTTGGCTGGATAGAGAGTGGGGGGCGGAGATTTGCTTTCTGTGCCCCCATCCTTCATAGAATGGAGAGTAGGGGGAGGAGATTTCCTTTCAGCTACCTGGGCCAGGTCTGCTTTCAACAATGCTGTCTCCACCTTGTGCCAAAAAGCTGCAAAGAACTGGTTTTGGCTAAGTACAGGCACCCTCTGCCTTCAGAGGACAAAGGATTTACTAGTAGAAATATTGGGGCCCAGATCCCAAGACTTTAGGTCACTTCTGGGAATCAAGGCAGACCTTTTGCGAAGGAGAAGAAACCGAGAATCTGCCAATGTGTTATTTGCTGGGGTTGGCCTGTAGTGGTTTTTTTATTGCCAAGGAAAGGAGAAAAGACTTTTTATTGAAACTTCATCATCTTGAAGAGGAATCTCCAAGGGATTGAATTGTGCAGGCCTCCTGCTGAAGTCTCAGGGATACAAGATTTCACCATCAGCTCCTCTCTGAATTTCTTGCTGAGGATTCTGTCTGCAGAAGCTTGCATATTGTTGGGACCGTGACGCCATTGTAGCTGTTGACGTTGCATCATTTAAGAAGCTTTTTGCTGCTGCAGAGGTCAACGACGCATCACTGGAGAAGAGCGTCTCCGTCGCAGCTGTTTGTTGTTGCATCACCGGAGAAGCGTGTCGCCACTGGAGTGGGCGTTGTCGCATCATCGGAGAAGAGTGCCCTGATCTCTTGACTGGGTGAGAGTACTCTGCTTAATTCAGAGACTCTGTCCATCACCACCCCTTGTTGTAAATAATTTTGTCCACCCTAAGCGTGGAAGGGTATACTCAGATGTGAGTCCCTTGCTCATTGCACCATCAGGATTCAAGCAAGCCGAGCCGAAGACGGCTGTAATGCCAGAAACCAGTCCCCGGAAGCTTGTTTCCTTCCCAGTGTAAGAATTGGCTTTTGTAGTCTGGTCTGCCCTGTTCCCATGATGCACTGGGCCAGGGACAGACTAATTTGCATACAGCCAGGTTCTGAAACTGGGATGGTGCAATGAGCTAAAAAACGGTGTTGGATTTAGCCCTGATCTCTTGACTGGGTGAGAGTACTCTGCTTAATTCAGAGACTCTGTCCATCACCACCCCTTGTTGTAAATATTTTTGTCCACCCTAAGCGTGGAAGGGTATACTCAGATGTGAGTCCCTTGCTCATTGCACCATCAGGATTCAAGCAAGCCGGGCCGAAGACGGCTGTAATGCCAGAAACCGGTCCCCGGAAGCTTGTTTCCATCCCAGTGTAAGAATTGGCTTTTGTAGTCTGGTCTGCCCTGTTCCCATGATGCACTGGGCCAGGGACAGACTAATTTGCATACAGCCAGGTTCTGAAACTGGGATGGTGCAATGAGCTAAAAAACAGTGTTGGATTTAGCCCTGATCTCTTGACTGGGTGAGAGTACTCTGCTTAATTCAGAGACTCTGTCCATCACCACCCCTTGTTGTAAATAATAAAGCAGGGCCTGTCACGGCACACAAGTTACAGAGTTCACTGCACGGCTGTCGGGTATGCACGCATCGCCTTCACGTCGTCACATCGCGTCAAGGGTGCCATCGTATTGCATCGCACCTGACCGCCGCATCGCATTGAGGTGGCATCTTGTCGAATCGCAATGTTCGGGGAGATCGTCACATCGCCTCCTCTCTGATTAGGAACAGACGCATCGCCTACTTTTTACAAGCACTGAGGGACAGACGCATCGCCTTCTTCCGAAGCAAGAAACATACGCATCGTTCTCCCTGCAAACCTTTTGTTTGTTTTGTGTCACGCATTTCAGGTACTTTAGTGAGAAACATGTCACATTTACCATCAACTTGAAATAAGGTGTTCTACAACGTTTAAATCTATTTTTAATTACTGTATTGAGGAATTTTGTCGGTTTAGTCTTGTGTTAAGTCTCTATAAAGAATACTTATTTTGATAAAACATCTGTAGTGTTTTCACTATATTACTGTCTGTGTTCACAAATGCTTTACACATTGCTTCTGAGATAAGCCTGCCTGCTCGTGCCAAGCTACCAAGGGGGTGAGCAGGGATTATTTAGGAGTGTAGCCCCTTTACCCTGACTAGAAGCAAGGGTCCCTACTTGGTCAAAGGTACCTACCTCTGCCAACTAGAGACCCCCAGTTCTAACAATCACCTTGCTGCAATGCAAGCCCATAGTAAATATGGCCCCAAGTGCAAACGTTTCAGGTAAAAGATTGGAAAAAATTGCTTCCAAAATCTAGATTTTAATAATAAACATAACCCACTGTAAAACTTTTTATACCGGTCTATAGAAAGCATGCACTGCATAGGTTACTTGGCAACACCCTTGCAATATCGCACAAAAAGAATGCATCTTTGCTCTCACGAAGCTTCAATAGAACTCCATCATTTAAAGCTACTACTGACTTCCAAACAGCCTTTAAATTTGCTGATTAATCAATTTCTCGCATTTACATTTCTTTCAGGCAGCAAGCACCCTGGCAAGAAGGTTTGATTCTAGTTTCTCCGTTTGCCCCACCTTTGTCTTCACAGCCCTGGAGACTCCCTCCCACCCTTCCACTTTACCTGAAGCATCTCTACTTTCAAAATTAACCGTCCCAGGATGGTTGTCTTTTAAGAAAAAGTCGCGGAACTGTCTTTGTCAAATTAAAAAATATGGGCATGCCATGGCCTTTAGATCCGGGCCACTTCAGCCTCTGTTTATAAGTAAGTTAATTATGCCAATATGGAGTTTACCCATTCAACGCTGTTTTAAGTGGGAACACCACACCCTGGTTAGCAGGGGTAAGGTGCAGAGTCCGATAGTCCGATAACTTGTTCTTCTACTTAAAGTAAATAATCACAGACTCAGGAAGGTTTAAATCTTTATCTAAATTAAATGCATGTGAACCATTTCCAAATATAGTGCAGTCACCATCATTCAAGGAGAGAAAATTCAATTAATTAAATCCAAATCAACATTTACCTCGGACTAATACAATAGTCAAAGCTCAGAAAGGGAGAGGACAGAGAGAAAAGTACATCTGCAAATAACGAGCAATTATATTTACCAAGAATGGTGTGAAAGACCAACCCCCTGGCCAAAGGGCTGGGAAGGGTCCCCCGGGATAGATCAAGAGACAAAGACTTCAGGACAGGATTCAGGACAGGATACTTGACCTCTCTAGAATACCGACGATTGCACCGCACCCCTCTCTGACACTCTCTTCCTCCTCAAGATTCTTCTGTGATCTTCTGATCTAACCCAATTAAATTAGGATCGAAAGTTCTGCTTCAGGTTCTGGATTCGGCTCCTCATCAGTATCTCCCCCAGCATCAGCATCCAGCATACTTCTCTCGCAGCATTTCAGCATCGACGACTCACAGCATCTGTATCTAACTAACTAACTAAAGCTAACTTAATTATACCTATTGTTCTTCATGTTCCACCCACTAAAGTTTCAATATCGTAAAATACGAAATATGATTGGTCAGGCAAGGGGGGAAGCTCCATCACACCATGCTTACATCTCATTAAAATCAGTTCAAATATTGTTCACAAACCCATCCCCATTATTTTTATTCATAAATTTAGTTCTCATGCGCTTTCACATTTCACTTTGACACAATTTAATAACATTTTGAATACGAGTCCTCCTAGTTGAACTCTTCACCATCCGTTCCCAGGGTTTAACACTCGTGTCCTTGGCTCCCGTTCAATATATCAGTCACCGTTCTGGGTTAACTTTTAGTGGACATGCGCAGACTTTGTATTACTCAGCTTAATTCAGTTATGCATGAGAGGCCCAAATACGCACTAGTGATAAAGTCAGAAAGACAAGTATTAATTTCACAAATAAAGTGGTTGCACTATTCCACCCACCTCTACTCTATTCCCCTTTACTTATTAATACTTTTCCCCCATTAGCAAATTTCCCCAACGTAACTCATCAAAAGTAGAGATAGATTTAACACCCCATTCACAAGCTGCTGCAAACTGCAGATATTGTCTGTATTCCTGCGATAACTGTCCCAAAATGTATCTACATGGTGGACACCACCAACTAGCCCTAATGAGATGCAGAGTGGGCGTTCCCGTGCAAAAACACACAAAAAAAACACAACACCACATTCACAATGAACTGCCAGATCAGCGAAGCAAACCAACAACAGGCGATAAGCCGCAGTAGCAGCAGGGAATTAACACCTGCCTTCTGCTGGTGTTAAGCAGGATGACTACCTGCAGCATGAAAGGGAGCCCAGCTAAGAGCCACACCTGAAGATCCACAGATGCCATGGAGACAATGATCATGCAACATGGATACCCATGAGGGCTACAACACCCCCCGCAACTATGCCAGGCCCCCCTGGCCCTCCCCCCAAGACATGCAAATACCGTGCACGATACAAGAGCCACAACAAACACATGATGATGCACAGTGCCAAAATAAAAACACACGTGTGGGCAGAAGAATGAGAAACAGTCACACAGCACTGAAGTAACAACCAAAAAATGTATTGAAACACAACACAAAACACCAATACGGAAGACTCCTGTCGGGTCCACCAGGGACAATCTCGACACAGCCTAGAAAAGAAAGCACAAAATCAGGACGTGTGTAATGCGCACATCAACGGAGGGAGACATAGAGAAACAGAAAAGGAAAGTGAGCCAGAGAGTGAAAGAGAGGAAAGGAAAGGAATGTAAGGGAGAGAGAGTGGGAGAGAGGGAAGGGAGAGTGTGAGAGAGAGTGAGGGCAGGGAGATAGAGTGAGAGAGAAAGAAATGAAGGGAGAGAGAGAGACACAGGCCCCACTACTCACCTTCTGCCACCGGTGTGTCCATCAGTAGGCACACAATGTGCCGTGCGAACTTGAGGCCCCGGTCACGCCACCATGGCATTGTCCACATCATGCAGGCCTGCCCCTGCATCCCAGCAGGTCCCACACATGACGCTGAGTCCTGAGTCATCAATGGCGGAGACCACATCAGTGCACACATCATCATCGCAGGCTGCACACCCGCTCAGCAATTACGTGTGCCACCAACCCTGTGCAATGATAGTCAACGCCATGTGGTAGTAGGCCCGTGTCAGCCGCAATGCCTCGGGTGCCACTAACCCTGTGCTACGCCATTCAGCGGCAGTTGGTGGTAGGCCCGTGTCGGCTGCTAGGCCTTGGGTGCCACCAACCCTGTGCGCAGCAAATCATGGGTCCTTTATGATTGAGCACTGTGGAGAGTCCATCACCTAGTCACCACCGGCAGAGGGGAATGTGGTGTGTGCATAGACCTGCCCTCGGGGAGTGGCCGTGACATGCTGACAATTAGACCAGAGACCTGCACACCACCAGCGAGTATGCCTGCGACAGGTAACTATGTGGGCCCCCCCTCGGAGCATCAGCAGAGTGGTCTGGCCTGCCGTACGCCGGACCAGTGCAGGGCTTGCAACAATGACTCAGGGGCTCTGGGCGTGGTTCGGTCCATGTCCGTACAGGGAAGTGACTAATGCGTGTGCCCCTGTTGCAGTGTCCATGGCCTCCGGGACACAATAGGCAATGTAGCTCACGGTGACTGGCATCCCACCAGATGAGCATCATTGACGTTAGGGAACTCACGGTCCCTACTTCCATCCACACATTCATGCAGGAATGATGAAAGACATGACACAGTAGTGCGTTATTGGCTGTTTATTGCATATCCAATGGAGTTTTTAAGCTGGAGCGGTACAGGGCCATGCCAAGCACACCACACAATATGGGCCCGTGGAGGGCCAACCAGACTTCAACTGGGGATGACAAGTACTGAGGAAGAGGAAGGGTACAATCTGCAGTATGGTTGCCGTGTCATTGGTCATCAAATAGGATATGGCAGTCCATGTCGCGGTCCAAGTAGAGTGCAGCGGAGTGTATCGGGGGTCAGTGGGAGGTCATGAAGCCATGTGCGACACCAAGCATAAACAGGCCAGGTGGCGGAATTGAATGCTACTGCCTCCTTCTGACAACAATCCCATCCACTTCCTCATCCTCGTATGTGTGCTCTGCCCCAATGTGGGTGTTGTAGTACCGGCGGTGGCACTGAGTGCCACTGACACATCAGGGGCCGGAGGAGGATTGTCGGCCGTACTGTGTGGCAGTGGCACATCAGGTGCCGGAGTGGATATACCTGCCGCACTGTGAGACACTGACACACCAGGGGGCGGAGATGTGGACGGTGTAGGGGCAGTAACATTCATAAGGGCCACGCCTTGTGGTAGCAATGCCATGATTAGGATCTGCAGGGCATGGTAGATGCCAGCTACATTTCGCTGATGTGCAGCGGTGGCTAATTTCCTTTCCGCCTCCATCCGCAACATGTCTTCCATGAGCCTCCGCATGTGTGCCAGCCCACGGCTGAAATTTCTGGAGCCAGTCTGAGCGGACAGGTGTTCTCTCTGCGTCATGACTCCAGCGATGTCAGTCAGGTCTCATTGGAGACCATGGAGCTGGCCGTGGGTGTACCTTAGGGACTGGAGCTGGTCCTTGATGGGGCCTACACACCCATGGATGGCATCCAGTTTGGTAGCCATAGGCCGAACTCCACCCGCACCTGCTCAAGCCGCTTTTTTGTCCACGGGACGCTCTATTGCTTTCTAGCCGTCAGCAGCACATTTCTGAGTATCCAGGTCAGGGAATCTTGCTTGGCCATTGTTGGACCTGGGGTTACCAGTCCACGTAGCGTAGCCTGGCACAGAGTGGAAAGGTCTAACCCAGAGGCAAAAGTGTTAAGCTTGCGTCACACCCTTACAGTAACTCCGCGTTCATCCATTCAAAAATAACACTACACCAGTTTAGAAAAATACGATTCACTTTTATAAAAGCTTTTGTATACTTTTGCTTATTTTCATCTGACTGTTTTGTCACTACTCACATTAAGTATTTCTCCCCCAATCCATTCAGCAATACATTGTTTCTTAACTCAATGGGTTCAACACGGCATTAAGTATTCTATAATAAAGGCATTTCCTTGATTAAACTGACTTGGCACATTAGGAAGGTACACAGACAAAATATCGAAAATAAAATATCGGAAAGACAAAATATCGAAGTTTAAATATCGAGATACAAAAATATCGAAGGTAAGTAATATCGACAGTCTAAATATCGATATTGGCATGATATCAGTAATATCGAAGTTGTAAATATCGATGTTAATAATATCGAAATTAATAACTTTGATGTTACTAATATCAAGTTTTAAATAAATTTAGTGTATATTATATTGTATTTATTATGTTTTATTATTTATTTTTAATGTTCTTTTATTAAATATTGTCTTTTACTACTGTAGCGGGTTGTGGGTTTATAGGGGAATAGGGTGGGAAGTAATTTAATTATGTTAAATTAATTATTAATTAGTAGGAATTATTAATTAATTAATTGAGAATTAATTTTTAATTATTTTTAATTATTTTATTAATAGATAAATATGTTCTGTAGCGGGTTATGGGTTTATAGGGGAATAGGGTGGGAAGTAATTTAATAATAATTAATTAATTGATATATGTTTGTACATATTTTAATTAATAATTAATTGGTCATTAATTTCTATTAATTAGTTAATTAATTATTATAATTTTTACATATTTATAATTATTAATTAGTTGGTAATTAATTATTATTAATTATTTAATTACATTAATTATAGTAATTTTTTTATATATAATTTATTGTTATTCTTAATTAATTAATTGTGCAAAATAATATTAATTATTAAATTAAATTAATTACAGCAAATGTGCTAATATATTTACTTTATTGTTATTGTTAATTAATAATTAATTGGTAATTAAATAATATTAATTAATTTTGGGTACAGGGGTATTTTTAGGGTTCAGGGTCAGTTTTCAGTTCATGGGTACAGGGGTATTTTTAGGGTTCAGGGTCAGTTTTCAGTTCATGGGTAAAGGGGTATTTTTAGGGTTCAGGGTCAGTTTTCAGTTTTTGGGTAAAGGGGTATTTTTAGGGTTCAGGGTCAGTTTTCAGTTTTTGGGTAAAGGGGTATTTTTAGGGTTCTGGGTCAGTTTTCAGTTCATGGGTAAAGGGGTATTTTTAGGGTTCAGGGTCAGTTTTCAGTTTTTGGGTAAAGGTGTATTTTTAGGGTTTAGGGTCAGTTTTCAGTTTT
This sequence comes from Lissotriton helveticus, assembly GCF_964261635.1. Classification (NCBI taxonomy): domain Eukaryota; kingdom Metazoa; phylum Chordata; class Amphibia; order Caudata; family Salamandridae; genus Lissotriton; species Lissotriton helveticus. The sequence goes on along the minus strand of NC_136069.1, from coordinate 1,702,022,810 downwards.
TGGGTAAAGGGGTATTTTTAGGGTTCAGGGTCAGTTTTCAGTTCATGGGTAAAGGGGTATTTTTAGGGTTCAGGGTCAGTTTTCAGTTTTTGGGTAAAGGTGTATTTTTAGGGTTTAGGGTCAGTTTTCAGTTTTTGGGTAAAGGGGTATTTTTTGGGTTCAGGGTCAGTTTTCAGTTTTTGGGTAAAGGGGTATTTTTAGGGTTATGGGTCAGTTTTCAGTTCATGGGTAAAGGGGTATTTTTAGGGTTCAGGGTCAGTTTTCAGTTTTTGGGTAAAGGGGTATTTTTAGGGTTCTGGGTCAGTTTTCAGTTCATGGGTAAAGGGGTATTTTTAGGGTTCAGGGTCAGTTTTCAGTTCATGGGTGAAGGGGTATTTTTAGGGTTCAGGGTCAGTTTTGGGTTTTTGGGTAAAGGGGTATTTTTAGGGTTCAGGGTCAGTTTTCAGTTTTTGGGTAAAGGGGTATTTTTAGGGTTATGGGTCAGTTTTCAGTTCATGGGTGAAGGGGTATTTTTAGGGTTCAGGGTAAGTTTTGGGTTTTTGGGTAAAGGTGTATTTTTAGGGTTCAGGGTCAGTTTTCAGTTCATGGGTAAAGGGGTATTTTTAGGGTTCAGGGTCAGTTTTGGGTTTTTGGGTAAAGGGGTATTTTTAGGGTTCAGGGTCAGTTTTGGGTTTTTGGGGTACAGTCGTACAGGGTAAAAATAAAATTAATTTAAATTAAATCAATTAAATGAAATTAAAAAATATAAAATTACATTACATTATTAAGTTTTTAATTTATTTTAAATGTATATGTATTAGTTTTAAATTTTTAATTATGTTTTAATATTTTTATTTAATATTTGTAACATTATATGTATTTTATAATTATTTTTACATTATTATTAATACATTTAAAAAAACGATATTTTTAAATACGATATTTTTGTACTACGATATTATTTTTTCGATATTTTTGTACTTACCTTGTTAGGGATAGGATTCCTATATTTTTGACTTCGATATTTTTGTCCCGATATTTTTGTATTTCGATATTTTTGATTTCGATATTTTGTCAGACATTCATTAGGAAGCAGAGTCTGTCACCTACAACGGAACAAGGGAATATTCACATGGGTCCAGATGGTAAATTAATTACGACAACCTGCTTAGCTAAATTACATCAGGTGATTGACAAAGGGAAGTCAGGGTAATCTTTCCCTTCCTCCACTGAAAAAGAAAGGTTAAGCAACAATCTCAGACAATGTCAGCATCAAAAGGGGTTCAATGGTCTCTTTTTCTGATTTGTAACCCTTCTTTACTTTACTTGTTCCCTTTTACACAAGTCCCGGTGGCTTCCTGGTCTCAATCTTCCCTGACTTGCCAATTCAGTGCCTCCAGTAAAGAAATGGGGGGGGGTCTCCCTTCTGGGACCTTCGGATATTAATCCCCGGACCCACAACAGCCCCAAGTTCCCTTCTTACTTGAAGCCAAAGGTTTTGGATTATTTCAGTCGACACTGCGCGATCGCAGCGGACTGGCCCTCGCCACCAGACTCCCTCTCCCCAGCAGCGCCTCCCTTGTTGGCCAGGCCGAATGTCACCCAAGCCGGCACCAAGGGAAGGTCGCACTGGGTCTGTGGCTCCATTGGTTTCTCTCCCGTTGAGCTCTGCTTCAAGCCGATTCTGTCGTCTCCCTGGAGATCGGCGTCACTGAGCAGGCGCAGGAGAGTAGCGGTGTTAGGCAAATGCCGCCCACTTTTCCTCAGGTGATCAGTGGCCCTTCTCCGGACCTGCGTGTTCGTATGTTTCTCCTGGCTAGTACTCCACCCCCTTCCTGGGATAGTGAGCGCTGCACCGGGCCTGCGCAGAATCGCTCCTCCGCAGTTTTAGCTGGTTACCCGCTCCGCTACTCTACCACAGCAGCCTCCGACTGTCCCTGGTCTCCCAGTCAGAAACAGGCGGTGGGATAGGCGGAACACACCCCAGGGGTCTCGGTTCTCTCCACCAGGGTTATCAATAACGGAGGAAGAATCTCCCAGCCGCGCCTCTAAGTGAAGGTGAGGGGAGACAAGGTGGGCCAAGCGCAGGCGGCAGGTGGGCACGGAGAGCAAAAAAGGGGCGGGGGAATAGTTAGTTCCCTCAATCCTTTCACCAGCCTTGCAGAGTTTCTCAAGGTTTTAGTTAATCCTCAAATGCTGGACAGCGAGGCTGACTTTCACACCCCTCCACTCCTCGAATAGTCTCTCAAACTCACCCCAAGCTAGAGGTTAGACCTATTTACTCGAGCAGACTTCCTGTCCAGGGTCAACAGGAGCGCAGTCTAACAGGGTCAGGTCTGCAGGAATAGGGGGCGGTGATTACAGTAAGGAGGCAACCCTTAAAAAGAAGTCCACCCTCTGAATGTCCTACCCCACCTAGCACCACAGCCTGTACTCCAGCTGACCCTCTCTGAATGACAAAATGGCCGCCCTTCAGTTGGCCTTTTATACCCCTAGCCCCTAGTGTCCTGTACAGGCCAGAAGGTTCTAGATTCCCCATATGTGTCTATGGGACAGTCCCTGAGGTAATCAGTTGTGGCAGTTACCAGCCACCATTTTGTGTAGCTAAACTTGCCCTAGAAAAGGAGGGACTTCTAGGCCTATGAGGAATTTAGAGGGTCAAGGACGCACCTAACCCCCAGGACAACACCAAAAAGTCAAGTGGACATAAAAATGAAAGGAATTGGAAGTCAGAAAGGGGACAAAAATAAATAATTAAGTAGGAGGGACCACCCAAAGGTCTGACAGGTCTAACACGCGTCCCCCCCAGCTGAAAGTGGGGAGAGCTACCCAACCCCTTGGGAGTTCTCATCACTAAGGCGGAAATACCTGGAGAGACCGTCTGCATTGGCGTGGTCCACTCCAGGCCAATGTTCCACCCGGAAGTCCATTCCCTGTAGGGAGATAGACCATCTCAACAACTTGGGATTCTCTCCCTTCATTTGCATCAGCCAACGAAGGGGTCGGTGGTCGGTCTGAACCAGGAAGTACGAGCCAAACAGGTATGGCCGCAACTTCTTCAGAGCCTGTAAAAAAGGTCATTGACAACCTATATTTGCCCGGCGGTATCGCCTCTTTAACCCACAGAATATTAATCAACGAAGAGGCAGGCGCTGGAGACTGGAAGGCAGGAAACAAGGTTTTATTCTCTCCGGAGGAGAACACATCAGTTCGGACAGCCAGTATCGTCACGAGGTGCTCTAACCGCATCTCTGAGGCCTGGCCTCTTATACACAAGTTTATGATCTTTATTGCAGGTAACACATTCTTGCAATACTTTGAAGTATGGAAGGACATCCTCGGAATCTCCCCTTCAGGCCCGTTCCCACACACATTTACAGTTGAAGTCCCCACCCCGGTCACAATAGGTGATGATTATCGCGCAGCTGGACATTCCGCCGATTCACGGAATGTGTGGGGTTGATCGGATATCATAGGGTGGGGGCTTTGATCAATTCGAGGGTCCTTTAATGGGGGAAGCTTCCTACTGTACGGGGGGGGCAATAAACAGTATCCGCAGAGCCAGGTGGCGGCCTGGGAACGAGGAAGACAAACGGGCACACAGGAAAAGGGGGTTTGTATCAAAGGGTCTGGGACCATGAAAGGAACGAAGGGAGGTGTCGCGCTGGGAACAGGATGGGGTTCCGAGGCAGAGCTGCGCTGAAGAGGGGTTTATGACCCAAGGCATGTGAGAGCGGGGAGGGTGGCCAGTGCGTGGGGGGCTTGTGAGGGCGAAGGGCTGTGCTGGGGGCCAGTGGCGTGCAGAGGGTGGTTCTGATCGAGGCACCTAAAATGGCGTGTGCGTACGACAAAAAGTGTGGCATCAGGGGAAAAGGCAAGATGGCGCAGATAATGTTTACCAAACCGTACTAATTTTCCACAGTCCTCCCTTTAACATTCCCAAGACATCTTGCTGGCCTATTTCCTATCCATGTCTACTGTGGCGGTCATAAGGAAAGAAGTAGGAACCCAGGTGAAGGAGCTATAAACATTACATTTAAAATCTTTCGTCTTAGGAGGCGGGTCTATCGATAAGCTCGTTTGCAGGAAAGTCATAGTAATGCAATATCGGACAAAAACGATTCTGTAGTGAGAGCGTTGAGTACATTTCATAGATGCTTATAGTCATTCGGAATATGAACTGATAGGTTATTACATATGTAAGTTCTTTTCGTATTCGGTTGGAGCATAATCAATACAATGGTGGCTGGGAGAGAAATGAGACGTAGTAAAAACGATAATCAGTGGTGTCATTGTTCGAAGGGGAAGTCTCATTGTCATGGACCATTATTAGTGAGTTCTCAGCATTCTTTGTCGTCTTCTGTTGGCACTGTGGAGCACCGGCGGTGGAGCTATGTGTCCAGCTCTATTCTAGGTCCCGCGTTGCAGGGCATGACCTTTTCCTCGCTTTCCTGGTCAAAAAGGTCCTTTTCGCCCTGTGTCCTTTTGAGTCGACTGTCAAAGAGTTCAGGTGGAAGAAGGGGGTGTGGGAGTAGTCCTTAGGGTAGGTCGGAGGAAGAGGGGATGGAGCAGGGCCAGATCGGGAACAGACCAGGGGGACGGAAAATTTTAGGTAGGCGGGCCCATGGCCAAGTTCAGAGAGCGGGGACCTTTCGGCACATGTTGATCATCGAGCAGGGGCATCAGGTCGGCCCTTTCGGAAACAGTGCCTCGTCCTGCGACTCCTTACTGTTGCGGTCTCACCTTGGTCAATGTCGCAGATGTTCCACGATCTGCAGTCAGGCCGCGTGCTCCCACATCCGGTCTCTCTCTCCTCCGACAGTGGTACCCTTAAATGAGTTTGAAAAGACAGTCTTTAGAGAATTGGCAGAGGAAGGTAATCACATAAGTCTATTTCTCTCCCAGCTCCAAGCACTGAGAAACATCCGTTACATCGGGGTTCACAACCAACATATAAATAATAGATGATGGGTTTGCTGGATTTCCTATAACTTTCCTTCGTAACTATTTCTTTGGTGTTTGTTGGTGTTACATTCATTGTCGTGGTACGAGATCTGGTACCTATTCATTGTATTTTGTTTATTATAGTCACGTCAGTTCTTCTGGCAGAGACCCACTTTCCTAGTACGAGCCTTACGAAGCTATACCGTTCTCCAGGGCTTTATATTTTACGAAAAAGTGCAACGTGCTATCACCATGGTCTGATAGGTATCTTTCTGAGGAACAAACATAGGCTAAACAGTTTTCCATTCTATCAATGCATCCTACCTTTCAGCTAAACATTTTACTTTCAACAGGGTTTCTTGCAACAATTTCTTCATTTTGGTCTAATCTTAACTTTGCAAACATCATTCTAATTTCTACATAGTCTCTTACAACCTGACTACTTCATTAAAAACCGGGGGGCTTGCGATAACTATCCGACTCATTCCTTGGGGTGACCGGGGTCTTATGGAAAACAACTAGGAACATAGCAAACTGGGGTGAGGGACTATCGTCTTGCTTTGTGTCATGAGGGCGTTATCTCAGCAGAAGGCCACAGTTCAGTTGGTAAGCGTTTCAGTGATATTTCTCGAATTCTAAACTCTGTAGCTTGCTCATCAACCAATCATTTCTAGGAACAACGGCTGGCCTGTGTTAATTGTAAGTCGACCCATCTCTTATAACCGGGGGTGAGGGACAGGTTTTAAACTCTCGTCCGGGGCAGCTGATACAAAACTGGGGGCGTTCTGGGAAGATGGGGATGTTTCGATCACTTTTACTGTTTGGGTATTGAGACAATTCGGGACGGGGAAGGTCGCGTTATCTGAGGCATTTTTTATCATAGAAGCCACTGACATGTAGTTCCCTTATTACGGGTCAGATTAGAGAACCTCAGTCGTCTTACCTGTCCTTTCCTTTTTGGCCAATTCTAGGTTTCATCAATATTTAGCAGAAAGGAGAGGTAGTAACATGGCATCAAGGTGATTTTATTTAAGACAAATTTTGGGCAAATACTTGCGGTATTTGGAGCCAATTGGGTGGTGCACCAGGGGTGGCGGTTTGCCAATCAGGTGCTAGTCGTTCAGAAGAGTGAGAGTGTGGAGGAGAGAGAGAGAGAGAGAGAGAGAGAGAGAGAGAGAGAGAGAGAGAGAGAGAGAGATAGAGATGCGCAACAATAGGCTAAATAGTACACGTGCGACATGGGGAGTGGCCGTGTATTAAGATAGGCTATTCAGCGCATCACACAACATGAGACATTACGGGTCTGTGTTAGAATTTCGAAAGCATGCAGTTTGGGACGGACGAGCATTAGGCCGGGTACAAAGGGACATGCGTTGAGTAACAGGCACCATTGTGTCGCACTTCTCGCACTCTCGGTCCTTTGACCAGTTAAGTCAATGCTTCAGTCGCATAAAAACATTTTCTCATAGTTTCAGACATACGTGACATGTGCTCATTCACGCAACACGGATTAGGGGTGATCGTGTTTCGTCATATCATACAACTTATTGGCTCTTTCGTTACAAGAGTAGTTTGTGGGTGTCCTTAGGTGCCACCTTGCAGTGTTAGTCCGCTTCATGTATCAGACATGGCGAGGCTTCAGATCTTTACCATACCTCAGTCGTGATTCCAATGTAACCTGTAGAGGGGGGAAAAGAGGGGAAGGGAGGGGGACAACATTCGAACATATCAAATGCATGGGCACGAAAGTCCTTTACTTACCACATACTCGTCTTATCTCCTCGGGATAGAATCCCTGGGGTCTTGGTTTCTGAAGCCAGGGGGGGGGGGGGCAGTGTCCTTATAGGCCGTGTGTAGGGAAACGTTAAAAAATCAGAGGTGCTTAGAGCGAGGTATCTAGTTGGTAGAGGTATCTAGCTATCGGGGTCCTTAAATCTTTTCCAACGCTGTGATGTTCTAAGGCATATCAGCTCTTCGGTCAACCCCGTTCCCTAGTACCTTTGAGTACCATACCTGTATAACATTTTATCATTTACACCACTTCACTTTACCCGTCCTCAGCAGTCGAGGTCCTTCTCCATGCGTTGGTTCCTGAGCCAGTCGCATATTTGGAGGCAGGGTATCGTGTCTTAGATTCGATCCTCCATCCGGGGCTGAGCAACCATCTTCTAATAACCTTAAAAAGAGAACAAAGCAGGGCGCACAGAAAAACTCTCCCGCTGATCCCACATTTTACAAAAGCATGCAATACCTGTTCATAGTTTGGAAAACCTTTATTTGCACAATCGTTCAGCATGTAGATATAAAAATGCAATCGTATTTGGCCGGACACGGCGATGGCTGAAGCGCGTACAGTAAAAGGGGGGGGGGGGGCTATTTTGCAGCATTAAAAACATAAAACATTTAAAATGGTTTATTTAGTCATTTGCAGGAAACTAAAAAGGTCTATCAATAGGTGAGGGATCAAGGGGCATTCATTTCATAATTGGAAGCACAGTCAGACTAGTTGCAATCAAATTTCCTAAATGCATACCGTGGGCGTGTGTCACAAGCGAGGTTATGTATCAGTTACAATAATATCATAATAAATCGTACATTGAAACCAGCATTTTTAACGGGATCCTTTTACATGTTCGTCGAGTGAACCCTCCTCCTTTTTTGTCACGTGTACAAAGGATCATATACATATCTCAGAACATCAAGTCTTATTAGCAAAAAAAAACACCACGAGGTGTTCGTAAGTTCTTATTGACACCGGCGCCATTTTGGGCGGGGCCGGGTTAGTCCGGAAGTAGCATCAGGGACAAAATGTTTCCCACAACCGGCGGTTGGACCAGAGTCCTTTTCGGCAGTTCAAAAAACTCGTGCTAACAGAAGTGGTGGCTATGTCGTGGTTATTTTGTTAGCGATCAAGGCAGTTGTTCCTCATCGGAAGCCTGCAGGGGCCGAGGGCTCCGGGGACTTTTGTAGAATCTTCAAGGCTGTGGGGATGCTGTCGGAGGTGGGGGCTCGTGCCCCGGTGGGCAAGCGTCCGAGTTACACTGCTGGTCAAAGTTACTTTAGCGGCCTAAACCCGCCTTCCAGGGGCCCAGACGCCATTTTTGAGGCCCCGCAGCAGCCGCTCTTCGTCGAGTCTGCAAGAGTGGAAGAGACCTTTTGGGGTGAAAAAATGGAACGCCGTGCCGTAGGAGCAGGACATTCGGCTAGGGTGCAGCTGTGGCGCCCCCACCTGGGGGGGGGCGAGGGAGACTCGTTCGCGCCGCCTCCCTCTCCCAGTTCACCCCACGCCGCCCCTTCTCACGGGCATACATGATGGCCACCCCACATCCCGTGCTCCACAAGTACACTTGAGGGCCATCGTATGTCTTGTGCTGCGCAAGTATGGCCGGCGGCCGTTGCGTGTCCTGTGCTGCGGAAGTATGGGCGCCTGCGGTGCATGTCCTGTGCTGCGGAAGTATGGCCGCCTGCGGTGCATGTCCTGTGCTGCGCAAGTATGGCCACCGCGGTGCATGTCCTGTGCTGCGGAAGTATGGCCGCCGCGGTGCATGTCCTGTGCTGCGCAAGTATGGCCGCCGCCCGGCTGGAGGATTTCAGCGCCGGGCCGGGGCTGGGAAACCTCCTATCCGAGGAGGTGGGAGAGGCTCGTTCGCGTCGCCTCTCCCTCCCAGCCCACCCTGTACCAATTTTCAGCAGAGGTATTTGTGATGGCCGGACCAGGAGATACGAGGGAGGGGGTCATCTGCATCCGCCCCCTCCCTACTCGTGGCCCGGGGGACGCCACCCCAGGAAGAAGAGGATGGGAAGGCCATTTCATGCCGGGCCCGTGGTGCCTCCTGGACATCCCACTGGCGATCTTTTCGATCGATGGCTGTCAGCAGGCCCCGCCCCACACGTGCTGTGTGTTTCACCTTCCGGATGGGCGTGACCGGTGACCTGCGGCATTTTGGGAACTTCCGGAGTGGGGGTAGGTATTTTGTTTGGACAGGCATGTCTGGGTAATGGGGGGTTGTCTATGCAGGCCTGTAATTGCTCCTTTTTCACAGAGTGGGGGGCAACAGAGAGTAATCAGTCCCATTGCACTCGGGGTTTGAGTTCATTAATGGAATGTATACTAATCTGTCCGAGACTACTCTGTGTATTGTTTTTGTAGGTTATCCGAAAAGGGTGGTTTTTTTGTGTTCGGGAACGGTAGCGGTAGTACGGGGTTCGTCACCGGGTAACTTAGAGCTAGACTGGGTTTCCCGTCTTAGCGTTGTCCGATCTATGAGGACTCAAACATGTCGCTGAAATCGGTCTGGCGAAATCTGTGCCATCGGGCGTAATCAAACGTGGTGGTTCTATCTGGCCTGTCCGTGTCAGTCTGATTCATCTTTGTCTCACGCCTTTTCCCTTTCTGCCGGCCTGTTATTTCTGTCGGCCCTCTGCTCTTACCCTTGTTCAGTAGAGTCGGGCCTTGGGCTTTCCAGTGCCCGGAATATTTACAAAAGGCACATTGGTTTTGCCCTAAGTCTGGTCGTCCTCCGCGTAGTGTCGGGGGATTACTTTCGGGTCGTTGTGTCTTGGGGTTGTCCTGTCGATATATTCCTTTACACCGTTCCCTTCCTGCGTTTACTCCTTGGAACCGTGTTGCCGCTATCCCTTCCTTTTGCCTACCAGATGCTTGGAAGGTTGTCTGTCGCGTTTCTTTACCTACTCTGACTTCGTCTCTTTTCTTTCGTTGCATTGCTTCTTTGAGCCACATACCGAGACTGTCGAGCATAATAGGCGTTGTCTTACTACTACAAAGGGCTATTTCTAACGTTTCTATTTTATCAAGATCGAAGGATCCTATCAGTGGCCACTGTTTCTCTTGATTTTCTTTGGTATACCTGTGCCACAGCTTACTATAGGCTATGGTAACTAATCCATACTTTGTGAACATGTCTTTATTAGGGGTGCCTTCCAGCGGAGCTAGATGGTCCACCTCTAATAAACGGTCCGGGCTGAACCAACTACCAATCAGTGGGGAGAAGACAGACATGACGGCTCACAACGAGGACAAAAGTCAGCACTGCCTATCTTATCACTGCGTGCAAAGACTAGACAGAATATTTCTATTCTACGTTGTTTGCAGGCAGTGAATACCTCATGAACAAATATCAAATAGTCAACGTTCGGTCAATCAAACAATCAGTGGGGAGAATAAGTAGGCCCGCAAAAGTCTGCGTCCTCTACCCTTTCACTGTCTGCAAAGAGGAACCTGTTCTTTCCTGTTTGCAGACAGAGAATCTCCAGAAAGCAATCCGCGAACAGTAGTTCGGGGTCAAAAACAATTAATCAGTGTGGGAGAGGGAAATCTCCCGAGAACAATCCATAAGCCGTAGTTCGGGTTCAAACAATCAATCAGTGGGGGAGAAAGATAGGCACGACGGCTGCGTTACCTATCCTTCACTGCTTGCAAAGGGAGAGAGCCTGTTGTTTCTCCGTTTGCAGACAGTGAATCTCCAAAAAGTCAACAAAGAGTAATACTAGTATTTTCCGGACAATCAAACAATCATTTCGCAATTCGTCGTGTTTACACGACCTTACCCGGACCGTATGGACAGTTTCTTGTCTTCCGAATCCAGCGCCCGATCGTCCTCTTTTCCTCGTATTCTTCGCGGCACTCCTGATGGTTCCCAGTCAGGACCGTAGATCACTCGAGAGAGGTCTGTTCGGAACCAGTGAAGTTCGGATGATCGGCTGCCAGACGAGGGTCTATTGGGCAAGAGCTCTCCCGATCGTTGCAGTCGTTCACTCTGTCGTCAGGACCTCTCCCACTGGATCCACGTGTCGCTGATGGCCCCCACGTTTGGGCCGCCAATTGTAAAAAAGGTCATTGACAACCTATATTTGCCCGGCGGTATCGCCTCTTTAACCCACAGAATATTAATCAACGAAGAGGCAGGCGCTGGAGACTGGAAGGCAGGAAACAAGGTTTTATTCTCTCCGGAGGAGAACACATCAGTTCGGACAGCCAGTATCGTCACGAGGTGCTCTAACCGCATCTCTGAGACCTGGCCTCTTATACACAAGTTTATGATCTTTATTGCAGGTAACACATTCTTGCAATACTTTGAAGTATGGAAGGACAACCTCGGAATCTCCCCTTCAGGCCCGTTCCCACACACATTTACAGTTGAAGTCCCCACCCCGGTCACAATAGGTGATGATTATCGCGCAGCTGGACATTCCGCCGATTCACGGAATGTGTGGGGTTGATCGGATATCATAGGGTGGGGGCTTTGATCAATTCGAGGGTCCTTTAATGGGGGAAGCTTCCTACTGTACGGGGGGGGGCAATAAACAGTATCCGCAGAGCCAGGTGGCGGCCTGGGAACGAGGAAGACAAACGGGCACACAGGAAAAGGGGGTTTGTATCAAAGGGTCTGGGACCATGAAAGGAACGAAGGGAGGTGTCGCGCTGGGAACAGGATGGGGTTCCGAGGCAGAGCTGCGCTGAAGAGGGGTTTATGACCCAAGGCATGTGAGAGCGGGGAGGGTGGCCAGTGCGTGGGGGGCTTGTGAGGGCGAAGGGCTGTGCTGGGGGCCAGTGGCGTGCAGAGGGTGGTTCTGATCGAGGCACCTAAAATGGTGGGTGCGTACGACAAAAAGTGTGGCATCAGGGGAAAAGGCAAGATGGCGCAGATAATGTTTACCAAACCGTACTAACTTTCCACAAGCCCATACCACTGCAAAGGCTTCTCGCTCAATTGCACTCCACTTTTGTTCCCGGGGAAGCAGTCTCCTGGACAGGAAGACAACAGGTTGATCCAGACCCTCTTCATTGAGTTGTGATAACACTGCCCCAATGCCATCCTCTGATGCGTCTGTCTGGACAATGAATTCTTTGAAAAAATCCGGGGCCCTTAGGACTGGTGCTGCACACATTGCTTGTTTCAACTTATCAAAGGCTTGCTCACAAGCCTCCATCCAGACTACCCGTCGAGGTTGCTTCTTGGATGTGAGCTCAGTTAGGGGCGCCACAATAGTGCCATACCCCTTCACAAAGCGACGGTAGTATCCTGTGATGCCCAGGAAGGCTTGGACCTCAGTTTGGGTCTTGGGGGGCTCCCAGGCCATGATAGCCTCAATCTTCGCCTGGAGGGGCTGCACCGTTCCCCTGCCCACCAAGTGGCCTAGGTACACAACCAACCCCTGCCCGATCTGACATTTACTGGCCTTGATTGTCAAGCCAGCCTGTTTCAGGGCCTGGAGAACAGCTTGTAAGTGACACAAATGGTCCTCCCAATTGCTGCTGAAGACGGCAATGTCATCCAGATAAGCAGCGGAGAAGGCCTACATCCCTGAGAGGACCTGGTTCACCAGCCGCTGAAAGGTGGCAGGGGCGTTCTTGAGCCCAAAGGGCATTACGCAGAACTGGTAGTGGCCCTCAGGTGTGGAGAAGGCTGACATTTCCTTTGCTTTATCTGTAAGGGAGATCTGCCAGTACCCTGAAGTGAGGGTAACTAGACATAATATCGACTCCACAATATCGAATGGACAAAATATCGAGTTAAAAATATCGACAATAATAAAATATCGATAACAAAAATATCGTTGGGAAAAATATCGATTAAAATAATGATAAAAAAATATCGAGTACAAAAATATTGACTCAAAAAAATCGACAAGACAAAATATCTATAAATAGTCAAAGTAAAAAATATCGATAATATGTAGAAAAAAGGTTAAAAAAAAAAATAATTATTAATAGTAATATAAATTGTAGTTAATGTTTAGGAGCGGGATGTTGGGTTAATAGGGGATAAGGGTGGGGAGTAATTTAAAATAAATAATTAATTAATATATGTTTGTAAATATTTTTAATTATTAATTAATTGGTAATTAATTAATATTAATTAGTTAATTAATTAATATAATTTTGTACATCTTTTTTATTAGTAATTATTTGGTAATTCATTAATATTAATTAGTTAATTACATTAATTAGAGTACTTTTTATATATATAATATTTAGTTATTGTTAATTAATTAATTGGGAAAAAATAATATTAATTATTACATTAAATTAATTACAACTAATGTGCTAATATATTAACTTCTTTGTTATTGTTAATTAATAATTAATTGGTAATTAAATAATATTACTTAATTTGGGGTAAAGGAGTATTTTTAGGGTTCAGGGTCAGTTTTGGGTTTTTGGGTAAAGGAGTATTTGGGTAAAGGGGTATTTTTAGGGTTCAGGGTCAGTTTTGGGTTTTTGGGTAAAGGGGTATTTTTAGTGTTCAGGGTCAGTTTTCAGTCTTTGGGTAAAGGGGTATTTTTAGGATTCAGGGTCAGTTTTCAGTTTTTGGGTAAAGGGGTATTTTTAGGGTTCAGGGTCAGTTTTCAGTTCTTGGGTAAAGGGGTATTTTTGGGGTTCAGGGTCAGTTTTCAGTTTTTGGGTAAAGGGGTATTTTTAGGGTTCAGGGTCAGTTTTGGGTTTTTGGGTAAAGGGGTATTTTTTAGGGTTCAGGGTCAGTTTTCCGTTCTTGGGTAAAGGGGTATTTTTAGGGTTCAGGGTCAGTTTTCAGTTCTTGGGTAAAGGGGTACTAATTGGGTTCAGGGCCAGTTTTCAGTTTTTGGGTTTTTTGGAAACGATATTTTTGTACTCTATATTTTAGTAGTCGATATTTTTGTAGTGTTAGGGGTAATTTCATGAAAAACGATATATTTGTAGTCGATATTTATTAAGGCGATATTTATGTACTCGATATTCTAAAGAGTCGATATTTTTGACTCAATATTTTTGTAGTTGGTGTAATAAGTATACAAAGTCGATATTTTTGTCGTCGATAATTTTTCAACGATATTTTAGCAAGTCGATAATGTGACCGTCGATAATATTTCAGTGATCCGAAGTGAGGTCAAATGTACTCAAGTATCGGGCAGCTCCCAGCCGGTCAATAAGTTTATCCGCCCTAGGGATCGGATTTGCATCAGTTTTGGTCACTGAATTCAGTCCCCGGTAATCCACACAGAACCTTAGTTCTGGAGTGGTGCCCGGTGGGGCAGCTTTTGGTACTAGAACCACCGGACTGGACCAGGGGCTACTAGAAGGTTCAATTACTCCTAGCTCCAGCATCTTTGTGACTTCACTGTGGATGCTGGCCTTTACCTTGTCTGACAGCCGGTAGGTCTTAGACTTCACAGGTGGGCTGTCTCCTGTGTCCACGTCATGGGTACACAGGTAGGTCCTTCCCGGGACAATGGAGAACAACGAGGAGTATTGCTCCAGGACTTGGCAGCAGTCTCTCAGCTGTTCAGGAGTCAGGGATGGTGAGAGAATCACTCCCTCCACCGACCCATCCTTTTCCTGAGACAAGAAGAGATCCGGGATAGGCTCGCTTTCCGCTTCCTCTGCTCCATCATTCACCATCATTAAGATGACCTCGGGCCTCTCATGGTGGGGTTTGAGACGATTGGCATGAAGAACCCGTAGGGGCTGTCGAGGGTTCTTAAGATCCACCAAGTAGGTGGCCTTACCCTTTTTCTCCATCACCTCAAAGGGGCCTGTCCAGCGATCCTGGAGGGCACTTAGCTCTCCAGGTTCCATCACCCACACTTTCTGGCCAGGCTCCAATTCCACCGGGTGAGCATTGTGGTCATACCACTCCTTCATTACTGCTTGGCTGGCTTCCAAGTTGTCAGAAGCTTGCTTCCACAACTTAGCCATTTGGCTCCGGAAGGCCAGCATATAGCTCACCACATCCTGGGGAAGCTTCCTGGGAGTCTTTTCCCATCCGTCCTTCACCAGGCTGAGAGGTCCGCGCACAGGGTGCCCATACAAAAGCTCGAAGGGGCTGAAGCCCACTCCCTTCTGTGGCACTTCCCTGTAGGAAAACAACAGACAGGGTAGGAGGACGTCCAATTTCCTCCGCAGGCTCTCAGGCAGACTTCTTATCATGCCTTTTAAGGTCTTATTGAACCTCTCCACCAGACCATTGGTCTGTGGGTGGTAAGGAGTGGTGAACCGGTAGGTAACCCCACACTCCTTCCACATAGCCCGCATGTAGGCTGACATGAAGTTGGTCCCCTTGTCCGACACAACTTCTTTGGGGAAACCCACTCGGGTAAAGATCCCCATCAGGGCCCTTGCCACTGCAGGTGCAATAATGATTCTCAGAGGAATTGCCTCTGGGTATCGCGTGGCGTGATCCACCAGAACCAGGATAAACCTGTGACCAGCTGAAGTTGGCGGATCCAATGGCCCCACAATGTCGATGCCCACCCTTTCAAAGGGGGTGCTAATGACAGGAAGTGGTTCCAGGGGAGCTTTCAGCTTCATCCCTGTTTTCCCACTGGCTTGGCAGGACACACATGTCCGACAGTACGTGTCGGATGCCACCCTCATCTGAGGCCAATAAAAGTGGGGGACAAGCCGGGCAAAGGTCTTGTCCTGTCCTAAGTGTCCTGCCAAGGGTATCTCATGAGCCAGTTCTAAAAGAAAGGCTCGGTAATGTTGAGGGACAACCAAGGCCCGTGATGAACCGTGCACGGATGCCTTAGGTTCACTGTAGAGGAGTCCATCCTCCCAGTAAATATGGTAATTCCCAGTAACGTTCCCTGCTGCCTGGGCTTCGGCCTGTCGCCTCAGTCCCTCAAGGGTAGGGCACTCCTTCTGGCCCTTACAAAACTCCTCCCTGGTAGGCCCTCCTTCCACATGCCACTCGGCAGGGATAGGTAGGTTCTCCAGGGAGATAACATCCCCCTCCGCGGACTCCTGGTCCACCACCACAGGTGGCCTATCTGTCTCACGGGGCGTGGATGCCGAGGCAGGCTTCTCCTGGCCCCGAATCTTTCCCTTTCTGGCAGCTGGCTGGGCCTTTTTCCAGGCTCCAGCCCAAGCGAACTCCCCCTCCGGGTAGTCGCGGACCTTGTGCTAGCACAGGCCCAGTCAGGTGTATCCAGCATCTCAGAATGAGTCCGGTATTCCACCTCCTTCCAAGCATTGTGCTCCATATCATTCCCCAACAGACAATCAACTGGCACGGCAGGGCTTACGGCAACTCGAAAGTGAACCTGCAACCCCTTCCCACTCAAATGGAACCTCGGCCACGGGGTAGTGGCCCAATCTGCCATCAGCCATCGCGGCGGGGTGAAGTACATGTGGAATCACCTGCTCTGGAGACACCAGTTGACTCCTTACCATAGTCATACTGGCTCCTGTGTCTCTCAGAGCCTCCCCTCTTTGGCCATTGATGGTGACCCACTGCCCATACTTAGTAGTATTTGAGGGCACCTGGATCTTAGGAACCATCTCCCGATCTCCCAGGGACACTAAGGTGACACCCGCCCACTCCCCTCCCTTATCTAAGGTCAACTCCTCCCTGAGCACTACACTAGCTACTCCCGGGGCTTTTCCTCCAGTGGGAGGGGGTGGTCTCTTTGGGCACTTGACATCTCCCTTATAGTGTCCAACGACACCACACTCAAAGCAGTGGACAACCCTTGGCTGCTGACTTTGGCCAGGATGAGGGTTTCTGGGCGGGTTAGCCTTAGGGGTGAATCCTGTTCCCTTTCCGTGGAAACTGTTTTGGGGGCCTTTTGAGAACTCCCTCTTTTTATCTCCCCCCTCTTTCCTCTGGGGGGCACCCTGTCCGGTCCTTTGGGAATCCCCTCAGGTCCCCTTTGGGGACACCCGGGTACTAGCCCAGATGTCCGCCTCCTCAGCAAGCTTCCGGGGGCTGGTCAGCTTGCTGTCCACCAGGTGGTGTTGCAGCTCGGGAAAACATTTCTCGAGTAGGTGCTCCTTGAGGATAAGGTCATACAACCCCTCGTAGTCCCCCAACTCGCTGCCTTGTACCCAACCCTCCAATAACTTCTTTGCGTAGTCCAAGAAATCCACCCAATTCTGTGTGCCTAGTTTGTGACTACCCCTAAACTTCTGTCGGTATTTTTCCGGAGTCAGCCCAAACTTTTTGATCAGTGCCACTTTCATGGTGGCGTAGTGGGTCTGCTCTCCCTGCTCTAGGGCCAAAAGCGTATCCCTTCCTGCAGGAGGCATATATTTATACAAGCCACCCCCCCAGTGTTTCTCCAGTATCCCATGGGCTCTTAAGGAGACCTCATAGGCAGCAAGCCACTTGGCAATGTCGTCCCCTGTGCTGTAGCTGGCGACGACGTCCTTTGGAAAATAAGGTCTGGGCTCCCTGGTTGTATCTCTGGATTCGCTGCCACCATTAGGAGTACTGGAAGTCCCTACTTGCAGGGCCTTAAAGTCTAACTCTCTGAGACTCAACTCATGAGCTAGCCTCTTCTCCTCCCTCTCCTTCTCTAATTTTGCCAACTCCCATTTTAACTGCCTCTCCTCCCTCCTGTCCGCTAGTTCGGCTTCAGTTAGACTCCTCACGGAAACACTGCTGCCCTCCCTTGAGAGTGTTCTGGGACCTGTCAGTAGGTTCTCCCTCTCAGGTCGGAACAGTCCATCCACTCCAATGACAGTGTCCCGATCCCCCTCTTCCTCCTCTTTCCCATCTAGGTGCACTGCCACCCACGCTCTCAAGCTGGTTTGGAGTTCCCCCTTTTTAGCACCACGCTTGAAGAACACTCCCATATTTTGGCAAAATTCTCTAAGTTGGGCCACCGTATAGGTCTCCAATTCTTCCAGAGCAAATTCCATCTTGCCTATGAGAGTCAGGGACAGCCACTTGGAAGAAAATAGTTAAGGGGGTAATTAAAAGCTACCTCCAACCACTACCAGGAGAAAATTTGGAAAAGCAAAAATATAATCAGGGGGTCCGCTAGGAGAAAACTCCAGGTGTAGGTCTGTGGAGTACACTAGGCTACTGATAAGTGGACGCAAGCACAAGCTCTATCCCACCGCTGATCACCAATTATGTTGGACCTGGGGTTACCAGTCCACATAGGGTAGCCTGGCACAGAGTGGAAAGGTCTAACCCAGAGGCAAAAGTGTTAAGCTTGCGTCACACCCTTACAGTAACTCCGCGTTCATCCATTCAAAAATAACACTACACCAGTTTAGAAAAATACGATTCACTTTTATAAAAGCTTTTGTATACTTTTGCTTATTTTCATCTGACTGTTTTGTCACTACTCACATTAAGTATTTCTCCCCCAATCCATTCAGCAATACATTGTTTCTTAACTCAATGGGTTCAACACAGCATTAAGTATTCTATAATAAAGGCATTTCCTTGATTAAACTGACTTGGCACATTAGAAAGCAGAGTCTGTCACCTACAAAGGAACAAGGGAATATTCACATGGGTCCAGATGGTAAATTAATTACGACAACCTGCTTAGCTAAATTACATCAGGTGATTGACAAAGGGAAGTCAGAGTAATCTTTCCCTTCCTCCACTGAAAAAGAAAGGTTAAGCAACAATCTCAGACAATGTCAGCATTAAAAGGGGTTCAATGGTCTCTTTTTCTGCTTTGTCACCCTTCTTTACTTTACTTGTTCCCTTTTACACAAGTCCCGGTGGCTTCCTGGTCTCAATCTTCCCTGACTTGCCAATTCTGTGCCTCCAGTAAAGAAATGGGGGGGGTCTCCCTTCTGGGACCTTCGGATATTAATCCCCAGACCCACAACAGCCCCCAGTTCCCTTCTTACTTGAAGCCAAAGGTTTTGGATTATTTCAGTCGACACTGCACGATCGCAGCGGACCGGCCCTCACCACCAGATTCCCTCTCCCCAGCAGTGCCTCCCTTGTTGGCCAGGCCGAATGTCACCCAAGCCGGCACCAAGGGAAGGTCGCACTGGGTTTGTGGCTCCGTTGGTTTCTCTCCCTTCGAGCTCTGCTTCAAGCCGATTCTGTAGTCTCCCTGGCGATCGGCGTCAGTGAGCAGGCGCGGGAGAGTAGCGGCGTTAGGCAAATGCCGCCCCCTTTTCCTCAGGCGATCAGTGGCCCTTCTCCGGACCGGCGTGTTCGTAGGTTTCTCCTGGCTAGTACTCCGCCCCCTTCCTGGGATAGTGAGCGATGCACCGGGCCTGCGCAGAATCACGCCTCCTCAGTTTTAGCTGGTTACCCGCTACGCTACGCTACCACAGCAGCCTCCGACTGTCCCTGGTCTCCCAGTCAGAAACGGGCGGAGGGACAGGCGGAACACACCCCAGGGGTCTCGGTTCTCTCCACCAGGGTTACCAATAACGGAGGAAGAATCTCCCAGCCGCGCCTCTAAGTGAAGGTGAGAGAAGACAAGGTGGGCCAAGCGCAGGTGGGCACGGAGAGCGAAAAAGGGGGGGGGGAATAGTTAGTTCCCTCAATCCTTTCACCAGCCTTACAGAGTTTCTCAAGGTTTTAGTTAATACTCAAATGCTGGACAGCGAGGCTGACTTTCACACCCCTCCCCTCCTCGAATAGTCTCTCAAACTCACCCCAAGCTAGGGGTTAGACCTATTTACTCGAGCAGACTTCCTGTCCACGGTCAACAGGAACGCAGTCTAACAGGGTCAGGTCTGCAGGAATAGGGGGCGGTGATTACAGTAAGGAGGCAACCCTTAAAAAGAAGTCCAGCCTCTGAATGTCCTACCCCACCTAGCACCACAGCCTGTACTCCAGCTGACCCTCTCTGAATGACAAAATGGCCGCCCTTCAGTAGGCCTTTTATACCCCTAGCCCCTAGTGTCCTGTACAGGCCAGAAGGTTCTTGATTCCCCATATGTGTCTATGGGCCACTCCCTGAGGTAATCAGTTGTGGCAGTTACCAGCCACCATTTTGTATAGCTAAACTTGCCCTAGAAAAGGAGGGACTTCTAGGCTTATGAGGAATTTAGAGGGTCAAGGATGCACCTAACCCCCAGGACAACACCAAAAAGTCAAGTGGACATAAAAATGAAAGGAATTGGAAGTCAGAAAGGGGACAAAAATAAATAATTAAGTAGGAGGGACCACCCAAAGGGCTGACAGGTCTAACAGCCATGTTATAAGAACAAACACTATGAAGTGGGATTCACTGCCACGAAGCTGCACTCACGAGCTATGAGAACCCCGCTTGACTGCTGACTGCAAGCATTGTTTACCCAAATCGCGATTGAATGGCCAGACTCACTAAAAACAAGTAGTGGCTCCTGTTCTTTGCTCCTAGGAGAACCGTGGGGCATATTATCAAGGGGGTTTATCTCCGCTTTTTTGGCTTTAAACGCCAAGAAAGCGGAGATAAAATTATCTCCCTATTACCTAGCTGTCGCTAGCACCAGTTAGCGACAGCTAGTAGGAGATAGCGACCATCTTGGGCCCCACTTTGCATGTCAGTGATATTTATCACTAATGACATGCAAAGTGGACGTGCCAAGATGTTAGCGACTGGAAACAGTCGCTAACATTGCTATCTCCTATTACCAACTTTTGGAGATATTCGCGCTAAGCGTGAATATCTCCATAAGCTAACACATGCCCTGAGCAGTTCTTAGCCATGTTATCCAATGGGAGGTGGATAACATGGCTAAGAGCATTAGCTCGGTAATGCATGAATATCGCTGACTTTTCAGCGATATTCATGCATTGCGGACGATTTTTATCGCATTTGCGATAAACCTTGGTAATACCAAGGTTTATCTGCGATAAAAATCGCCGCAGCTCAGCGGTAAATTTTTGTCTCTAACCAAGCAATAGCGATAATTATCGCTATTGCTTGGTAATATGCCCCCGTATTTTTATCAAGCATCATTTGTTTTGGTAGGATAGGTCCCATTGCCTCTGCTGTTGAATATACACCATATGCACGCTGAAGAAGGTGATACCCAAATGAAGGGGTGTTTCACCGAAACGCGCGTTGGTGCTTTGAATTAGTTCCCTCCATGAATACACCTGATTTATTTGTTTTGAAAATTGATGAATTATGCTGAAAAGTCTTCTTTTGATGTGAAAACATTTCTGGTTGATCACATTTATTCTGCAGGTTCCTTTAAAATGATATCACATTAATTGTTTAAATGCAATTCATGAATTATTGCACTGTTTAGTATGAAAAATCTGTTTTTTTAGCCTTTATTCACATTGTGAGTGGGCTTGGTGCATATTAAGCCTTTCTGTATATATGTGATGCATGCATTTGTGGTTTCGCGTGAGTATGTTTTGAAGGTGACTGTGTGTTTATTGAGTGAAAGTTGTGCAATGGGCTCTGATTTTTTTTAAAAATATTTTTTGTAGTTAGGTTATTTATGTATGAATTCACCAATAATTTTGTATTGAAAAGTTAAAAAATAATACATTACGTAATGAACACACTATCCTGAATGCCTTTAATATTTATGCTAATGGTCTAGCGAGAGTGGTCAATCTATCTATACTACTATTATAAAGAGAGAACTTGCACCTTTTGGCCAGGTAAACTCGGGAACCACAGCACCAATCACAACACCCAATACAGCGTTGGAAAGGGCAGTTGCAGCAGAAGGACATAGGCTATGCAGACACCCACCATATACATTTAAAATGTAAAAGAACCGTGCCAGCAAAGTAGTCCCTTGTGGGCGTGTCTGCATTGTGGTGTGGGTGTGTGCTGGTGGCGTGACAATCGCTGGGGGCATTCCGTCACGATTGTTGTTTTTTCTTCCCAGGTTCTATACATTCCTGCTCCCTTTAAATAGTAATTCATTGGTGGTCCCATTCTCTTAGAACCACTCCAAGCACAGTTATGGGCAAAAATACAACTAAAAGGCCCTGCAAAGCATTATGAGATAAGCTTAGCATAATTTTTAGCATTCATGAAAGGGTTTCAATGTTTTGGAATTTTACTCATCAGGGACATCTTGGGACGACGAGGTGAACTGCAGCGTGATGTATAATATTTTAAATGCTATTGCATTTGCCTCATCAGGGACATCTAGGGACGGTGAGGTGAACTGCAGCTTGATATATAATATTTTAAATGCTATTGCATTGCATCATCAGGGACATCTAGGGACATGAGGTGAATTGCAGCTTGATGTGAAATATTTTAAATGCTATTGCATTTGCCTCATCAGGGACATCTAGGGACGGCGAGGTGAACTGCAGCTTGATATATAATATTTTAAATGCTATTGCATTTGCATCATCATCAGGGACATCTAGGGACATGAGGTGAACTGCAGCTTGATGTGTAATATTTTAAATGCTATTGCATTTGCCTCATCAGGGACATCTAGGGACCGTGAGGTGAACTGCAGCTTGATGTATAATATTTTAAATGCTATTGCATTTGCCTCTTGGGGAAAACTGGGGAGAACGAGGTGAACTGCAGCTCTTTGTAGAATTATTTGGATACTATAATATTCCCTCCCCACTG
Organism: Lissotriton helveticus; assembly: GCF_964261635.1. Taxonomy (NCBI): domain Eukaryota; kingdom Metazoa; phylum Chordata; class Amphibia; order Caudata; family Salamandridae; genus Lissotriton; species Lissotriton helveticus. The sequence goes on along the minus strand of NC_136069.1, from coordinate 1,702,000,631 downwards.
CTAATCTCATCCCATAATGGTTTGCAGGGGCTTGATCTCAAAATCATCACCTCTCTCACTGCTTGCTGGAAGCTAATTTCACTTTTGTGAAATGACTACATGCATTTTAGCATGTAGAAATACTTGTTATTTTACCTTGAATATATGAGGTTTCTGTTTTAAGAATTGAAATCTGACGGAACGAAATATTGCGGATTTATTGTACCAAGTTCGCGCCAATTCCGCCCACCCCTACTTTAAATACCCCCTGCACCCCATAATCATAACCCACCCTTACTCTATAAAATACCCCAAACCTATCCCTAAACCCTAAAAATACCCCTGTACCCCAAAACCAAAACCTAGCCCTGAACCCTATAAATACCCCTGTACCTCAAAACCCAAACATACCCCTGAACTCTAAAAATACCCCTGTACCCCAAAACCCAAACCTACCCCTGAACCCTAAAATACCCCTGTACCCCAAAACCCAAACCTAGCCCATAACCCTTAAAATACCCCTGTACCCCAAAACCCAAACCTACCCCATAACCCTAAAAATACCCCTGTACCCCAAAACCCAAACCTAGCCCCGAACCTTAAAATACCCCTGTATCCCAAAACCCAAAGCTAGCCCTGGACCCTAAAAATACCCCTGTACCCCAAAACCCAAACCTAGCCCTGAACCCTTAAAATACCCCTGTACCCCAAAACCCAAACCTACCCCTGAACCCTAAAAATACCCCTATACCCCAAAACCCAAACCTATCCCTGAACCCTAAAAATACCCCTGTACCCCATAACCCAAAACTATATCTGAACCATTAAAATACCCAAACACCCCAAAACATATACCTCAGTACCCCAAAACATATACCCCTATACCCATACTTGCCTTATCCAAACATTTTTAAAAAACATGCTTTTACCATTCATGCATTTACAACGAATTTCGTTGTAAATGTATGCGTGGTAAAAGCATATAAAATGTAATGCCATGCGTTATAATGGCCTTGCGGAGTCATGGTACTTTCGTAAGGAAAGTATGCAGAGTGATGGTATGCGGAAACAAATTTGCGGAATAATGGGTGTTTACCCTCCCCCGTAAGTACATTTGTGGCACGGCGGCCCACATCTCCAGCAACATACTCATATTTTTTCACCACCAATTGGAAAAATGCACAGGTCTCTCTTATTGATGCCCAGCACCGACATACACTTTTAGACACACCTCCCACCACAAGTTCTAGAATTGCGAACTTTAGAGATGGGGAGCTACGTTAGAATCTCGGCATCAGCTCAACATCCTGTGATTCCAGGCAAATCGCTTTGTCTCCCCGTGCCTACCACAAATCAATGTGTTCTTCTGTAATGTAAATTGTGCTCATGCCATGTTGTCGAGTTCGCGCTATATAATATTGCAAGGAAAATAAAGTAGGGAAACTCGAGTTTACACACTACTGAACGCGCACTCTTAAGTGCATCAGCAGTGCACTGTGAATCGGAGCGTTTCACAGGCCTGTCACAGATAAGAAATGCTATCAAAATGAAATCCTACGAAACAATATATTACTGGCCGGCAGCAATTCATACCCGGACAACGTCGGGACGGGCTGCTAGTTAATAATACTTTGGTTAATTTTAGCTGTGGTCTATCCTTTTGATGTTAATAAGCAAAAATCTAAGACTAATATAACCAGTAAGGTTGAGCCTAATCATGAGAAGCATGCTGACAAGTATAGAGTTATTGAGCATAATCCAGAGATTCATCGAGATAGATCTGTTGGTGATTTCTCAAGCAATTCATTTTCAAGGCTTTTATCTGAATATGTTAAAGTAATGAACGTTAAGGATTGCTATGTATGTGAAAAATTGCCTGCTTCTGTTTCTGAGGGGGTGACTTATGATATGTTACCTCTCACTTATGGCATTACCTGTAGTGTGATTGCTAGCCTGTTTTATCAAACTGGTCGTCTGGAATATTATTATTCCGACTTTGATGAGATTTTTGCAAATCTCAAAGTTCTAAATAGCTTGAACAAAGTTAAGCCTGCAAAGCAGATGAGGGAATTCTTTTTAGTTACTAATGAGCTTAACTACGAATACGCTTACAAAAATAATTTAACATGCAAATTAAGAGCTGAAGAAAAGACTTTCTTGAACATGGTTGAGGAAAGAAGGGCTGTTTACAAAAGGAATGAGATGTTAAAGCATGCCAAGTCAAAGTATTGGCAATTGGAGGATGCTAAATTAAATGGCGTTAACACAAATGCAGCGATTCATATAGACGAACCAGTTAGTGGTAAATTTTGCATTAGAAGAGATAACACCCTTTATGATAATTTTTTGGTGGGTGCTAGTCAATGTGAAGATACTTATCGTATCATAGGGGGATGGGGATTTAAAGGTGGTAAGGATCCAATTTTCCCTGGAATTTATTTTATTTGTGGTAATAAAGCATATTTTAGCCTTCCGGGCCACTGGTACGGGACTTGTTATCTTGGCCTGGTCTTTCCAAAAATATTTCATGTTGACAGAAATAAAAAGGGTACCTTTGAATTTGGTGAACACTTGAATCTGAATAGGTACAAAAGAGAAAGTTTTACAGAAATCCTGGGAGACATTTTTGGTGCTGTTATTCCTATGGTGCGGATTACAATGAATTCAATTAAAATTAGAAAAGTTTCCACAATTGTAGATAGGTTGTCAACTGATACTGCAAGTGGTTTTCAGCTGGTTAGCACAGAACTTGTTGCTACCAGAAGTATGGTTATGCAGAATCGTCTTGCTTTAGACATTCTGCTTGCAAAAGAGGGTGGAGTATGTGGGGTCTTGCATGTCCAACATTGCTGTACTTATATACCTGACAAAAGTCGGGATATAGAGTTACTTGTTAAAAATATAACACGTGTCCATGAAGAAATAGAACCTGTGGAGGAAGAGACATTTACCGAAAAAATTGGGAAGAGAATGGAGGCTATTAAAGATTGGTTTTCTGAACTTGGCAGATCAATCATAGGCAAAGTGCTCTATCCAGTAATTGTCATTATTATAGTGATAATGCTGTTAAAAATTAGTTGTTTGATCCACAAGAGGAGGAAGCATCAGAATGAAAAGAGAAGGATTTATAAACTCAGGAAGGAACAAGAAAAGGAATAAGAAATGCAAAGGGTCCAGTTTGATAGAGATAATCAGACAGCTGAAACAGGGGTTTAGGGAAACTAATATCGAGAGAATTCAGTGTGTGTTGTCTTCAAAATGGGTAAAAATGTCTAAAAATTTTTGGGTGATTGTTTGGTGATTTTAAAATCACCAGATGAGGGAGTTGATGAAGCGGGCTTAAGAAAATATTTTATTCTGACTCGTGGATTTAATCTCCCATAACATTAACTAATCAATTAATGAATTTTTGCATGATTTGTTTAATTAACACAACCTAGATTAAGTTTTCACCACACATATACACGCGGGAAACTAATTACATGTGCTCTTGTTGCATTTGCAAGTCTGTTTTGTAACACATGATTAATATTGTCTTGTTTGTTATGTCTGTCCTATTGTCTTTGTCACTACTAATATGCGGCTGATTATTCATGGCATGTGCTTTTTATATGTGCTTATATGTTTGTCCTATGTTGTGATTGTCTGTCTGTGTATCATTTAATTATCTTTTTACTCTCTCAGAAACATAAAGCTGGATTACATGAAGAATGGTATATTTTATGTGCTGCTTTAAATGTTTGCTTTTGCTAAATGTCTTTTTATTAGTGGGATAATTAATAATTAGCAAGGGATTGGGGGGTACAGAAGGGTTTGCTTTACCTGAATTAATCACTCTTTTTGTGTTTGTTTAAATATTAGCTCAAGAGTGAGATGAGGCCTAGTCTTTGCTTTTAGAGAAAAGTTGGTCGGCCTGAACTGAGCAGAAGCTGGAGCCAAGTGTACACGTTTGGAAACTTTCCATGCGGAGTTTATTGAACCTATTTCTTGTGGCTCTGACTTTTGAAAAAACTTGAAGTTCTAACAGTGGAGCTTGTTTTCATGGACTGCTCTGAATGTTCTTTTACAAGGCCGAGGAAGTGACAGGGATGATTCTGCCGAGCTCTGGTGGAAGTCAGAGATGTAACTTTTTAAATTGTTTCAAAAGACGCTCGGAAGTTGATGTCACTCTATGACAATGGACAATGGCATCGTGACGCTTATTCCCTGGACGTGGTAGTTTTGGTGGGGTGACAGCCATCAACCAATCACAGTGCTGAACTTTCTTAAAAAATAACATTTAGTTAAATTTGAGGGCAAAAATTATATAAAAATTGGCTCTCTTGAAGGGTTTGGGGCTGTCTTTTCCAGAGGGGCGAAGCGCTGTCGGATTGCCTTGGGATTGATTGTAAGCATTCAACTGTTTATTATTTGTTTCTCATTCAGGTTAGAAAACTAACTTAGAGAATATGTTTATGTTTTCTTAAGTTCATTATTTTGATCAATTCTAATTTGACAGCAGACATTGTGCCAATGTTTATGCAACTTGAATTAATAAAACTAAATGCTTGATTTTAATAAGGAGAGTTAATAAAGATTTTTCAATTATGAATTATTAATTTTAGGTGTCCCTACGGTATACACCCGTTTCAACGCATCTTTTACTCCGCACTACCATTACAACGCGACTTTTACTCCGCATACCATTACAACGCATTGCGCTGGGGGGCGCTCTAGGATAGGGAATAAGTATAATTTACTATCCAACACCTTCCCTAGGGTCCACGGGGACTGGAGTTAGAATAGTAAATTATACTTACCACTATCCAGCGCCCCAAAGCGCTATGCGTTGTAACGGTATGCGGAGTAAAAGTCGCGTTGTAATGGTCTGGGGAGTAAAAGTATGCGTTGTAACGTCATACATCCGTCCCTACCTCTCAAACGGGCTGCTGAACGGACACTTTACCCTACTCGCTGCTTCACCTGGTAACTTGCATCCACGCTGAACGGGCTGCTACACGGACGCTTCCATCCATCTGCTGCCTCACCTTGGAGCCTGACCCCACGCCTCGCGGCCCCCGCTCCGCGGGTGCCGTTCGAGTGCTGCTGCCTTCCTGCGCCTCTGCCTGTGGGGAGCTTCGGGACCGGCGGACCAGGGACCAAAGCCGCTTTCCACCAGGGCTGCGGGACTGCGAGGACCAGCGGGCAGTGCGCTAATCTGCCACAGCTGGTCCTCTTCCAGCCGACTCCTCCCTGGTCCTTGAAATTGAGGCCGGACTTCGACTGAGTGTGTCCCTACCTCTCAAACGGGCTGCTGAACGGACACTTTACCCTACTCGCTGCTTCACCTGGTAACTTGCACCCACGCTGAACGGGTTGCTGCACGGACGCTTCCATCCATCTGCTGCCTCACCTTGGAGCCTGACCCCACGCCTCGCGGGCCCCGCTCCGCGGGTGCCGCTCGAGTGCTGCTGCCTTCCTGCGCCTCTGCCTGTGGGGAGCTTCGGGACCGGCGGACCAGGGACCAAAGCCGCTTTCCACCAGGGCTGCGGGACTGCGAGGACCAGCGGGCAGTGCGCTAATCTGCCACAGCTGGTCCTCTTCCCGCCGACTCCTCCCTGGTCCTTGAAATTGAGGCCGGACTTCGACTGAGTGTGTCCCTACCTCTCAAACGGGCTGCTGAACGGACACTTTACCCTACTCGCTGCTTCACCTGGTAACTTGCACCCACGCTGAACGGGCTGCTGCACGGACGCTTCCATCCATCTGCTGCCTCACCTTGGAGCCTGACCCCACGCCTCGCGGCCCCCGCTCCGCGGGTGCCGCTTGAGTGCTGCTGCCTTCCTGCGCCTCTGCCTGTGGGGAGCTTCGGGACCGGCGGACCAGGGACCAAAGCCGCTTTCCACCAGGGCTGCGGGACTGCGAGGACCAGCGGGCAGTGCGCTAATCTGCCACAGCTGGTCCTCTTCCCGCCGACTCCTCCCTGGTCCTTGAAATTGAGGCCGGACTTCGACTGAGTGTGTCCCTACCTCTCAAACGGGCTGCTGAACGGACACTTTACCCTACTCGCTGCTTCACCTGGTAACTTGCACCCACGCTGAACTGGCTGCTGCACGGACGCTTCCATCCATCTGCTGTCTCACCTTGGAGCCTGACCCCACGCCTCGCGGCCCCCGCTCCGCGGGGGCCGCTCGAGTGCTGCTGCCTTCCTGCGCCTCTGCCTGTGGGGAGCTTCGGGACCGGCGGACCAGGGACCAAAGCCGCTTTCCACCAGGGCTGCGGGACTGCGAGGACCAGCGGGCAGTGCGCTAATCTGCCACAGCTGGTCCTCTTCCAGCCGACTCCTCCCTGGTCCTTGAAATTGAGGCCGGACTTCGACTGAGTGTGTCCCTACCTCTCAAACGGGCTGCTAAACGGACACTTTACCCTACTCGCTGCTTCACCTGGTAACTTGCACCCACGCTGGACGGGCTGCTGCACGGACCCTTCCATCCATCTGCTGCCTCACCTTGGAGCCTGACCCCACACCTCGCGGCCCCCGCTCCGCGGGAGCCGCTCGAGTGATTGCTGCCTTCCTGCGCCTCTGCCTGTGGGGAGCTTCGGGACCGGCGGACCAGGGACCAAAGCCGCTTTCCACCAGGGATGCGGGACTGCGAGGACCAGCGGGCAGTGCGCTAATCTGCCACAGCTGGTCCTCTTCCCGCCGACTCCTCCCTGGCCCTCGTAATTAGGGGTGTGGCCACACCAACAGGAACCATATAGTTGGATAATCATTTCCGGCCCGCGGGACGCGCGCGGACGCGCACGGGCGAAGACCGGGCAAAGAGCAGGCCGTTTGAGGCCGTTAGAGTCCGGCAGAGACCGGACCGGGCCTCCCCTCTGACGACCTGCCCCAGCCAAGACCATTTTTCCTTTCAAGTCTGTGGCCCTGTGTGTTCTATTTTCCATGGCTACCAGAGTATCCAGGAGCAAGGCTGTCCAACAGTGTTCTAGCACTTTGGAATTTTTTTTCCCTAAGGCCAGTGCCGTGGCCAACAAAGGTCAAATAGTGCTAGACACCCACCCTGAGGTGGGTACAGAAAATTTGTTAGTGGACTCCTCGGACTCCTCAATTGATGTTCGCACTCCACTACCTCTTGACGCCACCCATCTGTCACTCATGGATAGTATTGACCAGACTATTGAGTCAGTCCTACAACAACTTAGGACCCCGTCAAATCTCCAGAGGGATAGAGAGTCATTACGCCGCTCTGGGGTTGTAGAGCCCTCTTCCAATGTGGACTGTGCGGAAACAACTGAGTCGCAGGATGTGGGCCAGGTTGTAGTTCTAACAGAACCCGCAAGCAGTAGAGGGGACTATCCACCGAAAAGAAAAAGGTCAAGGAAGTTAAGAGGGGCAAAAAGGGCCAAAGTGGATACAACCAAGCAAAACCTGGATGCCAGTACGGACATTTCGGCCTCTCCTGAGGTCACTTCTCCGGGAACTAGGTCAGATCACTACGGCCTTCCACCAGCTACAGCTGTACCAGTGTGCTCAGGGCCATTTATTTTTGGTGGGACCCATCCTAACACCGCAGACTTGCTTATCAGCTCACTTACGGACATCCTCAAGAACTTATTGAATCCCTTGTCTGCAAAACTGGACTCCATAGAAGCTAGACTCATGGCTTTAGAAATTACTCACAAAAGAAATAGTCCTGGTCCGGGGGTGGGTCCAAATACACAGACGGTCCCTCGGGAATCAGTGGGGAATAGACCTCCTAATGCTGTAACAAGCACCCAGGCCCCAAATGTGGCACTAGTCCAGTCAGGGGTACAACTCAGCAATACTGGTAGTCCTGCCCCCCAAATGCCCTCTTCGTTATCCCAAACGTCCAGGCCCCCTGTTCCCGCTCCAAGAAGATCCAAGCAACCCACACCCCCCCAACAAATGGGTGAGGGGAGCTCTGCGAACGGACACATTGGCCGCCCCATTAGCCCTAACGCTAGGCGCAGGGCGGTCAATCTGCCCCCCGAGGCAGTGGCATATACGGCGATTATGGTGGGAGTCCTTGAGCTCACTGGTGATACTAGAGAGCCGCAGGACTCGCTTCGTAACAAGGTAATTAGTTGGCTTAACATCAATAGGCCCCTCCCTCCGAACCTAAAAGGAGATGTTTTGATGGTCAGAAGGATTCCATGGATTGGAGTTACCCCTAAGAATAGGGTGGGGGACGGATGTATGACGTTACAACGCATACTTTTACTCCGCAGACCATTACAACGCGACTTTTACTCCGCATACCGTTACAACGCATAGCGCTTTGGGGCGCTGGATAGTGGTAAGTATAATTTACTATTCTAACTCCAGTCCCCGTGGACCCTAGGGAAGGTGTTGGATAGTAAATTATACTTATTCCCTATCCTAGAGCGCCCCCCAGCGCAATGCGTTGTAATGGTATGCGGAGTAAAAGTCGCGTTGTAATGGTAGTGCGGAGTAAAAGATGCGTTGAAACGGGTGTATACCGTGGGGGACTGCATCATAGTCAGCTTCAAAAGCCCACTGGTTGCCCCATATATCTGCAACTGGCTGGTAAGGCCTGACAAGTCTAACATCGAACTAGTGTCCCTCTCACACTTCTATCCAAATGTTTGTAATCCAGCTGTGGGGAGGGAACAGAGTTGGACTAGAGTGGGCTTTGCAGTAGATGGTTCACGATACAGGCCCAAGCATAATGTACTTCCCGCTCATGGTAATTTCATCCACCAGAATAGATTCTCTTGCCTTGACCAAGTAGATTGACCACAAACGGGAGATATACAACAGTCTCCAGAAAAATCTGCCTATGGGGTCCCAGCCAGGGGGGAAGTTACATCTGTTCCCGTAACTGACAAAAGGGTCCAGGTCCTTGCTAATGAGGGAATGACCCCCTTTGGAAGTATCCCGGGTCAAGTAGAGGTATCATCAAACACACCGATCGCCCCCAACACGCAATCAGTGGAGGTGGCTGTATCGCCCACCACTCCGCCCATTACAACTGGCCTGAGTGATTCTGACCCTCCTATAGTTACTATACCGTCCCTCTCCTGTGGGCCAGGCTCGCAACCACTAGGTCCAGGGCTGAGAATTCTCTCCTGGAATGTGGCAGGCATCACAAGCAAGGCAGGTACACCGGACTGGGATTTCCTGGTAAATGGTAGCGACATCCTCCTTTTTCAGGAGACATGGGCAAGGGAACCACAGACTAGAAGGGGGTTTGATATTTTTGAAATTCCAGCAAAGTGGAACGGGAGGGGGAGGCCCTCGGGAGGTCTAGCAATCTGGGTTACGAGTCACATTGGGTGTCAGGCGGAAAAGATGGTCACACTTTCACAGGACATCCAGTGTGTGCTGCTTAGATGGCCTGGTAGAATAACATGGGCCATTGTTAATGTGTATTCGCGACCAGTTGCCGCGGCCAATTAATCCCCCACCCTAGATGAATTGTCCTCCTTCCTAGGTCAATTGCCAGGTGACCTCAAAATAGTGATGGGAGGGGACTTCAACTGCCACTTCGAACCCTTAGAAGGTCTAAAGGAGGGTGCTCTCACCGCTGAGGATGACTACTGGGGAGTCCCACCTTCGTCCTCACCTCATCCCAAAGCTTGGTCCCCGCTGGCAGTACAACTTACGTCCCTCACCCTGAACTTTGCACTGAGGGCGTGCAATGGGCGCACCCCATCCGACACTCCCTCATTGTGCACATTTAATAGAAAGGACCACGAGTCAAGGCTGGACTATATATTAATAGACATCACTATGTGGCCTAAAGTTCACGACTTCAGGGTGCTCCCGAGGACAGATAGTGACCACAATTCTCTTTTATTGGAGATCCAGCATCCAGTCCCCGCAGCAGGGTTGCCAACTACGGCCTGCGGTGATGATCAGGGGGACATGCTCCTCACCACAAATAGGCGCCGGGTTAAATGGGGGAAGCTGATTGACAAAGAAGATGCTATAAACAAGTTATATGGCTTAGCACTCCCCAGGTTCTGTGGTATATAAATAAATAATACCTGATCTAGGTTTGTCTGGATATAGCAATAACAGATAGCTCAATAAATAAGAGTCAAGATTCGAGGTAGTAGGAGTTTGCAGGTTTTAATACAGCATAAAGGACAGGAACAGGACAACCTGCACAGGAATAGGATGGCAGCTGCCGGGGGCAGGATCTGGGAGCATAAGGGTAACTTTAATAACAATGTACAATATATATATACTAAGACAATTGCATTGCAGTACATACGCTAGGCGGAGCAGTGGGTGGAGCAAAGGGTGTGACGCGTAGCAGTCGCGAAAGATAAGGGTGAAAAGAGGGTGTAACAGGGCGTATACATAGACATGTGATGCAAACGTAACAGAATATGTCATGAATGGGGCGGAAACAATGGAGGGGGCTACCTAAGGAGCCGGGACCTCTAACCTAATGGTGCGCGCAAACTGGCAATGACGTGTTACTAGGAGAAGCTAGGGGCTATGAACTCTGTGCTAGGAGCAGAGACTGAAGTCTGGAGAGTCAGGGCGACATGTACCTAAACAGTATCTAGTATCTGATGTTTAGAGAACATGTTGATATAAACTAAGAATCAGGAGGGGAAAGGCTAACAGACTCTAAGACTGGAGCATGCATTATTCTACATGTAGTGCGTGATGAAGAATATTAAATGACCATTAAATGCAGTATTTCTCTTACATGGAGACGTAAAGGCTAGACTATGACGGAAACTATTGATGCGGTTCAGTAGCTTTAGGAATGCAGAGAAAGAGGGCTAAACTGATAACTAGAATCATAACATATTCTTGGCAGACTCAGAGGCAGAGCCAGGCTGAACCGGGCACTGCGAGGCAGGAAGTAAGTGAAGGGTCAGGGATACAGGTGGGGGCTGTATCGCTTCTCAGCGAGGGTTCAGGAGACAGGAGCTGAATCTGGTGTCCAGGCCCTTTTGAGGCCTAGGAACGGGGACTTTACAATGAAATAACGTGCACACTGAGAAACGTGGCAACGTAACTTTACATAGGCCTAATACTCGTATTATTCACGAGAACTGGAAACTGGCATACTAGAGGTGGACACAACTATAATTGCGTCTTTAATCGAACATGGGGAATAACATATGCATATTAATCATGCACACATAACATATGATGGAGGACGCGTAGGGACATAGAACATGGCAAAATTTACTTTTCCACATTCCCTCCTTGTCACTATGTTTCCATCAGGAAACATTAATATTCATGATACCATCTATCATTTCATACAGTATCATTTGCTCGTCTCGAATTCTTTTTGAACGGGATTTAGAACGGGACTTGGGACTAGGAATTATACTAGGAATACAGGATGTAGCACAAATGCCGCAAATCGCAGGGCCACATTGTATACAGAGGCAGCAGCTGAATATGATCGCTACTGCAATACCTAGAAATGACAATACTTTCCATCCCCAGGCGGAAATTATACTCCAGAGCCAACCGGACCATGTCCAGGTGCCTGGATTCTGGTGTAACAGATGGGCAATTTTATGAAGTCTGGTTATAGCTGAATAAACAGACGGCGCGTTATTTGGAATGAAAATGCAGCAACTAGATCCGATGACTCTACAAGCCCCGCCCCTATCGGCCAGTATGACGTCAAGGACGAGACGATTTTGCAAAACTACAAATCTCATAGCAGATTGCTCTTCGGTTAAGTTACCTAGAGCAGAGGCAGTCTCATTTACTACAGCTTCAAGGGTTCTGGTTAACCTACGGATTAGCTTACTATTCTGGATAGGGCCTATAAAGAAGAAGAAACCTCTATTGAAATCTGTATACTGTTCTAGAGCAGTTTCAGTATAATCGACAATTGGGGACTCGATCTCCCTTCTATGTCTAATGTGTACTAGATGTGTGTTTCTATGATAATCAGATGGGGCTAGGAAAACTGGTGGCAGTAGGAAGGCAATGTAACAGGTTCCCTCCCAATCGAGGGGCAGACGAACATATGCGGTCTGACCACAAATAAAATATGAATGACGTGAAGCTTTGAAAATAGATTTCCCACTGTCACTATACTTGACAATAGTAGTACAATCACTATGTCCTACATGTGCAGAACCATTCTTTTGGACACATAATTCGCCTTTGACTGGTAGTACTGAAATAGCAGGTAAGTCTGGAGTAGTATCAGACTGAACATTCAGGACCATAAAATTCGAAGAATAATTACCTAAATTATACACTTCATTTTCTAGATCTAACCCGGTTCTGTGGGGAGGACCTTGCTTGTCTGGAAAACAGGTACTGTTAAGAAAAGACATATCTGTTGAGGATGACGTTAACGTGGACCATGCTCCACACGAACCATTATGTGAAAATGGATAAGGAAAGAGTGGCAGAACTCCCTTCGGTGTCTGGAAAGGGGGGAGTCGACCACATACCCAACAATTAGTGGCATTGCTGGTCTGGTGTGAGTAATGTAACATGCGGATAAAAGAATTGTTACGCATAGCGAGGCGGTAAGAGAGTTCATGAGGAGGCAGATCACTAAACGTGTGCTCTACCGTAACATTAGTAGACTTATTTTCATGAGAAACTGGAAAATACAGGTAAAATGCATAACTGGTGCAGGAAATCATAATGCTGAGAAACAAAACGAAACTTAGAAAAACGATACATCGGATTGAGTTTTGACTAACTCTCTCACTATGGGGGTCTATTTTATACATGTCAGAAACAGTCTAACCGTTTCACCTAGGGGAGGACTTAGACAATCAAACTGGCTGACTTATTTTACTAGACCGGAGTTTCAACTTATACTCCTGCTGCGGAGTTTTCTCTAACAGGGAGGGTGCAGTAACAGTGTCTTTTGCGGGACAGTCCTTAAGAATAGTACTTTGGCAGTCCTTTAAATCCTCGGAAATGTTCTTTGAAACTGGTTTCAATCCATAAAATTTCTTGATATGCGAAAGATGCACCCAGCCTTTGCGTCCCTCCAACTTCACGGCTGTACGGGTGGCCAGGAGGACCTGTCGGGGCTCCTTCCAGCGAGGCTCCAGCGGACTTGAACGATCGAAATTTCTCACTAAGACCATGGATCCGGGAACGATTTCATGCGGTGCCACCTCGGTATTGTCTGGAAATGCGGCGGCAACCTGTGAACGACAAGAGTTGAGGGCAGACATCAAGGAAGCTAGGTAATCTGTCAGCATATTACTTGAAACATCGGTAATACTTCGGGGTCTGGGTGTACCCCACATGTTAGGGGGGCGGCCGAATACGACCTCGTACGGGGACAGACCTGATCTGGAATGTGCGACCATGCGCATATAGAACAAAGCGACTGGCAGAGCTACTAGCCAGTCCACACCTTTCTCTTGACAAACTTTTGCAATTCGAATTTTCAGGGTCTGATTATGTCTCTCTACGAGACCGGCTGCTTCAGGATGGCGTACACAATGGAACTTCCACTGGTACCCTAACAAAAGGGAAACATGTCTCATCAACTCAGATGAGAATGGCTGGCCGTTATCAGAATATACGACCCTAGGGAGTCCGTAACGGGGGAAGAACTCACGAACCAGCTGCTTGGCAGTGGTCGCGGCTGTGTAATCTGGGACTGGAGATGCTTCTGTCCACCTGGACAAAGCGCATACAACTACAAGGACATACATGAAACCTCGACATCGCTCCATCTGAATGTAATCCATCTGGAGGACTTCAAAAGGGTGGTCAGGAGGCTGGAATCCACCTTGTTCCACCGGGACACTTTTACCTGGATTGAACTGACAACATATCATACAGGTACGGACTTTCTGCTTGGCTGCAGCTCGTAAATGCTTGTTGAACCAAATGTTCTGGATACTGTCTAACATAGCTTTTTCTCCTAAATGTGCTGGACTATGTGCGGTATTGATAATGACTTGAACCATAGAGTCGGGGAGAAACCATGTGGCTCTACCCTTCGTCAACCATCCCTGATCTGTCTGGACCCCTCCTTGTTCGGACCATTTCTTGATTTCATCGGGGGTAGCATGTACCTGGATATCTATGACATCTTGAGTAGGGTCCTTAACTGTCATACATGTAGTCGGGTCTGGAGTATGTGTCTGTGTCGAATTAACTGGAATGTCTGGAGTCTGAGCTGTGAGCTTGGCTGTGCGATCTGCTAGATCGTTACCCTGGGAAATAATGTCAGTAACTTTCGTATGTGCTTTGCATTTCATGATAGCAATGGATGTCGGTAAATGTATTGCATCTAACAGAGCTTGAATGAGGAGACCATGCTGAATCTTGGTTCCATGAGAAGTCATGAAACCTCTCTCCTGCCAGAGCACTCCAAAGTCGTGTACGACTCCAAATGCGTAGCGTGAATCTGTGTAAACATTAACTTTCAGGTTCTTGGCATGTATGCAGGCTTGTGTCAGAGCAACTAGCTCTGCTGCTTGAGCGGACAGAGTGTCAATACGGTGTCTCTCAATAACCTCAGTATCAGTAGTCACTGCATACGCGGCGACTAGTTCTCCTATACTAGTTCTCATGCATGAACCATCCACATAAAGTGTCAGGTCAGGGTCTGGTAACGGAATATCTGTCAGATCTTGTCTTGGCTTAGTCATAATGTTAACTACTTCCACACAGTCATGTGTGGCAGGATTTGAAGTAACTGATGGTAACAGTGTAGCAGGATTTAGGACGTTGCAGCGTCTGATTTCTATGTGTGGCTGGAACAGTGTCAATTCATAACCTGTTAAACGTGCAATTGTCAAGTGCTGAGTTTGTGTTCGATTTAGAAGAACTTCCACGGAGTGTGGAACTTGTACTGTCAGGGTGTGTCCTAATACTATGGAATCACATTGTCTGATAGCTAGTGCTGTGGCTGCAACTGACTTGAGGCACGCAGGCAGAGCCTGGGCTACAGGATCTAATGTGCTCGAAAAATAAGCACATGGCTTGTATTGTCCTGCTTGATCTTGTGTGAGAACAGATAATGCTGTACCTTCACGTTCAGTAACGAAAAGTGTAAAAGGCTTACTGTAGTTCGGTGTGGCTAGAACTGGAGCTTGGCATAAAGCTTTCTTTAACTCATTGAAACTAAGTGTATGTTCAGATGTCCAAGGGAGGACAGTCGGTGCGGCTGCCTCCTGCGTCGTTAACTGTATCAGTGGCTTGGCTAGAAATGCATACTGAGGAATCCATTGTCGACAATAAGAAGTAAGGCCGATAAACGCACGTACCTCCTTCTGGGTCTTGGGCTGAGGAAGACTCGCTATTAACTGGATACGGTCTGGTGTCAACTGCCTACCCCTCTTGGACAGTAAGTGTCCTAAGTAGACCACTTGCTGGACACAGAATTGAAGCTTCGAAGGGGACACCTTGTGCCCCATCTCGGCTAGGAAATACAGAACCGTCAGCGACGCTCGCTCGCAGTCACGTTCAGAACGGGCTGTGATCAGTAGATCATCGACATACTGGAGCAGGGCAGTGTCAGTTGGCATGTGAACATTATCAAGTTGTCTCTTAAGTGCTTGACTGTAAATACTAGGACTTTCTGTGAAACCTTGAGGAGCTCGTGTGAACTGGTAGCTCCTTCCAGTTAAACAGAATCCGAAAAGAAACTGGCTGTCTGGATGTATGGGAACACTGAAAAATGCGTTCTTAAGGTCGATTACAGTAAAGAACGTGGCTTCGGAATCAATGGCTGTCAATAGGGAAGAGATATCTGGAACAACTGGGTACTGAGGAATAATACATTTATTAAGTTCTCGTAGGTCAATCACTAATCGATATACTGGGGGTGCATTTGGATCAGTACGTTTCATGACTGGAATGATCGGAGAATTGCATACATTGGAGTTAGTTTCTACAACTACTCCTTGAGCGATGAGCTCGTCAATAATTTTGGATAAGGCTGCTACAGCCTCAGGTGGCAATCTGTACTGTCTGATTCGTGGTAACACTACACCTGGCTTGAGAGTCACACGATGGGGTGTGATTTGCATGTAGCCTACATCAGTTGGACCTTGCGCCCATAAATGCTGTGGAACATTGGACAATCTTGGATCAAAATCTCGTAATACATAATGACCCTTAAAGTCACGTAGGAACAGACGTATTCCCTCAGGGGAACAGCATATAACTGCACCTAACTCTTTCAGTGTTTTAATGCCTAACAGATTTTCTGGACATGACTTAGTAAGTAACAGGTCAGTAGTACGGGACAATGGACCTACTTCTAGGGTAACTGGCTTTGATATTTCATTTACAATGGGTTTTCCTGAAAATCCAAGGGAAACATTTCTAGAGCCTGAGAGCGGAGCCCCTGGAACTTCGGCGTGACTAATTGTGGTCCTACTTGCCCCTGTATCAATCAAAAACTTTCTGTCTTTCCCTAATACTTGACTGTGAACATAGGGACCTTCTTGATCTACAGGTATCTCGATGAGAGGCAAGCCTACCTCCCTCTCTAGGCTGTTTCATGAATATGGCTGATACTCTGGATACTCGGACTGTGCATACTGGTACATCTGCTGTGTAACATGCTGTGTTGCAGCGATAGGTTGCGGTGCTGTAACTGTCTGTTGTGCATTCTGTGGCTGAGGAGTCTGTGAAACTTGTTCTTGTCTAGGTGGACGTGGTCTTTCTTTAGTCTTACCGGTAGCTATGTTATGTTTCAGAACTGCACACTCGTTTATATAATGACCTGGCTGTTTACAATAGTTGCAGGTCCCTTTAACGGGAGCTGCGGGATGACTGGCTTGATTCGGACCCCTCTTCTGGCTGTCTTGAGGAACGGATTGTGCAACTAGTACTTTAATTTTCGTGTCTTTCATACGTTTTCTCTCATGTTCTTGCTCTTCTCTGATTCTATTCTGGTGATATTGGAGCATCTGTAACATCTGGGACGGGGTATTAGCTTGCCAGGTACTTTCGACTTTCAAAACTCGATTTTTAACTTGGGGACTTGAATTCTCGACTAATTTAGTAACAAAGAGATGAGGGTATGACTCGCTACTGGTCTTGAGGCCACTGTTTATGCTAAAGCATTTCTCAAATCTAGAATAAAAATCACTAATGTCTTCGTCTTGTTTCTGTTTACAGGCTGAGATTGCATCCCAGTCTTCCTTTTTAGTTGTTAGTAATCTGGGTAAAACTTGAATCAATAATTCAGGTAATTCTTTACATTTCGCTCCAAGACCGGTACCTGGTACTCGTGCCTTATCTTCAGCTTCTAGAACTGCCCAATCGATCTTTTTCTCTCCCACCTCCCATTCTTTTTCCTTGAGCTTTTCATACACCCCTGCGGGCAACAGAACTTTTAACATTTTAATTATATCTGGATACGTGTATTCTCCCATACGGAGCATGTCTTTTAATTCTCTATGGAACCCTGCTGGATCTTTATCATGACAGGGAATTAATTTTTTCATCTCTAAGAGTTCCATCTTTGTAATCGGAGTGTAAACAAACACTCGTTCTAGGTCGCCACCCGTTCCTCTAACTGGGTGGACTTCTCGTAACGGATTCTGTCTTTCTATGTAAAAGGGTTTACTTTCTGGTGGTGAGACATGAACAAAATGCGGGTTCAAAAACGTTCTATATTTGTGGCGCTGTTCTAGAATGACACTAATTAAATCGGTACCTAGACCTTTCCATCTATACTGGAGTAGCTCGTTCAGGATATCATGTAACGGACCTGGATCAGAGTGCTGACCCTCATACAGAGTAATGAGGTGCTGGATCATATACATACCCACCAGTCGCTGCTCGGCTGGGGGCAGTTTCAGAAACATTTGTGCCACTATTTCGTCTGGAAAAGTGGTAGAATCAGTAATCCATCGGACTGCTGATCGGGCTAGTTCTTGTTCATGCATAGTACTTAATTCACTATAACCGATTCGTGATTTCAGAATGTGATCGGTAGCTTGAAATACTTGTTCTAGAAAACCTTGTTCTGGTGCTGGATGATGGGAAGTTGACTTGTGTTCTAGGCGTGAATGTCGGTCTGGAAATCTGGATTTTCCTACATACGCTATTCTGGTGGGATTCTCGTCGTCTACCTCTTCAGTATCAGAGTTACTTTCTTTCTCGCTTACTTGTGCTGCTTTACGTTGTTCGTGTAACCTTATTATTTCTTTACGGATTCTCTTGTACATACTCTCCATACCACTGATGGTCTTGTGCTTACCCTCGGCTATATTATCACTCCACTTTGTCAGGATTCTCATTTCGGCCGGATCTTTGGACGGGTAATCTTGTTCTCTTATTAGACAGTTAATCAGAAACTTTAATATCATGAGCTGGATCTCGGCTTTCCTTTGAGACATGGCTTCGCCAATGCTTTCTGGATCATCCCCTGTACGGATGAAACGATATATTCTGTCTAAATCTTCTTTCATATTCGGTAGGGTGACTAGATACTCGGTCACCTTTCTTACGCGTAATGAATATAAAACCATATTATCCTCGCCTGGGACTGGATCATAGCCACATTCGGTAAGGGCTTTCCTTATTTCTGCAACAGACTGATATCTGGGCGTACGCTGTGACGCTTGTGCATGTAATTCGACTACCGTTAAACGCTTGTGTGGCGGCGGGGTTCCTGGAGGACCTCCCCCCGCGCCTCCTAAACTAGAATCGTCGACTGATACTCTTCGTACTGACGCGGCGGGAAATTGGAATACAGGCTGGACCGGGGGTGCCGTAGCAGGTACTGCCAGAGGTGCCCCGGTATCTGGAGAAGCAGGAATTGCCTGATTTACAGGAGCTGGTGGAACAGGATATGCATATTCCGGGACTGTGTCGTCCAAATAGGACGAAATGAAAATATCAGCTGCGGTCGGTTTGTGACGTAGCTTGGTCGGAACTAATGGTGGCGGGAAATTACTGGATGCCTCCGGGGTCGCTTTTGGCAAGCCCTCGGCAAGAAGAGGGTACATACCCTTAATGAGGGCGTTCCTCTGTCTGTCTGCTTGTTCGGTTTTAACTCGTTCACCTATCTCGATTAATTCTTTTTCTTGGGCTCGCTCTAAGGATTCTCTACTTAGTTCTGACTTTCTGATTTCTTTTTCGGTTCTTTTATGAGATTCTTTGCGCCATAACTCGATGGCATATTTCTGTGACTGTCTGGCTTTCTTTTTCCATAATGCCTCTTCTACTCTCATGATGCACTCGGCATCCCACGTACCTGATACGGGCCATCTATACTTTTCCTCTAACTCTTTGGTATACTCTACCCATAAATCTAGATATAATATGGCACTTATGCCATGCTTCTGATACATAAAGTGACCTGGACTGTCCCTGGGCGGGACGGGAACTGCTGCTTCCAGCAGACCCTTTCTAGTTTTTAACTGACGTAACTTGGAAAACAAGGGCATGGCTGAACTGTAATCTAGACACCATACAATACACAATGAACACGATAATTACTTCTCATTCATACCACGACATTAAAATACATGAAGAACATTTAAAATAACAGTTCGAACAGAATACTACCTGGAATACTGAGAACAGAACACATGAATTTTCTCGAGAACAGAACTGACTAGAACAGAAACTAGATGCACTGCTGAAACAGTACGAAACTTACCGGTCTCATAAAGAGACACGTCAGGACCCGCATCCACCAAAGTGGACACTTCGTTTTGTGGGCCTGTGTACCACCAACCCACGGACCAGAGACAATTAGATTGACCCTGTCTAGATACTACCCCAGCAACGGTACTCACCGGGCAGCAAGAACGGAAGGCCTCGGACTGGACTGGACTGCTATGACGACGGACGACGAACTTCGGACTTCAGTTACGGGTGGGCCTCCGGATACCTCGGACCTTGGACTCTCGGCTTGGGCTCTGGTCGGGACTCGCCGCATTCCTCCACCGTCTCGTCTGGATGCTGGACCGCCTCCTCCGTCTCCTCCGTGGGCCTGAGGGATACTTGAAGCAGAAATATCTGCCGGTGCGCAGAAGAGTTCCGTCACGACTGCAGAGGGTCAGGGGGCCGGCGTGGCTTCACCGACGCGTGGGGAAAGGGCAAGTCCCTATTCGGGCGCCATTATGTGGTATATAAATAAATAATACCTGATCTAGGTTTGTCTGATATAGCAATAACAGATAGCTCAATAAATAAGAGTCAAGATTCGAGGTAGTAGGAGTTTGCAGGTTTTAATACAGCATAAAGGACAGGAACAGGACAACCTGCACAGGAATAGGATGGCAGCTGCCGGGGGCAGGATCTGGGAGCATAAGGGTAACTTTAATAACAATGTACAATATATATATACTAAGACAATTGCATTGCAGTACATACGCTAGGCGGAGCAGTGGGTGGAGCAAAGGGTGTGACGCGTAGCAGTCGCGAAAGATAAGGGTGAAAAGAGGGTGTAACAGGGCGTATACATAGACATGTGATGCAAACGTAACAGAATATGTCATGAATGGGGCGGAAACAATGGAGGGGGCTACCTAAGGAGCCGGGACCTCTAACCTAATGGTGCGCGCAAACTGGCAATGACGTGTTACTAGGAGAAGCTGGGGGCTATGAACTCTGTGCTAGGAGCAGAGACTGAAGTCTGGAGAGTCAGGGCGACATGTACCTAAACAGTATCTAGTATCTGATGTTTAGAGAACATGTTGATATAAACTAAGAATCAGGAGGGGAAAGGCTAACAGACTCTAAGACTGGAGCATGCATTATTCTACATGTAGTGCGTGATGAAGAATATTAAATGACCATTAAATGCAGTATTTCTCTTACATGGAGACGTAAAGGCTAGACTATGACGGAAACTATTGATGCGGTTCAGTAGCTTTAGGAATGCAGAGAAAGAGGGCTAAACTGATAACTAGAATCATAACATATTCTTGGCAGACTCAGAGGCAGAGCCAGGCTGAACCGGGCACTGCGAGGCAGGAAGTAAGTGAAGGGTCAGGGATACAGGTGGGGGCTGTATCGCTCCTCAGCGAGGGTTCAGGAGACAGGAGCTGAATCTGGTGTCCAGGCCCTTTTGAGGCCTAGGAACGGGGACTTTACAATGAAATAACGTGCACACTGAGAAACGTGGCAACGTAACTTTACATAGGCCTAATACTCGTATTATTCACGAGAACTGGAAACTGGCATACTAGAGGTGGACACAACTATAATTGCGTCTTTAATCGAACATGGGGAATAACATATGCATATTAATCATGCACACATAACATATGATGGAGAACGCGTAGGGACATAGAACATGGCAAAATGTACTTTTCCACAGTTCAAGGAGGTGGATGCTCTCATAAATCAACCGAGACCCCTTGATTATAATGAGAAATTAGCTAGCATTCATCAGGAACTAGTGAGGGACCTTGCAGAGGTCTTCCATCCGGTGGTACAATCACGAAGGAAAAAGACTCGTACCCCCACTTGGTACACCTCTTCCTGTAGGAAAATCAAATCTGAGCTAATCTCCGCCATTAACGAGGGCGGTGATAAGGCGAAGGTAGTAGTCCTCAGGAGGGAGTACAAACTAGCAATGGCCAATGCAAGGGTAGAGTGGGATTGGAACCACTGGCATGATCTGTCTGAAGCCCTAAAAACTAAAGACTCTAGGAAATTTTGGGCCCTGGTAAACAACGGGACGGGGGAACTCAAATCCGCAGTAGAACCTAACATCGCCCCCTCTGTTTGGGAGGGTCATTTCGGAGCACTTTATCAAGAAACCACTCTATGGCCCGAAGGGACGGCGGTGGAGTCCCCCTGTACCCCGGATATGGCCCTGGAATTCTCCCTAGGTGAGGTGGTGATTGCACTGGAGCGCCTAGCGCTGGGAAAGGCACCGGGGTTGGATAAGCTACCCGGGGATCTTTTTAGACACCATCCTAACATCTGGGGTCCGTACCTTCTTATCCTTTTTAACGCTATATTAGGAGGTATGGCGGTCCCCTGTTCTTGGCTAGGGGCTGAAATTGTGCCGATATATAAGAAAGGGTCTCCTCTGCTCCCGGCCAATTACAGGCCGATTAGCCTTATAGATGTCCCCCAAAAGCTCTTTGCGCGCCTCATTCTGAACCATCTGCTAGACTGGGTAGAGGATAATGATATCATGAGTCCCCTGCAGGCTGGCTTTAGAAAAAACACGTCGACCATGGACCAGATCTTCCGCCTCGTCCTCCTCTACTGGAAGACAGTGAGGCTAGAAGGGGGAAGACTGTACATGGTCTTCGTGGATCTGAGGTCAGCCTTTGACCTAGTCCCACGCAGGAAACTTTGGGAGGTGTTGGAAAAGCTAGGAGTACCCCCCCAGGTACTTAACATCATAATCAGGCTACACGAGAACAACTATGCGCAGGTCAGGTGTGGGAGGGATGGCAATCTTTCGTCCAGGTTCCCTGTTCGTCGAGGGGTGAGGCAGGGTTGTGTCCTGGCACCGACCCTGTTTTGTCTCTTCATCAATAATGTCATTTCATATCTGGAAAACGTTAAGGACAACGACGCCCCATATTTGGCAGGCAGGAGGGTTCCGGCAATCATGTTTGCAGATGATACCCTCCTGCTTTCCAAATCCCCTATGGGGATCCAGAGGATCCTGGATGGATTTGGTCTCTTCTGTCGTCAACACGGTCTGGAGGTGAACACAGAGAAGAGCAAGTTCATGATTTTTAATCCACCAAACAAAACCAGGCCCAATCCCACCCTGGGTACTGTCAGCCTTGAGAGGGTGTCTACTTTGATATATCTGGGGGTAACACTGCAGGAAAATTTATCTTGGGACCGTCAGATAGCAAGATCAAGGGTCAAACTGTCCCAGCTGTCGGGCGCAATCCTGAAGGTGGCCAACATTTCCACCTTCAAGCCCATAAGCCCGGCCCTTGAAACTTATAGGACTCAGCCCAAGGCAGCGGCTATGTATGGCAGTGAGCTTTGGGGGTACAAAGCAGGAAAAGACCTACCAATAGTGGAAAACAGTTTTCTAAGGCGCCTACTAGTTCTTCCACGAGCCACGCCACTCCTGCCATTAAGAATGGAAATGGGTCTTCCCCCTATTGCAGAGGAGCTTGTGTCAAAGCCAGTGAAGTTTTGGCACAGGCTTTGGTCCACAAATGAACTTCATCACTATAGGGAGGATCTTACCCATGTCATGAGCCAGAACTGCAATAGCAAAATCCCCTGGCTTGCCTTTGTAAAAAATGAACTGCTCACCGTGAACCTTTTTGAGCTATGGGAGGATCCTGCGCGAGGTTGCCAAAGGATCTCACGCAAAGCCTTGACCCAAATCTATAAAGACAGGTCCCTTGCACATATGATGGATGCTCAAAACAGCGGCACCCTTACTGCGCGATTCCTGGAATCCAAAAATTCTTATGTTTTTGAACCTTTTATGGATTTTATTTTCCCTATCCTGGCGAGGAAATTGTTTGTTCAATGGAGGCTAGGCACACTCCCCACTAAAACATTTACCTACAAGTGGACCAATGGGGGTGACAAAATATGTCCTTGTTGTAACATCCATGAGGAAGATGACCTCCACATCTTGTTTGTGTGCCCCGCCTATCAAAGGCCCAGAAAATATTGGATAGCGCCGCTCTGTAGAAACCTGGGGTTTAGAAAGTATACACAGGCATTTAGAATCATGAAAACCAGCACCTTGGGTCACATTGTGTTCGCTGTATCCAAATTTTTAATGGCAGTATGGCTGATCAGAAAGAAAAGCCCCCTGAACCATTCTACTGTTATTATAATTCCTTTCCTCGCTGGATGACAGAGAATTTTATACAGTGTATTTTAAAATGTATTTTAATGTATGTAATGTTGTACTGCATCTTTTATGGTCTATATGGCCGAAATAAAGAATTTTTGGATTGGATTGGATATAAAAATTGGCTCTCTTGAAGGGTTTGGGGCTGTCTTTTCCAGAGGGGCGAAGCGCTGTCGGATTGCCTTGGGATTGATTGTAAGCATTCAACTGTTTATTATTTGTTTCTCTTTCAGGTTAGAAAACTAACTTAGAGAATATGTTTATGTTTTCTTAGGTTCATTATTTTGATCAATTCTAATTTGACAGCAGACATTGTGCCAATGTTTATGCAACTTGAATTAATAAAACTAAATGCTTGATTTTAATAAAGAGAGTTAATAAAGATTTTTCAATTATGAATTTTAGAAATAAACTTTTCAAAATGACAAGCTGGTCTTGTTTATTGTAGATAGTTTATTTGTTTAAAGTCAAA
The DNA here is from genome assembly GCF_964261635.1 of Lissotriton helveticus. Classification (NCBI taxonomy): domain Eukaryota; kingdom Metazoa; phylum Chordata; class Amphibia; order Caudata; family Salamandridae; genus Lissotriton; species Lissotriton helveticus. Next base: position 1,701,976,457 of record NC_136069.1, on the reverse strand, counting down.
CAACATATTGATCTATTCACCTCATGATTCAGTTACTCTATGTTTTTTATGGGCCTGGTATTGATTGGTAAGTGTGATAGTGGATTTTAGTTTCTGCGCTGCATCAAAGGAAATGGGTCCCAGAGGTCCGGGACATAAAAGGTGGCCACAGCAGCTCCCAGCAAAGGAAATTCCTCCAGGTATCCAGGGGCTAGGCAGGGCCTAGGGAGGCAAGCCTTCCCCTGGGCCCCAGCAGCAGCACACCCCTGGCTGTTTCAAGTTGGCAAACAAGAACATTGAACATGAGGTCAAAGCCTCCTTTTATACAAAAAACCCTTTGTCTCTAGGGTGTAGGGTGTGGGCAAAACCAGACACAGCTGGTTTGGGAGCACTCTGATGGGCTCAGCCCCTCTCACTATTCACTGGCCAGGCTAGTGTCATTAGACGCACCACAGGGGGCGAAGCCAGCATTGTGTGGGAAAGCCCAGCCCTATTCAGGTCTCAGTTGCACTCCTCCCCAGCCATCAACATGCAGATCTCCCATTCACCACCGGGGCAGACCCATCCTGACTCCAGGAGCCTGGCACACCAGCCAGCCCCAGCCAATCACAAGCCAGCACATTCACTGCACAGACAGGCCAAATTCTAGAAGTGGCACTTCCACACTAGACACTGTTAGAAGGGGCGACCTCAGGGGTGACAGGACTCGTCCCGGACCACCCTGTGACCCACCTCTCCTAGGGATACAGCCGAGCACTGGCAGAAGACCCTTCTGCGGAAGGGTCTCGTATCTAGGATCGTACGCGCTGAGCTAGCATCAATTCGACAAAGAGACACCACATTGTAGGTTCGGAAGAACGTGTTCTTTATCTAGCAAAATATCAGGATCTTTATGATCCGCAAGGCTCATAATTACAAATAGAGCAAGGGCTCATAGAGTCTCGGCAAGGGTAGAGGTAGCGGGACAGTCTCAAGATTCGGGGTCAATGCAGGTGCGTATCCGGCGCACAGCTCTCAATCCTCGAGCCGGGGGATACAGTGTGATCTTGGGTCCAGCCGGACCAGGACAGTAGATGAGCCGCGACCTCGTCAGCTGGGCTCAGATAGATCAGGCAGAAGTCCCTCTCTGCCAAGTGGGAGCCGCGACGTCGTCAGCAGGGCTCAGGTGTTATCAAAGTTGCAAGGGAGCCGCGACCAGGTCAGCAGGGCTCAGATGGTTCAGGCAGAAGTCCGTCTCTGCCAGGTGGGAGCCGCAACGATGTCAGCAGGGCTCATGTAGTTCCAGGAGTCGAATCTCCCGATAGTCCCAGAGTGCCCCCCTGTTATAGGTCTGCTCCTCTTTGATGTCTGGAGTTCTCGCAGGCAGGGGTGTTAACACCTGGGGCCGCTTGTCGGGGTTTCCTGCCACACGGCCCTTTGATCCTTTCAAGTTGGGCCTGGAGGGATCCCAGACACACAGCAAGCATGGAGCCAGCTCTCAGGGAGGCCGGAGGGGCGATCGAAACCCATCTCTCAAGGGGAGGCTGGAGGTGTGATAGGAACTGCTCCTCCCTCTCTCGCTCACTGGGAGTTCTCTACCCCCCAGCCGGGTATGGCGCGTCTAGGCCCAAGGTCGCGCTGGGGCCGGGGCGGCCATCTTAGGTGCAGGGGAATGGTCACCGGAGGCCTTCGGGGCTGATAGGATTTGGATTGGTCCAGGACCGGGATGATGGGGGGTGAGGCCGGAGAAGTCTCTTGTTGTCTGTGGGGTCATGGAGGGAGTGGGCCAGGATAAGTAGGGGTCTGGTGGGTTGCATGGGTCGGGGTTGGGTCACTACGGGTCAGGAGGGCCATGCCACGAGGCTGGGTCTAACAGGCACAATAACACCGCACACATCATCGCGCAGCATTTAATCACCCGAGTCCGCACATACCAAACTCGCACCTGCACTCCCCACACATCAGGAGTTAACATGGACACACACACTCCCCATGCATTCCTATGGGAGGGCAGGCCAATCTCACACACGCACTCAGAGAGCGCACGCCCTTTACACTGTGCCACAGTGCTAAAGTGCGCAAAGACCAGAAATCACTATAATTATGTAACACTAACAGGCAAAAAGTTAAGGGGTGAACCTGCCAGAAGGGCCAATTCCAACAGGCACTAAATAGTAGTGGCACAGTGCCCAAAGAATCTAAAACCATCAAACCATATCAAAAACAGAGGAGACAACAGTGAAAAATGGATGGGAAGCTAACACCAATGGTACCAGGTATAACAGTCATAAGCAGACTTCTATGCCTCATACAAGGTAGCAAGTAGTCCCTTGTGAGGATCTGCACCCTGTGTAAAATACCTGCAAATGGTCAGCATTTGTTTAAATGGAAGAATGGGAGGATAGCGCTGTGTGATGTCCTCCTTTATCCAAGTGCACAAATCCTCTTCACCAAACTAATACCATCTGGCTGTTAAGTGCACAACCCTGCTTTATCAAACAAACAACGCAGATAGCAAATGCAAACTGCATATTTCTGTACAGAAACAACACACTCCTCACAGGAACACCATCCTTCTTCAGATAACAATGACATAGGACACCACTTTTAAAGTACTGGACCTTTAATTCATTGTTTTAAGATATTTGTGTCCACTTTGTTCAATAGAAACAAAGACTACAACCATGGATGTCAATTCACCAAAATGCCTGGGATAGTGAAAGTGACATTGCGCGCCATTTGACCTTTACTTTAAGTCTCGTGCATATAAACACACTCTCACCCAGAAGCATGCATACAACAGCATTTTTTACTTATTTTAGCTTCCAGATAGGGGCATATTCCAGCTAAATGTACTCCATTTTTATTACACTGATAGTGAATATTATTATTATTATTATTATTCTGAGTTTTGTATAGCGCCTGGTTACCTATAGGCATCCCAGCGCTTACCAGAACATAACACTACTAAAGAATGAAGGGATTAAACAGAAAACAAAAAAGTTTTAAAAAGTTTTCGAAACCGAAGCAGGCTAGCTTCCGAGCGCAGTTGTAGGGGCAACGAGTTCCACAAAGAGGCCACATTTATTGAAAACCTTCTGCCACCCGTTCTTGCCTTCTTCACCCTGCCAACCTGAAGGAGATGTTGATCGTCAGAGCGAAGAGAGCGAGGGGCCTTGTAGGGCTGGACCATCTCCCTCAGAATAGGTGGACCTACCCCGTGCAGGACTTTGTGAGCGATACAAAGTGACTTAAATTTCACCCTGTCTCTCACAGGGAGCCAGTGCAGTGCCCTCAACGCCGGGCGGGCAGATTGACGCCAAGGGAGACCCGTCAGAAGTCTGGCTGCCGCGTTCTGCACTTGCTGCAGTTTATTCAGGGTAGATTCGGGTGCACCCAGGAATAACGCATTGCTGAACTCCAGCCGCGAGATGATAAGTCCCTGGATGAGAAGCCTTCGGGTGGTCACTATTTGTATAATAAATAAATTGACAGAATTCAGGCAAGTGGAGATCCAACCAGCATCCATTAGGAAGAGCTGCCTCTGTGTTCCAGGCACTGATTTTGCCAACTCTGAGGCCAGGGTGCGGAAAGGCAGTACTAGGGGCGGCAAGGAGAAAGGGTGACCCCTAAATGAAGCCCAGAACTACAACTCTTAAAATGCAGAGAGTCGAAAAAATGGAATTTTCCTCACCCAAAAAAACATGGAAACCTAACATAAAATATATGTTACTAGCAGCCCGTCCCGACGTTGTCTGGGTATGAATTGCTGCCGGCCAGTAGTATATTGTTTTGTAGGATTTCGTTTAGATAGCATTTCTAATCTGTGACAGGCCTGTGAAACGCTCCGATTCACAGTGCCTGCTGATGCACTTAAGAGTGCGCGTTCAGTAGTGTGTGAACTCGAGTTTTCCTACTTTATTTTTCCTTGCAATATTATATAGCGCGAACTCGACAACATGGCATGAGCACAATTTACATTACAGAAGAACACATTCATTTGTGGTAGGCACGGGGAGACAAAGCGATTTGCCTGGAATCACAGGATGTTGAGCTGATGCCGAGATTCGAACGTAGCTCCCCAGCTCTAAAGTTCGCAATTCTAGAACTTGTGGCGGGAGGTGTGTCTAAAAGCGTATGTCGGTCCTGGCCATCAATGAGAGAGACCTGTGCATTTTTCAAATGGGTGGTGAAAAAATATGAGTATTGGAGATGTGGGCCGCCGTGCCACCAATGTACTTACCGGGGGAGGGTAAACACCCATTATACCTCAACTTGCTTTCCACATACCATGACTCCGCATACTTTCATTCCAAAAGTACCATGACTCCGCAATGCCATTATAACGCATGGCATTACATTTTATATGCTTTTACCACGCATACATTTACAACGAAATTCGTTGTAAATGCATGAATGGTAAAAGCATGTCTTTTAAAAATGTTTGGATAAGGCAAGAATGGGTATAGGGGTATATGTTTTGGGGTACTGTGGTATATGTTTTGGGGTGTTTGGGTATTTTAATGGTTCAGATATAGTTTTGGGTTATGGGGTACAGGGGTATTTTTAGGGTTCAGGGCTAGATTTGGGTTTTGGGGTATAGGGGTATTTTTAGGGTTCAGGGGTAGGTTTGGGTTTTGGGGTACAGGGGTATTTTAAGGGTTCAGGGCTAGGTTTGGGTTTTGGGGTACAGGGGTATTTTTAGGGTTCAGGGCTAGGTTTGGGTTTTGGGATACAGGGGTATTTTAAGGTTCTGGGCTAGGTTTGGGTTTTGGGGTACAGGGGTATTTTTAGGGTTCAGGGGTAGGTTTGGGTTTTGGGGTACAGGGGTATTTTTAGAGTTCAGGGGTATGTTTGGGTTTTGAGGTACAGGGGTATTTATAGGGTTCAGGGCTAGGTTTTGGTTTTGGGGTACAGGGGTATTTTTAGGGTTTAGGGATAGGTTTGGGTTTTGGGGTACAGGGTATACTTATAGGGTTAAGATGGGTTAGTGTTTAAGGGTGTTGGGGTATTTTATAGAGCAAGGGTGGGTTATGACTATGGGGTGCAGGGGTATTTAAAGTAGGGGTGGGCGGAATTGGCGCGAACTTGGTACAATAAATCCGCAATATTTCGTTCCGTCAGATTTCAATTCTTAAAACAGAAACCCGATATATTCAAGGTAAAATAACAAGTATTTCTACATGCTAAAATGCATATAGTCATTTCACAAAAGTGAAATTAGCTTCCAGCAAGCAGTGAGAGAGGTGATGATTTTGAGATCAAGCCCCTGCAAACCATTATGGGACGAGATTAGCAGTGGGAAGTGAATATTATAGTATCCATATAATTCTACAAAGAGCTGCAGTTCACCTCGTTCTCCCCAGTTGTCCCCAAGAGGCAAATGCAATAGCATTTAAATATTACACATCAAGCTGCAGTTCAGCTCATGTCCCTAGATGTCCCTGATGATGATGCAAATGCAATAGCATTTAAAACATTATACATCAAGCTGCAGTTCACCTCATGGTCCCTAGATGTCCCTGATGAGGCAAATGCAATAGCATTTAAAATATTACACATCAAGCTGCAGTTCACCTCATGGTCCCTAGATGTCCCTGATGATGCAAATGCAATAGCATTTAAAATATTATATATCAAGCTGCAGTTCACCTCGCCGTCCCTAAATGTCCCTGATGAGGCAAATGCAATTGCATTTAAAATATTATACATCAAGCTGCAGTTCACCTCGTCGTCCCAAGATGTCCCTGATGAGTAAAATTCAAAAACATTGAAACCCTTTCATGAATGCTAAAAATGATGCTAAGCTTATCCCATAATGCTTTGCAGGGCCTTTTATTTGTATTTTTGCCCATAACTGTGCTTGGGGTGGTTCTAAGAGAATGGGACCACCAATGAATTACTATTAAAAGGGAGCAGGAATGTATAGAACCTGGGAAGAAAAAACAACAATCGTGACGGAATGCCCTCAGCGATTGTCACGCCCCCAGCACACACCCACAGCACAATGCAGACACGCCCACAAGGGACTACTTTGCTGGCACGGTTCTTTTACATTTTAAATGTATATGGTGGGCGTCTGCATAGCCTATGTCCTTCTGCTGCAACTGCCCTTTCCAACGCTGTATTGGGTGTTGTGATTGGTGCTGTGGTTCCCGAGTTTACCTGGCCAAAAGGTGCAAGTTCTCTCTTTATAATAGTAGTATAGATAGATGCACCTCTTATGATCCAAAATAAATATTGCATACATCAGAAATGAGTACCATAACAGATATTCACAATTAAGATGGAAGAAAGTTACAAAATTATAAATAACTCAGGGGCTTCGTTACAAGCCTCTTCCGACGCCGTGCATCAATTTTAATACAGGAAAAAGTGACGTACCAGTGGAGCAAGGGACTTGTAAATAAGGCCCTCAGTTTATGCTCAATCCAAAATCTGGAAGTGAAGTGCATGAGTATGTTGGGTTTCACAATCTCCTGATGAAAGAACACATGTTGAGTAATTGCACTAATGTGCAGGACATCTAACTTGAGTTTCTATAGGAATTCTATACCGCATATTAGCAAGCCCATTATCGCCGTTTTGTTGGCAGTTTCCTGAAGATAAAACGTCGATAATTTTAATGAGGCTCCTTGCTAATATGCCTCAAGATTCTTACTTCATTCATGCTTTTTTCTCCAGCTGCACTTTGTAGTGACTTAAGATCATGTGCACGGGGACCAGTGTGGTTCTCAGTGGACTTCTTGCAATGTTACATCATACGATGTGTTGTGTCTGGGTGTGGTTAATAAAGTTTGTAACGCAATGCGTTCAGGTAACAGTTGCATGCTGAAGAATAAAGACGTGCATTACAGAACTCCGGTTCATTGCGTGGTCATTTACAGGCTCCAGAGCTAGGAAGGAGGCAGCAACTGTCGGTGACTAGGGGATACATGCCCCAAAGTAACACGATTGCTCTCCTTGAGGGTTTGGCGTGGTCCAGCAAACTGCTTGTGCATGCCACGTGCACCCTGAGGAACAATCAACGGTTGCCATATGTGGAGATAAAAGCACTGCTCCAGCTTCCACAAGGCCCTTGAAGAAGATGAAGGCTGTACAGAGGAGCACAGCCAGAAAGCCTGCCAGAAGCCTGCTGGAGAAGCCAAAAGAGGAGATACTGTGCCACAGCGTAACACAGAGCCATCATTCATACAACGCAGAAACGCTAAATACAGCAATAACCAGGTGCAAAGAAAAGCTAAAGTCAGCGACAACCAGGTGCAAGAAAGCTCTAAAGGCGGCGATCACAAGGTACCAGAAACCACAAAGGCAGCGACAAACAGGTACAGAGTGCCCAGGTGCAGTTACCCGTGCGATAAATGTAGTGACAATGGACTCAGTATTGGGCCTTTTTTTGGAGGCTGGTGCGTCCAAACTAGCCAATGGCATCCAACTCACCGTAAGCCAGTTGGAATAGTGAAATGTGTTAATGTCTTCTGAAAGGAAGTGATGTGATCATTGATATCATTTGAGATGTCATCAGTGATGTCACTGAGCATGTCATGAATGATGTAATATGTGACATCACCCGCAGTGGATTGCGGGTGCGCGAAATATAGTTAGTACAACTAACTATATAGGAGCAATTTCAATGGTTTTGTATGAGTGAAATGTCCAGCTAACTCTAACACCCCTAAAACATTTATTTTTTTTTGTGAATTTCAAAGCTTTTTTTAAAAGCTAATTCCTAACTATATAAGGCCTGAAACCTATGGTTTTTTCAGTGAATTTGCAAGGTTTTTTAAATGCTAATTCCTAAGGCCTGAAACCTATGTTTTTTTCAGTGAATTTGCACAGTAAATGCTAATTCCTAACTATATAAGCCCTGAAACCTATGGTTTTTTCATTGAATTTCAACGTTTTTTAAATGACAATTTTTAAATATTATTTGTTTTTTTTTTTATACTGATTTACTACATTTTTGCAGGAGGTGTTCAGAGGGCATGCCCCCTTTTTACAACACTCTGCAGCGCAACCCCTGGCGCGTTTGCATAGGAGGAACTAATTCCCCTGGCATACTGGGGGTCCCTGGGGGGCAACTAGCCCACCAGGAGCCTCCAGTATAAGCCAGGGGGCTGCATTTTAGAGAGGTGTAATGAGGCCACACCCTTTTTTACACCTCTCTGCAACGCAGCCCCCGGGCGTGTTTGCAGTGGGGGAACTAATTCCCCTTGCATACTGGGGGTCCCTGGGGGCCAACTAGCCCACCTGGAACCTGCAGTATGCGCCAGGGGGCTGCCTTGCATAGAGGTGTAATGAGGCCACACTCTTTTTTACACCTCTCTGCAGCGCAACCACTGGCGTTTTTGCAGAGTAGGAACTAATTCCCCTTGCATACTGGGGGTCCCTGGGGGCCAACTCGCCCACCAGGAGCCTCCAGTATGCGCCAAGGGGCTGCATTGCTTTGCCCCGGGGGCGGCTGTCCTAGGGAAGTGTGGGGGGGATTGTGGACCCCCCACACTTCTTTATCACTATGCCCCCTCGATTTGGTCCCCCCGTGGGGTAATTTTTTAAAAAACAGACCAGGTTTAAAAAAAAAAGAATTGGTCCTTTTTTGTCCTTGTGGGACCACCTGGGCTGTCCTAGGGTGTCAGGGTGTATCTACCCTGCCCCCTTTTTGTGTTCTTCATGTTTGTTTTTTTGCTTTCTTTTGCCTTTGTCTATCGAGCACAAGATGGATGCCAACACTTCCTGGTTAGAAGTGTTGACAGCCAATGAGCATGCAGCTTTCTCGGGAAGGCATGCTGATTGGCTGCCACTGTCTGTCAACACTAGCACAAGATGGATGCAAACACTTCCTGGTTAGAATTGTTGACAGCCAATGAGCATGCAGCTTTTTTGGGAAGGCATGCTGATTGGCTGCCACAGTTGTCAACACTCCAAACCAGGAAGTGTTGGCAGCCATCTTGTGCCTCGGTAGAATGAAGGCACAAGAAAGCAGTGAAACAAAGGTGCAAAACACGCAAAGGGAGCAGGGTAGAAGCACCCTGACCCCCTAGGCCTGCTCAGGGGGTCCCACAAGGACCCCCCAGGCCCCAACATTTTTTATTTATTTTTAAATCGTGATATTCCGAACAATTGAAAATAGTGGTGCTGTGCCAAACTTTGGAATATTCTCCACTACTCTCTACTACTCACTCTCTACTGTTCTACTACTCTCTAATACTCTCTCTCTACTACTCAATCCCGACTACTCACTATCTACTACTCTCTACTACTCACTCTCTACTATTCTCTACTCTCTACTACTCACTCTCTGCTACTCTCTGTCTCTACTACTCACTCTCTACTACTCTCTCTCTACTACTCTCTACTACTCACTTTTCACTACTCACTCTACTACTCACTCTCTACTAGTCTCTACTACTCACTCTACTACTCACTCTGTACTACTCTCTTCTATTCTCTCTCTCTGCTACTCACTCTCCACTACTCAGTCTCTACTACTCTCTACTACTCACTCTCTACTACTCTCTACTACTCACTCTTTACTAGTCTCTACTACTCACTCTCTACTACTCACTCTACTACTTACTCTCTACTACTCTCTACTACTCACTCTCTACTACTCTCTACTACTCACTCTCTACTACTCTCTACTACTCACTCTCTGCTACTCTCTCTATTGCTCTCTACTACTCTCTACTACTCACTCTCTACTCTTTATTACTCACTCTCTACTCTCTACCTCTCTACCTTTCTCTACTAGTCTCTAAATCTCTACCTCTACCTCTCTACCTCTACCTCTCTACCTCTACCTCTCTATCTCTCTCTACATGCACACATATACACATATATATGCATATGCATTTATATATATATATGTCTATATATATACATACATATATAAACATATATAATCTGCATATCTATATAAATACAAATATAAATGCATGCATACATACATATTTTTAACAAAGGAGGGAGGGAGAGGATAAGTGGATTCGATCTCCCCTGACAATTTACATAAACAAAGTAGAATCCACTCTAGTGGTGGTGGTGGTGATCCCTACAGTGGTGGGGAGCACACAGTGTTGTGTAGAATACCCCTCACACACCAACAGGCCCCTTGGTGTCATGCTTCATCATCGGGGTCTTCGCACCCCTCTACGGGATGCGGCGTGCTACGACTTACGACTACGTAGGAGCACTTGAAGTGAACTATGTGTTGGTGAGTGTGTTTTTTTTTATTGTGTGAGTAGTGAAGTGGTGAGAGGTGTAAGTTAAAAAATACCTGGCTCGTAGGGTAAAAATAAAATGTATTAAGCCCCCAGCCGGTATTGTTAAAATGGTGCAGGGTGAGGTTGTTACTGTATTTTAATGTACATCAACCTCAGAAAGTGCGACGACATGACATGTTTCGGAGTGTAGAAACTCCTTCTTCAGGACGAGGGAGTGCACAAACCTCCTCACCTTACTCACATGCGTTGTAGATGTTAAAGTGTTAATAACAAAATTTACAAAAAATTAGGTGTAATGTTCCTAATTATGTTTCTATGATCCAGTGGTCTGTTGCGCCCAATTGGCGATAATAGAACAAGACCTGTGAAGATAAAGTGCATAATAAATCACGACATCACATTAGGATAAAATTTATCATCAGAAAATGTCTGTTCAAAAAATAGGGCAATCTGTGACCTAGTGTGGTCAGGAACCCTGTAAGAAAAAAGACAAAAGACATGGACACACATGTAGACTAATACACACACATTTACAAATGGTAAGTCATAAGCTTCTCCTAAGTTGATGTGTTACAGGAGAGAGATTGGTTTGCTCAGTGCTTACTTATTTATTAATGCAGGGTGGCCTCATGAGCCCTGCGTGGTATTGGGGGTCGTCTTCCGGCTCAATGCGGCTACCTAGAGGACATAGGAAACTAGAGTAAGGATTCATAGTTATTCCTCGTGGAGAAAATAGGGTAGCTTCCCTGCATAGCAAACTCACGGTTACAGCATGCTTCGATGGACTGTCATCCCCTCAACGCGGCTCCGACGATATGCCGAGTGTTCAGAGGATCGTACCTTATATACTGACCAATGTGCCCTTAATTGTAACCCAGATTGGAATCGGACACTGCCCATAGAAGGAGAAAACCCCAATTTATTCTCCGGTTATGTGCGGAAGAGATGGGCGTCGTTGCTAGTAAAACGCGCATGTGCGCGAGAGTAGCGGCAACCCTGCCTCTCCGTGTAGAGAGGGCGTGTCGCCGAGCATCGCGCATGCGCCGGGAGGTAGCGTGTGGCTCTGTTGTAGTCCGGTTCCTTAAAAACTGAAACTCATTTCAAACCGACGGCGAGGAACTGTCTACTACGCTTTGACAGTTTCCACCCACATCATTTGAGAGAGAACCTACCATACGGAGAGTTCCTCTGCCTACGCCGCAACTGTAGCGACGTAGCAAGGTACAAGTCCCAAGCCCAGGTTTTAAGTGTGAAACTGAAACAGAGACTATATCCCGAGAAGGTAATACAGAAGGCTATGAAAAGGGCTCGTAATAACAACCGAGAGTCACTCCTGGAAGACAAAGTTCCAAAAGATGACACTCTGAACAGACCAGTATGTGTCACCACCTACAGTACTCTTTCCAACCAGGTAACAAAATTGGTGAACAAACACTGGCGCATACTCACTAGTGGTACGTTGAACTTGGAAAACCCTCTTTTTGCCCACAGAAGAGGAAGGAACCTCACAGACATTCTCGTGCACACGAGACCACAGAAAACAGTTACCAGACCGCAGATACGTGGAGTGCAGGGACATCACCCATGCGGAAATTGTAACAGTTGCCACTTGAGTAAAAAAAGCAACATTTTAACATTAAAAAATGGCACAAGATGGGAGCAACGAGCGTTCACTAATTGTAATAGCAAGAATGTCGTTTATCTAATCACCTGCCCTTGTAACTCGGAATATGTGGGCATGACCACCAGGGCAGTAAAAACCAGAATAAACGAACATAAAAGTAATGTGAGATGTAAAAAATCTACCACGAAAATGGCAGCACATTTTTTGGAGGCACAACATTGTGTCAATGAACTGCACTGGACTGTAATTGAACAGCTCCCCACTGATGTGGGACTATTTGAGAAGGAACAGAGGTGGGACTTCCGTTTGGGTCCTGACACCAACGGACTCAATGACTCCATCCCATGGGGCCAACTACATTGACTTATGGATTCACAGGTTCCACAAGAAATCCAGTTCATACCCCCCTGGTTATCAACTATAGCTGGGGCTTGATCAAGGAGCATGTTTGCGATGGATGGAGATATATATAGGGGTTGTCTTTCCATCCCAGCATATCTGATTCACTGGTAAACTCTCTTTTCCATGTGCCATTCATAATCCAGTGTACCTGCTCATGAATAATAGGTTCACTAACCAATACCAATTGGTGTTGCTAAGTTGAATACACGAAAAAAACCTTGGCCCAAACCAGAACATTATTGTAAAAACTAGCAGGTCCCCAGCACTAACAATTGAAAGAATGCTTCATGGCGCGATATGCAGCCAGTGTTTTAAAACTAACTACTCCTTTATTTCCAGGAATGCCCACAGCGAGAGCGCGTCTAACTACAACAGAGCCACACGCTACCTCCCGGCGCATGCGCGATGCTCGGCGACACGCCCTCTCTACACGGAGAGGCAGGGTTGCCGCTACTCTCGCGCACATGCGCGTTTTACTAGCAACAACGCCCATCTCTTCCGCGCATAACCGGAGAATCAATTGGGGTTTTCTCCTTCTATGGGCAGTATCCGATTCCAATCTGGGTTACAATTAAGGGCACATTGGTCAATATATAAGGTACGATCCTCCGAACACTCGGCATATCGTCCGAGCCGCGTTGAGGGGATGACAGTCCATCGAAGCATGCTGTAACCGTGAGTTTGCTATGCAGGGAAGCTACCCTATTTTCTCCCCGAGGAATAACTATGAATCCTTACTCTAGTTTCCTATGTCCTCGAGGTAGCCGCATTGAGCCGGAAGACTACCCCCAATACCACGCAGGGCTCATGAGGCCACCCTGCCTTAATAAATAAGTAAGCACTGAACAAACCAATCTCTCTCCTATAGCACATCAACTTAGGAGAAGCTTATGACTTACCATTTGTAAATGTGTGTGTATTAGTCTACGTGTGTGTCCATGTCTTTTGTCTTTTTTCTTACAGGGTTCCTGACCACACTAGGTCACAGATTGCCCTTATTTTTTGAACAGACATTTTCTGATGATAAATTTTATCCTAAAGTGATGTTGTGATTTATTATGCACTTTATCTTCACAGGTCTTGTTCTATTATCGCCAATTGGGCGCAACAGACCACTGGATCATATAAACATAATTAGGAACATTACACCTAATTTTTTGTACATTTTGTTATTAACACTTTAACATCTACAACGCATGTGAGTAAGGTGAGGAGGTTTGTGCACTCCCTCGTCCTGAAGAAGGAGTTTCTACACTCCGAAACATATCATGTCGACGCACTTTCTGAGGTTGATGTACATTAAAATACAGTAACAACCTCACCCTGCACCATTTTAACAATACAAGCTGGGGACTTAATAAATTTTATTTTTACCCTACGAGCCAGGTATTTTTTAACTTACACCTCTCACCACTTCACTACTCACACAATAAAAAAAAACACATTCACCAACCCATAGTTCACTTCAAGTGCTCCTACGTAGTCGTAGGTCGTAGCACGCCGCATCCTGTAGAGGGGTGCGAAGACCCCGATGATGAAGCATGACACCAAGGGGCCTGTTGGTGTGTGAGGGGTATTCTACACAACACTGTGTGCTCCGCAACCACTGTAGGGATCACCACCACCACTAGAGTGGATTCTACTTTGTTTATGCATACATACATATACATATATGCATACATATGCATGTTATTTACATGAAAGTTTGAAAAACACTAATAAAAGCAAAGCTAAAAAGCCACCTCATTACAAACAGAATGGCTTTAACTTAAACGAGGGCGAGATCTATTGCATTTTCAATGCTTGTTTACTTTGGTTCCATCAAGAAGGCATTCAGATGTGTCACACATTTGCCATAAATTCTGAATGTTAGCACTCTAGTTGCTCATTAGATAACTGTAGTAAAGCTACTGCTCACCAGGGAAGTCTGCTGCTGGTATTCAAAGTGCATGTTTCAGTCTGCATGTCAGAATTTGTTTAATGAAATAGAAGAGGATTTGAGAAGTCACTCAAAATGTGCCCTAATTTTTCTTTCTGAAGCACTAATCATACTTTCTATGGCAAAATGAACCCCCTCATTTTGTTACTTTTTAAATTAAATGTTTTCAGATTTACCACTTCATTCCAATCAAGATGGCTTCTGGTGTGCCATACTTTTGTCATAAGTAAGACTGTTAGCACTCTAGTTGTTCTTTAGAACACTCTGGGACATTCTGTCTTTGGGCTATACTTGGGCTACATCTGGGTGATATTTGGGCTACAGTTGGGCTCTTTTGTCTCTGGTGGCCATCTTGGGAGACTGCATGTCAGAATATTTTTATGAAATAGAAGAGGATTTGAGAAGTCACTCAAAATGTGCCCTAATTTTTCTTTCTGCAGCACTAATCATACTTTCTATGGCAAAATATACCCCCTCATTTTGTTCCTTTTTAAATTAAATGTTTTAAGAGTTACCACTTTATTCCAATCAAGATGGCTTCAGGTGTGCCATACCTTTGTAATAAGTAGGACTGCTAGCGCTCTAGTTGTTCTTTAGAACACTCTGGAAAGCTGCAGTAGAACACAAAGGAATCAAAAATTAGCTAGCATTCGCGCCAATAATTGGAATCATCAAAAACAAGAATGATAAGTATGGTCCTTTGAACGGACTGCGTCTCACAATTGGTTTTGAACATCAATCCTGGCAAATATGCCCTCAACCATCGGCTATACTAGCCTCAGACCAACATATAAAATGTCAGTAATAATCAACAATAATATGAACAATTATACGAGAAAACCTCAGATAGTTAATCCGAGAATCATTGTTGCAAGCTTTAAGGAATGGAAAGAAACAACCATAAAGTGCATTATTTCGAATTCATGTGACCAGGCCCTGACCACCTGCAGTCCAGACATTGCTTACAGAGCAACTTACTAGAGTAGGTACTGTACCTGTAAAACGCGGTAGGAACACCTAAAGGTGGAATGCCTCGTAACACAGCCTGACAATAGTTAATGTCCGTTCGACATACTATTATCTATCTATTAGCAAAAAAAGGAAATCACGAGAATTATTCCAGGCTGGGATTTTTACGCCACCAAAAGGAACTAAAAAAGAAAGACCCGACGCAAGTTCAGAAACCTGCCCTGAACCGAGAGTGGGCCGCAGAAAATGGCCGAAATGGCTGCTGTAACGTGAACGCTACTAAATTCCCCGTACATTATTCAATAAATAATTCACAAATCAGAGAATTCGGTCCTCACAAATCTGCCACATGGTGTACATACCAACAAAAGCAACCCTCTGTTGTCGAAACGTATTGCGTGAGTGGAAGGACCCAGAAATACGAAATGAACGCCCTCAGCTCGTTAGAAAACCTAGAAAGTATTGTAGACCGGAAACTTAATCATAAATAAAAGCAAAGTCGGAATACATACTACCTGGGGAAAACTGTACTTACCACATTGCCATGTGTCAAACCCTGACTCGTGCTTACTAAAGGCAACGATTAACCTGTGAGCCGTAGTTCCCTGGTGAATCATAAAACATCTGCCCCAATCTACATAAGTAACTGCATGAGAAAAGGGGAAATTGTAAGGTAAGGTAGGAAACTGAGTCAGCTGCCACCAACCAAAGGAGCATTGGAAATACAAAATGGAGACCTCCATGCGTGAAAGTTACGACCCCAGTCGCCGGAAATATTTGGAAATCGGAGGGGACAAATTCATTTCCATCGACTTTCGTGAGACCAGACCTACCTTCTTTTCTAATGGTACTGACCTCCAACTGGAACGCCTGTAACTGACAAATCAGTCCTGCCCCGAAAGGATCGGAGAGGAAGGACTCAAAAGGGCTTACAATTACTGACTGTCTCTCAGGTGAAGTTGTCACCCATAGTCATCTAAGTGGTACCCGAGGCCCCAGTCCTTTACTGTCCTGTATGCTATAGGAGGTATACCGCAGTAACCCAAATCTGAGAATTTCGGCAGAATGGCCTGAGTCCTGGAACAAGTCCACTTAGAAGGTGCTGTATATGCCAATACCCGCTGAAAGTTCTCGCAGTCGAGAAATTGCACCTGCTGAGCAGTAAGCCTCAAGAGGCCTGCACGATAAAGAAACAGAATAACTGAAAGATCGGAAAAACGCACCGCTACTTTGGCATTCACCCGAATGGAAACTCTTGCACTGATACCATCGGAAACCTCTTCCTAGCACTGTAGTTTGGGTCGTACAACAACTGAGTTGCTGTAGGATTGAGATAAACCTAATCTAAGAGTCACCATTGTATGAAGATTATAACCGGACTAGTCCAGTACATCATAATCCAATGTCTGGAAGTGTGAGGCCAAGGCCCCTAACTGTGTTAAGATAGACCTATCCATACATATATATTCTGCTAACTCGAAAGGTAAAATAACTTGGTACTTGGAGAGCGCTAGAGAGCTGAGAGCTTGGGATAACATATACCTAGCATCAACCATCAGAACCGTCACCGGAACAACCGCCAATGAAGGGAAGGTGGAGACACTAGACGCTCTCCTGAACGCTATATGCCAGAAGCCGCGGAATATGATGGGAAACATATGCAAGAAGCCGTGGAATATGATGGGAAAAGACCTGATCAACTAGTAGGAATGTGACCACAAGCAAAATACGTATATCCATTATAGATGCAACCAATAACAAATCTGTCCCAGAGGGATCTGTCGCAAACGGCCTACCTGGATCAGGTGTCAGGATGCCCAGCCTAGTGAAAGGATTCGTGACTCTCGGAAGGGCTGGCGCGAATGGCGTTATACCGACGCCTATCGCCGATCGTGGCTGACTCCGACTAGGATATTGTTTTGCAGCCTGTCAAGTTTGGATAATCCCTTGCTGAGATGACTAGAAAAGAAGAAGCCTGGCGACGCCGTCGGGCAATTCTTCAACCATGCCCAAAAGGGGGAGGTCGCAACGCCCTAGTCTAATTCCCGTCGCACGCGCGGATGTCTTACGTATTGGTGAAAAAGGAAAATACAAAAATAAAAATAAACAGAATTAAAATAAAATAAAAACAAAATCATGCTCAAGGATTTGTGGTAGGAGAACGATGATGGGCGTCAATCAGGCCCTGTAACCCTGAGTTAGGGAATGTCATACCTGGGGCCCTGTTGACCACACAAAAACGTGGAGAACCTGAGTGTCAACATAATTAGTTCAGGAGACTCTTGCACTCCTATCAATTAGTTCTCATCCTCCAATATATATCCCACCAATCACCTTCGAGGGATATCCGTATTCAAAATATATAATAGTGCAAAGCACAGCTCAATGGAGGAGTAGAGGGGGAGCCAACCCTGTGCACACTAAAATAGAGAAATTAATAATGTATCGGCTCCTCAGCAAAGCTGTAGTCATTATACCAGCCCAATGGGCGTCCGAGTCATCATAAAATACCAGGAGCGTGTGCGCACTCCGAAGGCCAGCCTATTGTTATTGCCTGGAGGCTACCAGGAAATCTGCTCATGTAAAGCACGAGGCAATGTGACCTCGAAACAAACAGGGGACGCGTGCGACGTGCGTAGGCTAAATCGCCCAAATGAAGCTCAAGTGGGTTACGCACACCGGAGCGTTATGACTCCATAACCGCACTCGGCTACTAGGGAAAGCCTTTGGCGAAGAAAGCGCGAGACCGCGCAATGATCAGAACAACCTAATGGAAGTGACAGGAATAGTATTAACTCAGAAATCATAATCAATGAAACACCTAATCTTAGAGCAGAAAATCTATACACAAACCACAGTGACTCATTTGTAGCGTTGCAACACCAGCGCAGTATCGCAGCTCTTGAAAGAGCGTTTGATTCAGTGTGCGGCCAAGCCAGGCCTTGTCATGAAGATCAAGCGCAGGCCCAATCAGGTATGTCACAGATATCATCAGTGCGACATTTCCACTCCCGTGGGAGATCGCATTGTAGACTCTGGTGAGTGAAACCAATAGCGCTGCCACGTGCACACAAACCATTGCAGCACAAATACTGAAAACATTCATCAGATTAATATCAATCCCAATTGTAATTTAAATATAATTTCTTAATTGTGAAAACACAACCTGAAGAACCTAGAATCGAACCCTGAACCTCTGGGATAGGAGGCAAAAGCCTTGCCCCTAGGCCACATTGACTCAGTGCAATCAATAGGCACGTAAGCCGGAGGAGGTCCGTGGACTCTGTCGATGGGGGAAGGCTACTGAGTGCAGCGTGGCATTGTGAGGTGAGCGGGGGAACAACTAAGCCTTATTAGGCCACCCGCGTTGAATTTACACCGCCGTAACCGTCAAGAATAATAAATGGCGGCGCGCACCTACTAAAGATCTAACTGAGCCATGACCGCAGCGCAGCACTCAGTGAGTGAAGCGAAGCCCAAATGGGCCGTCGGTGTAACATTCAAGCTCTGCTCCGGGGTGGGAGCGCATCCCCATTACGGCGCTCCCAGCGGGAACCCTCTAAGGTACCAACAGGCCATCGGGGAAGTGAAACCTGCCCGGAGGGGCCTCCCAGTGGATGTATGACGTTAGAACGCATACATTGACAACGCGTACCTTTACAACGCGTTCGTAACAACGAAAGTTGTTACCACGCATTGCGCTGGGGGGCGCAAAATTGATTAATTTAATTTACTATTCCAACACCAGTCCCTGTGGATAGTAGGGAAGGTGTTGGAATAGTAAATGAAATCATTTACTATCCTTGAGCGCCCCCCAGTGCAATGCGTGGTAACAACTTTCGTTGTTACGCCCGCGTTGTAAAGGTATTCCGTGGTAATGCTTGCGTTCTAAACGCTGCATACCCTCCCAGTTAACCAAATACAATGCTTCAGTGGGAGCCCCCCACAAAACACACCGCTCCCAGCGGGAGCTTCTCAAGCCGTCAAAAGCCTGAAAAACAATAGCGCCAGCGGGCGCTAATCGAGAAAACATGGCAATTTACAAGAAAAAGCATAATGGCCCCTAATACAGCCAACACACATATTTAAACACCAGTATTCAACATAGCACGATATAAGCGCAAACATAAACGCAACATCGCCAAGACAATTCAACAGTCAATTACGACCTAAATCATAACATAATGTTAAGAGCACTTAACTGTCAGCATGAGCAGCAAAGAAAGAGGAGGAGACACAGGGTACAGCAGCTCTTATTGGGCTATACAGGATGTGATGTATGGACAAGCATCATGGGAAATGTAGTTTTATTTGCATACAAAATGTTTTTCATTGGCTGCTGTGAGTAGCAAATATAAGAAAGAAAAGCATAATCCGAAGCCTCCGGTCCTGTAATAGAATCAACTGACAGTCTCTGTCCTTGTTGGATGTACATGTTTTACTGAGAATGTCAGACTTCATTCTCACATGACTGAGAAAGATAATGTGAATTTACAGAAAATATGCTTTCAGCTCATTTTATAGATCCCCTTCCAAACGACTGTGGGAAAAGCATGAGATAATAGTTTTCTTTCGAACATGATTCATGATATCCCAGCAGAACGCTTTTTCACATGGTAAAATCACCTTAGAACACACCACAATTCCTAAAATGAGCATGGTACCATCAACAAATGATTTATAATGTAACTAAAGTCCTAAAACCTTCTACTAACTGCAATGCTTTTTAATGAGGTGCTATCATGTATATTGGTCCGAAGATGGCTGCCAACACTTCTTGGATGAAGTGCTGACAGCCAATCAGATCTCATGATGAGATGTGTGGTTAGGCTCCGCCCAGATATATATATTTTTTTCCTTTTGATTTTCTCAGGAACTACTGGAGGGATTTACACCATTTAAACAAAAGGCACTTCTGCGTACCAGTCCCTACCATTTTGCCAAATTTGGTGTATTCCATTCAGCGGTTCGGGCTGTAGCCGTGTCTGAACGTCCTATGGAAATTAACATGGGGAAAACACGTTTGGGACCCCCCCTTTTTACTCGGCCCCCGCTTGATGAATCCTCCGACACTTTCAGGGAAGGAGCGGAGCGGAGCTGGCCTAAATTTTGGAAAATTACACGCAAATTCCTCAACCGGCACCAAAGTTATTCCCAATATATAGACACATATTAACCTATAAGTCATTCCTACGGCAGGCTTTGACAATCCTGGAGGCAGAGTGCTTGGTTTTGTGTGAGAGGGTGCCCTAGCATGAGCTGAGCCCCTCTGCAGCTTTCGGAACCATCTCCTTATACTTGTTCTATGATATAGCCATACCATATACTCTTAAGTGCATTATAATCCTCGCGGTTAATGCTAACTTTGGTTTAGCTTTATCAAAACATGTCGTGTAAAGTGTCAAACACTTTGGAATACTACCCTCCCGCCAGTTCTGGTGGCGGGGGTAGCATTCTACCCTTCTAGAGGGGGAAGACATGCAGTTACTGGTAAACCCAGTTAAAGTTAAACAGCAACCCAGCATTACAAAATGGATGCTGCTGCCTCAGACACGACTCTGCCCTCCTGCTGCTGGATAAAACTCCTGCAGGAGAGGCCTGGACAATAGGTTTCCTGTCCATGGAGGTGCTGACACCTCCCCAGACAGGCTTTAGTGTATTGGGGCAGGGTGGGTTGCATTAAGTGAATGCTTTTCAGGCACTGCCTGGGGCACACTAGGTGCTCCATGCATTTCCCAGTTCAAACCGGTTGTTGGGACACTCAGCCCCAGCTCTGGCACGAAACTGGACAAAGGGGAAGGGGTGTAACCACCCCCTTCCCAGGTCCTCGCATAGGTGGGACCTAAGAGTTAGTCCAAACCCTAAACTTGCTATAAGAATAGGATCCCAGTCCCTAGGACTTTAGATTACCCTGGACAAAACTCTGCAACATATATCTTGGACCTTCGACATTCCATATCGACTGAAAGATGATATCCCCCTTGTGGTCGAGGAGTGACCATCCTGTTCAAATAGGCACCAACTGCATCTTTGCCAGTCTGCATTTTCAAGGCTCCTGCCGGATCCTGAAGAATCTGCGACACAGGACATGGACTTCCAGACATCTCTGACCAGACCTCCCAGCAAAGCTGAGACCCGTAGCGGACACGAGAGACGTGGGACCGTAACTTCTGGACATCCTGCACTTATGCAACTGCACCTACTTCCCGAGGTATCTCGAATTTATGCATTGGAGTATTTGAAGCACCTGCACTGAGCACCTTTTGCACCGAAGCTTAGAGGCCTACAATCCACGAGTGTCACATTGGCCGGCTTTGTGCATTTCAGCTCAAGGCTCCTTTGCGGTTCCTAGTCTGTTGGCTAGTGAGCCCCCACGAAGGGCCATCTCTGATTTTGTGAGTTTTCCTGGTTGCTCCATTTTATTTTTATTATTTTTTATTTATTGAGTTTTCATTTGGCAGCAGTACATAACATAAAGTAACAATACAATACAAAGCAGAGCAAGACAGAACGAGCCTGGCAAAGTATTACTCTTCTCAATGCTTGTTCCTACAATTTCAGAAGATTGATTACAAAAACCTCTCACGTTCCAGTCCATTTTGCAATTGGAGACCATAATTTACGACCAAATGTTTTCTTAGTGATACCTTTCGTTTTATATAATGCTACTTCTAAATAACAGATTGATAATAGCTTAGTTCGCCACATAATAAAGTTGAGTGGTTCTATATCAAGCCAGCCTGATGTTATACAAAAACGGTATGCAGACATACAAACAAACATAAATCCTATGTCCGTATCAGAGGTCACATTTGCCACATTTTCATCACACCCAAAAATTACCATTGATGCTGTTAGTTTGACTTGAATAGACAGTTCTGCTGCCAGAAAATGTTCTATCTCCGCAATAAATCGCGCCAGTTTCAGGCAGTCAAAAAACATGTGTACAGCATCAGCCCCATGTAAATTACAACGGCTGCAGTTTGTCCCACGCCCAGCACTCCATTTTGCTAGCTTCCCTGGTGTATAGTACAGCCCAAAAACAGACATATAATGCTGGCTGATGAGCGACCCATTCAGTAAAAAAATGTTGGCAATTACTAAGCTTCTCTCTATATTTACACTTTGAGTATTCATTTTGCTCTGCCATTTCGTCACTATGGCCTCCAAATCATCCTCCCTCTGTTCCGGAATTAGTTGATATAGAGGTCCTATTCTTTGTTGCTTTTTAATTGCTTCAAGAATATCAATACTCCCCAAAAAAATTAAAGAATTTGAAACTTTCTGTAAACAGAAACTGCGTACCTGAAGATATTTAAAAAAATCAGCACGAGGTATATGGTAAGTATTCAATAGATGATCAAATGAGACAAAATTATTATCTATGAATAGATCTCCCAGTTTCCTAATACCTAGAGTGTTCCAGTTATGCATTACCCTTCATTAAATATCTCTGGGAGGATAGAACAGTTCTGTAAAGGAGTATACCGATTTAAGTTGATGCTAAGCCAAAATTTCTTTTTACTAGATCGCCAAATTATAAAAGCTGTTTCTACTATCTTAAATTTGGTTTTCTTATAGGAACTCGGCTCTATTATCCGATTTAGACACTGCTTAGCCTCTGTGCCCAGAAGCATTCATAAATTGACGGAGATAAAAATTCCGGTAATAAAAGAATATCCATATCTTGCATTATTGCCATCCAGTGATACAATTGAAAGTTTGGAATGCCCCATCCCCCTCTATCACGAGATAGTTCACAACTCTCCTAGCACAACGATACCCCCATAGAAATCTGGAGCACATTCTCTCTATACGTGCAAAGTACCCTGAGGATATTAACAAAGGTATAGTACGAAAAATGTATAAAAACTTTGGAAAGATTAGCATTTTAATCACGTTGCTGCGGCCAAGTAAAGACAGCTGTTACAACGGCGATATCGTCGGCATAGGCGCAGACTTTTATCTCCCAGCTGTTTAACTGTACTGGCTTAATTGCCACATTCCCTTCCAAATTTCTTATAAATGGGTCAATATACAGAGAGAATAACAAGGGGGAACAGTAAGACATGTGTTTTAGTAATAGAATCCAAATGAACAAGTAAGACATGTGTTTTACACACATGTCTTACTTGTTCATTTGGATTCTATTACTTTGCTTGTTTAGTCGTTTCACCACTACAATATGGCCCCCATTTTCACTAACACCAGTCCTCTTTCTATTTCTGTTAACCGGCAACGTAACGCGCTCTGCTAACCTTATTTGAATTCACTCTAAATGTGGATGCATGCTTGTTTACACGTGAATAGCAGCTGGCGACTGTTCCTCTGAATGCTTTTAGTAAGTATCGTTCAACCTTTACATCTGCCTGGCATTTTTGTTACACGATGCTTCACAACGCAACACTTCATAGTTGCCCGACACCCTGGCGCTTTCACCGGCGATTTACCCTTATTGTGACACTCTCACTTAATTTATGTGAACGCCACACGTTGTAAGGTTTACTTTCAACGCGCAAGATATGCATTGTCTTTACTGGCATTGGTTTATAATGCATGCTTCGAGAACATTATAATCGCTTCAGACTCAAATTTACCGCATGTTGTTTATCTTTTGGGAAACACAAGACTATTTTATCGCCCAGGCTTGATAATATGCCCCCAAGTTCCTTGTATTGTACTTTTACCCATGACCTCATAAAGAGACCAGAGGGATTGTGTTTAGAATAAATACATATACATTTGATATATACCTTGTGTGGTGTGCTTTCATTTCATCATTCAAGAGGTTATAATTGGTAAAACAACTTGCTTAACTCACCTCTAAGTCTTAGCCTGAAGGCTGCTCTCCACAGCTACCACTACAATAGCTTTCTATAAGGTTGACTTCACAACCTACCTTCAATAAGGGTCGTTTAGACTGGTGCAAGGTGCCCACTAGAATGGTGGACATCATATACAAGGCCAACTTCTCACAGAGTAGACATAGCTCTACTTTCTCCCCAAGAATTAGGAAAGAAGACAGATAATTGGGTTAGGACAAGGGTGACTAAAACGTCTAATGGGGGTGACTAAAAGAAAGGGGTTATAAAAACCTCCAGAGGGGAAAGGGGGTGATGCCCCCAACGATAAAAACGAAGGGCCATATTATCAAGAAAGAGCAGCACATTATCGCTGTAATGGGCTTGATAATATGCCCTTGTGAATTCCCATAGAAGCCCAGGTTCTGGTGTTAACCTGGGTTTCTATGAGAATTCACAAGGGCATATCATCAAGCCCATTATCGCCGATTTAGCTGCAGTTTCTTGCCGATAAAAGCGGCGATAATGTATCGCCCTTTCTTGATAATATGGCTCTAAGAGTCTTTTAAAGGTCCCCAAAAACCTCTTCAGGATGGTGGGTCCCAGAAGCCTAAGTATAGGGGTGTAAATGTAGATCCCTTAAAGGCCTGTGTAGCATCCTGCTACTAATGACCACAGACACCATTACTTATAAATCAGGAGCTTTATTGTCTGCTTCCAACCTGCTTCATGTCCCTGCTCTCACTGCCCTCATCCTGTACTGACCCCTCCTCTTCCCCTCAGCCCACCTAACTCCGCCCACCCCAGCTACTAGACTGTCAACTATATTACAGCCTGGTGTTGTGCTCGTAAGAAGGTTGGACACTCTACTGAAGATGCTGTCTGTCCTAACAAAAATGTCCATGTTCCCCAGCCAGTTGCTACTGGTGTGGCAAATCTCCAGATGAGATCAACAATGTGCCCAGAGCAAATGAGGGTTCACACTGAGGCAGTAACGGCTCCTCGATAGAGTGCTGTGGGGCGGGGGAGGGGCATGGTTGGGGTAGTAAACTCTGGCATACGGCCAATCGGAGGTAAGTAAATAAATAAAATGAATTACATTGCACCCGCTGCAATGCCAAATGGCGATGGAGCGCACGCAATTTAATTCATTTTACTTACTTATTTATTTATTTATTTACTTACCTCCGTTCACCCGTATGCCAGAGTTTACTACCCCACATGCTGCCCCTCCCTCACCCCGCCCCACTGCCCCACAGCACTCCCTCGAAGAGCCGCTACAGCACTGAGGCTGTTCTAGTCTCTGAAATGGAAGGAAGGTTAGGAACTTTGGCTGTCGGGACCCATAACCTGAAACGGTTCCTACAATGCCCCCTAGTGAATGGGACCAGGAAAGAAGCCCTAAGGCAGAGGTCTTCAAACCTTTTTGCACGGAGCGCCCCTAAGCAAAATGTTTTGAGGTCAGCCCCTGTCCAAAACTTTATGGCAAGGGTTGGGGGAGCGGTAGGGCCATGGATAGGCGCAGGGGGCAGGCTTATGAGACGATTTCAGGAGCACTTTTCTT
The DNA here is from genome assembly GCF_964261635.1 of Lissotriton helveticus. Classification (NCBI taxonomy): domain Eukaryota; kingdom Metazoa; phylum Chordata; class Amphibia; order Caudata; family Salamandridae; genus Lissotriton; species Lissotriton helveticus. Next base: position 1,701,950,977 of record NC_136069.1, on the reverse strand, counting down.
ATCGCTCATAAAACACACTAAATATGAGACTTATAAAACAGCAAATGCATCAAACAAAAACATTTATGGTCCCAAAAATACTGCTCCCCATAATTGTGGTGTTCTGAGCCCCTCACACTATGGGGCCCCAATACAACTACACCTGCTGCATTAATGATAACAGCATCCCCGATTAGCAGGCTGTCTCCTCTGAATATTTCGCCTCTTCACCACCATACCTGACCATACTCTGTCCCTTTCAGAAAAAAGACCTTTTTCTACAAAGTGGCCCTCGGTCCTAATGCTAGATAGGAACATACCTCCCATGCCCCTATTTCAAAGGTAGACAGTGATAATTGTGATGCAGGGGACCCCTCAAGCCCCTGGGCCCCAGGCCTACTACATCTGGTTAATTAATGATAACCAGCAGTGACCACTTACACACCTGGCAGCAGTACCTACTGTACTAATGATGGCCTTTTTAAAGAAATAAAAGGGTAGATGCCACTTATATTACCACATTTGCTACGTATTCCATCATGTGCTGCATAGCAAAGCATATCCAATTCTTCAGTGCTGTAAACTAGTACTTACAGGCGTTCTATTCTGAAGGACAGAATTATGGTATTTTTTATAATTCTTTATTGTGCGGTACAAGAAGACAAATGCGTTCTTGTGGCACACTTGTTATTTTAAGTGAACCTAGTTCTATGTATGTTGCTGTTTATCTTGCCGCACAGTTCTCTTCTTTGGTGGTCCTCTGCCATGTTATTAAAATATGTTGAATGGGGATTAAGCGGCCATTTAGTCACCCAAACCTACTTTGGGACGGGATCACCACGGACACCATGTTGCTGTTATCTTAAGGCCGTTTGAGCTTGGTGTACATAAAACCAACCATCTGCTTATTCCCGCACAGACTAATATGTCCTCACAGCACTCTAACAAATACTAACTATCCCCTCTTCTACTAAACAATTCCCACGCCCCTTTAACAATCTCCTATTTAACTTCAACTTGACAACTTCTGTTAGTAACAGCCTTTTTGCCCTTTCTCTTGACTCCAGTGTTTCTTTGCACTGAACTGGCCTGTCTGCCCCGGATCAAGCCTGCCTTCCTTTCATTCCCCATTCTCCTCTTACTTTACCTTGTTCTTTTCCACAGCCCTATATTTCAACAGCTGGAACAAATCGGCAGCAAAGAAACTTGCCCTTGAGATGCGCACACACACTGGCAGAAGACTACCATCAGCCCCATGGTACACAGCTGAGTTAAAAGAACTAAAGACAAAATGCAGAGACAAAGAATACGTTTGGAGGAAGGAATACTCTGAATTAAAAAAAAACATTACAAAGAGGCATTAATCTATACTAATATAATAAAGAGAGAGCCAAACCTTTGAGGTGGGTAATCTCAGGAACCACAGCACCAATCACAACACCCAATACAGCGTTGGAAAGGGAAGTTGCAGCAGAAGGACATAGGCTATGTAGACGCCCACCATATACATTTAAAAGGTAAAAGGACCGTGCCAGCAAAGTAGTCCCTTGTGGGCGTGTCTGCGTTGTGCTATGGGTGTGTGCTGGGGGCGTGACAAACGCTGGGGGCGTGACAAACGCTGGGGGCGTGTGGTACGTTCCGCCCTTCATACCATGTCTCATATCGTGTGCTGTGGGCAGTGCTGGGGGCGTGGGCGTGGGCGTGTGCGGGGCGCGGGATTACGGGATTACGGGGAAAAAAAGCGAGTGTTGTGCCCAATATTTCATTGTTTTTTCTTCCCAGGTTCTGTACATTCCAGCTCCGGGTGTCCACCCTGCTCCCTTTAAATACCCCTGCACCCCATAATCATAACCCACCCTTACTCCTTAAAATACCCCAACACCCTTAAAATCTAACCCATCTTAACCATATAAATAACCCTGTACCCCAAAACCCAAACCTAGCCCTAAACCCTAAAAATTCCCTGTACCCCAAAACCCAAACCTAGCCCTGAACCCTATAAATACCCCTGTACCTCAAAACCCAAACCTAGCCCTGAACCCTTAAAATACCCCTGTACCCCAAAACCCAAACCTAGCCCTGAACCCTAAAAATACCCCTTTACCCCAAAACCCAAACCTACCCCTGGACCCTAAAATACCCCTGTACCCCAAAACCCAAACCTTGCCCTGAACCCTCAAAATACCTATGTACCCCAACACCCAAACCTACCCCTGAACCCTAAAAACACCCCTGTACTCCAAAACACAAACCCAGCCCTGAACCATAAAAATAACCCTGTACCCCAAAACCCAAACCTACCCCTGAACCCTAAAATACTTCTGTACCCCAAAACCCAAACCTAGCCCTGAACCCTAAAAATACCCTGTACCCCAAAACCCAATCCTAGCCCTGAACTCTTAAAATACCCCTGTACCCCAAAACCCAATCCTAGCCCTGAACCCTTAAAATACCCCTGTATCCCAAAACCCAAACCTAGCCCTGAACCATAAAAAATAACCCTGTACCCCAAAACCCAAACCTACCCCTGAACCCTAAAATACCCCTGCACCCCAAAACCCAAACCTAGCCCTGAACCCTAAAAATACCCCTATACTCCAAAACCCAAACCTAGCCGTGAACCCTAAAAATACCCCTGTACCCCAAAACCCATACCTATCCCTAAACCCTAAAACTACCCCTGTACCCCATAACCCAAAACTATATCTGAACCCTTAAAATACTCAAACACCCCAAAACATATACCTCAGTACCCCAAAACATATACTCCTATACCCATACTTACCTTATCCAAACATTTTTAAAAAATCATGCTTTTACCATTCATGCATTTACAACGATTTTCGTTGTAAATGTATGCGTGGTAAAAGCATATAAAATGTAATGCCATGCGTTATAATGGCATTACGGAGTCGTGGTACTTTCGGAATGAAAGTATGCGGAGTGATGGTATGCGGAAAGAAAGTTGCGGAATAATGGGTGTTTACCCTCCCCCCGGTAAATAAATTGGTGGCACGGCGGCCCACATCTCCAGCAACATACTTATATTTTTTCACCACCGATTTGAAAATTGCACAGGTCTCTCTCATTGATGGCCAGCAGCGACTGAAGTACCGGGTTTTTAAGAACCCGGCGGTGCCAGGGAGCAACACCCGAAGACTTCGAGTTCTTCCTGTTTCAGACTACAGAAACACAGAGTCTTCTAGGTGGAGTCAACGATCGTATTTATTGGCTGCAGCCAGTAACAGATATCCTAGAAGTACAACAGCATGTATGTTCTCAGGAGACTGCTCCCTTTACAAAGCCAGTCTTCTTCTTTTATACAAAATAATAAGCTTCAGGCAAACATTCCTTATTTTACAGTTGACCATACAAATATTTTCACTACAAAGAAAAAGCAGAGTCATGATGACAAGCACATATTTCAGTTCATCCAGCCCGTAATTGATTACCCGGCAAGGCCCAGTATTTTCATCAGATATCGACGGACCCCCAATAAAATCGGGCACCTCCTCCTTGTAAAGCAAGTCATAAACCAGAAAGACAGAGACAGGTGTGTGTAAGATTAGGCATGGTTTGTGTGCGATGAAAGGTTTATGATATGTTGTGCCTTGATACTCATCTCGCTCGGCCACTGGGAAAAGAACTGGCCGGGCAGGTTTGGCTCTGGGCAGTGGAGTCAGCTGGCCCAGGTCACAGAGGAGTCAGCAAAGGTGTACGTGACCTTCGGACTCGTATTTGGCTTAGTCACTTGGCTATGTGAGGGCAATCACAAAATGGATGCCGTCCACAAAATGGAACCCAAGGGTTCAGAACGGAAATGCTGGTTTCAGGGTGATTCCGTCACCCGATCATGACGAAAATGCTTGTGGATAATATTCAAACCATTACCGGTCTGCTGATACCAAAATCGTCACGATATGACGACGTTTATAACACGGGTCCATCATTTTCAGTACCACATGACATACACTTTTAGACACACCTCCCGCCACAAGTTCTAGAATTGCGAACTTTAGAGCTGGGGAGCTACGTTCGAATCTCAGCATCAGCTCAACATCCTGTGATTCCAGGCAAATTGCTTTGTCTCCCCGTGCCTACCACAAATGAATGTGTTCTTCTGTAATGTAAATTGTGCTCATGCCATGTTGTCGAGTTCGCGCTATATAATATTGCAAGGAAAAGTAAAGTAGGGAAACTCGAGTTCACACACTACTGAACGCGCACTCTTAAGTGCATCAGCAGTGCACTGTGAATCGGAGCGTTTCACAGGCCTGTCACAGATAAGAAATGCTATCTAGACGAAATCCTAGAAAACAATATACTACTGGCCGGCAGCAATTCATACCCGGACCACGTCGGGACGGGCTGCTAGTACAGTATAAAGATTCAATAATCTCTGCAAAATCCAGTTTCTTCACCGAGAAAATTATTGCTGCTAAAAATACAGCTAGAGAACTTTTTAAAACAGTTTCTACCTTAGCCAAGTTTGGAGATAGCAAACAGTTTTGTCCAAATAGGTAGTTCTGCGACAATTACCAGAGTTCATTCACGATAAAGTGGTAAAAGTTTATGACAATTTCTCTAACAGCAAGGCTGGAGTTAATTGAAATGGGCCAAACAAAGATAGGGTGATTATGCAGGTCTATTTACAAAAATGTAACTTCTTAACGCAAGACCAAGTCGAGAAGCTTATAATGTAACAGACGGCTCTTGTGAATCATGAAAAGAATGATCAGTTCCAAAAATAATACACACGCTAAAACTGCTGCAATATACGGACCTCATTTGGGGAAGATAAGAATTTGTTAATCTGTCCCTACACTATCACTAAGATGACATCCCAATTTAACATCTCCCAGACAAAACCCATCAAAAGGTGTCAGCTCGTGAAGGCTTCCTAAAAAGCACATTTACAGATGTCAGATGACTAAGCTACAAAGTTCCCTTTCCAGATGGATTCCCTAACACTTTTCTCCTAACTCTACTTGTCTTCTTCTCTCTCCAAACCTCTTCTGCACCCTCCTCCCTCGGGGCTCTTTCCCAAATACAAAATCACAGAAACGTAAACACGCCCACAGATCACCTCATACTAATGGACACTTCTCCTTGGTAATTTTCCATCGTCTTCCGCACCTCTTCTCGTGAGAAGGTGGACGACCTTAGTTCCCAGGCCTTCTTCAGCGAGAAAGAACATCAGCTCCCAATTATCGACATTATATATTGAAGGGCAGATTTACAAGGCCCTTGCGCCGATTTTACGCTGCGGTTGCGTCACTGTTCCTGTGCGGGGGGGTTCAGGCACAGGAACGCCTCCTAAAAGTGGCTGAGTGAAATCTACAAGATTTCACTCAGTCACTTTTAGGCCAATGCTGCGCCAAAATCCTGCGCCTGCTTGAAGCAGGCATAAGGCTTGACGCAGCATTGGAAGAATTAGGCCCCCCCAGAGCATTTGCTAGAGCTGCGTCCCGCAATGCGCCGCCTTTACGGCACAGATACGTGACGCATCTGTGCCATTTCTGCCCGATGGTGCGCCGCATTATAAATGAGGCACATCATGGGTGGCGGAGCTGCGGCTCACAATTATTGGCGTATCCCTGCTAATTTGCAGGGATGCGCCAGTTATTGTAAATCTGCCCCACAATGTTTCATTTCTCCTCCCTAACTCCTGAAACAAAAGGCGTTAGTTCTAACTAACAAAGGCAGATTCCTCCACCTGCAGCTAAAACGTGAGAATCAAACATTTCTGCGTGCACATGAATTTCGCTGACTATTTCTAAATTGAGAGCTTACCAAGGAAAATCCATTTCAGGCCTACAAATTCAGCCAACATAAGAAATAAACGAACAGGCCTTTCATAGCAAAACGTGAACATTCATTTTGGCCTTTACACATCAGGGTTTACACACATTAATAATACATTGCTACAACGTCTAATATTATTACATGTTGAGCATGGCTCATTCTTCATGCAATCTTCATCATGGTGCACATTTAAATCAAAATGCATGTTGTTATATATAAACTTTCATTAGGCAGCAGCGACATACAAAGGTTACAATATCAAGAAGAACTGTTTTCATTTCTACTTTGCATAACACAAAATCATTTTCTAGTACTTCACTTGCACATTTTTTTAAATACATCGCAATCCTAATAACCAAAGTTAATACAACACAAGAATATATGCGGGTGCGGACTATCTGTGATTATAACGCACCCCTACAATTTTAGAGCACTGCCACGCTCTATCACCTGTGTTGGCGCTAGGCAGCAGTTTGTGCTCCAGTGGGCCCCAAACCGCTCGCTATCACCTAAAAGCTGTCGCTAACTGATGTTGCTAATAGGGCGATGAAATTATCGCCGCTTTGCGGCCGAAAACGGCCTCAAAAGCGGTGATAATTTTATTTCGCCTTCATTGGTAATATGCCCCCAGTATTTTTATTGCAAAAATGACTTTATTTTGGGAGATTCCTGAATTTTTATTGCAAAAATGACTTTATTTTGGCTCTCTGATGCTTTAGAAGTCAATGGGGAAATGCATTCTCTGGTATATTTATTCTCCACTTTACTGTTGTAAATTGTTGTCATGCATTGGTTTTGTTCTCTTCCAGTGGAGCAGGGTGCAGTACCACAGCTCATCACTAGGTGTCCCACTCCAGTCGGCGTCCACGCTGTACAGTGAGAACCAGAGACGCCTGACGGATGAACGCTGTGACGTCAACGCGCCTGCCTTGTTTTTCACGGAGCGAGGCTTCCAGAAAAGCACTTCATGCAATGTGCCAGAAACTGTCCGGATATCCGGCTACCCACAATGCATTGCACTGAAGAGAAGCCCTTTGCATCTAAATGAACAAATTACACTTTTAATAATTAGCAGTTATTTCTTTATTTTTGTTACTGTAATTATTAAACATCCTTCTACATTCATCCCCAGAAACTACGTAAAGATAGGTACTCTAATATTCATGCGTGGAAAAATAGAGGAAGTCCTCATTTAAGACACCTTTCTTTGATTTAAAGTGATTCGTCACTTCTCCTCATTTGAGACACCTTTCTTTGATTTAAAGTGATTCGTCACTTCTCTCAATCAATTGCACCTCGTGTGGTGATTGAAGGGGAGAATGTGCAGTTTTTGGACGACCTGTGTCAATCCGCGGGTCTATAGAATAGTTGAAAGTAAGTGTGATCAATAGAAAATTTAGGAATACTCTTGCAGCCGATATTTCCAATGTCATAGTTTCTGAGATTAAATTATTTACCTTTCTCTGCCAAATTAGTGTTAAGATTTAGACATGTGCTTTTCCGAGAATCTCTGAAGACTTCACCAGCTCTCTGCCATAAATTAAGTATTGGAAGGAAAGAAAACACATTCTGGGGCATTTCTGCAAATCAGCAGAGATGAGCCAGGAAAGATGCGACACGCCATTCCCTCCCTGCCCCACCACAAATGCAAATCAGCAGGGATGCAACACGCAATTCCCTTCCTGCGCCACCTCAAATGCGTCGCATTTACAATGCGGCGCATGGATAGGGCGATGCGTGTTGCATCCTGTGGCATAAGGGCGGCGCATTGCTGGGGTCGTGTTGCAAGCGCAACGCAGCTTCAGCAATGCTCAGAGGCGCCCTATGCCTAACATGCTACGTCACTGGGTTTTGACGAAGCATGGGGCAGATTTACAAGCCCCCTTGCGCCTCTTTAACGCCGATGTTGCGTCAATTTTGTGACGCAGCGGTGGCAAAAATCCGAGCGCCATGCTGCGGGGTATTTACAACGTGGCACGACTGTGAGATGCGTCACGTTGTAAAGCCCAGCGCCACATGCAGGCGTTCTGACGCAGGGGGGGGGGCGTTCCGGTGCCTCCTAAAAGTGGCTGAGCGAAATCAAGATTTCACTCAGTCACTTTTAGGGTCATGCTGCGTCAAAACCCTGCGCCTCCTTGAAGCAGGCGTAAGGATTGACTCAGCATGTTACAGATAGGGCACCCCGAGCCTTGCTGGAGCTGTGTTGCGCTTGCCACGCAACTCCAGGAAAGTGCCAAATTTCCGCCAGGGATGCGTTGCGCATCTACCCATCCGAGCACCACGGTGCGCCGCATTGTAAATGCGGAGCATCAGTGGTGGCGCACGGGTGGGCAGATGCGCCGCAACTCTTCTGGTGCATCTCTGCTGATTAGCAGAGATGCGCCAGAAGTCGTAAATCTGCCCCATGTACGTAAAAGTGACTAAGAAAAATCTTGTAGATTTCACTGTGTCACTTTTACGAGGCGTTCCTGCGATGGAACGCCCACTCTACCCCGGAACGCCTTCATGAAACCTAACGCAGGTTTCATGTAGTGCAGGGCTTTACAACGTGACGCATCTCCCTAGATGTGTCACGTTGTAAATAAGGCACAACGTGGTGTATGGTTTATGCCGCCGCTGCGTCACAGAAGTGATGCAACAGCAGCGTAAATGTGGCGCATGGGGCTTGGAAATCTGCCCCTCAATGTCTTGTAAAGGGTAGTAAGCTCTCTATAAAAACATATCTCATGATGTCTCAAAACACTGTTTTCACTTAGAAAACTGTATAGTTGAAAAAGAATAAGGAAGTGTCAGAATATGAAGGGAATCACTTCCCAATGTCTTCTTTACTTTCCGCAGGTTTCAGTCAGTTGCTTCCTCTCCACACAAATTTTTGGCCCTCCTGGAGAAGTGTTGATGGAGCAAGGTCTTTTTTGAACACATATTTATTTGTAAGATTGCACAAAAGTCGTGGGGCTCTGAACCCCAGAGGCCACTGCAGTATCAATTTATACATTTACAAGACAGCATCTGACTTTCTTTTACATCAAACAATTCAACCACAATGGTGAACAACCTTTACAACGCAACTTTTACCACGCACTGCCTTTACAACGCGGTCATTACAAAGCAAACCATTACAACGCATTGCGCTGGGGGGGGCTCTAGGATAGGGAATACGTTTAATTTTCTATCCAACACCTTCCCTGGTGTCCACGGGGACTGGTGTTGGAATAGTAAATTAAACTTTTCACTATCCAGCACCCTAAAGCGCTATGCGTTGTAATGGTTTGCGATGTAAAAACCGGGTTGTAAAGGCATGCGTGGTAAAAGCAAGCGTTGTAATGTCATACATCCAACCACAATACGTGACTTAGAGTATCTGTTAGGATTTAAAGCCCCCTCCCCAACTAACCCCCCCTACTTCTCCCCGAGTTGCACAAAGTCCACTGAGCCCAATCCATATGCATAAGCAATCAGGCTAGAAAAAACAGTAAAGTAAAAAGAACGGTAACAGAAAAACCCAGTCTTGGTACACACACACCCCAGGCTACCCCTCAACCCCCCTCGTGCCAGATCTGACAGACCCGCTCCAGCCCTCATTCCACTGGAAGATCGTCCACAACATTTGGAGGCTCCAGTCACAAACCCCTATTGTCCGCCCACCGCTTCCATATTTTGTAATGCCTATCCTGGGCAACAAAGATTGGCTGTTCCAGCCCCATGGAGAAATCAAGGCCATTTTTCCAGGCTGCCACAAGGGCGCCTGTGTATCCTTCCACATCCTCGCTATATGACGTTTCGCCAATGTGAGGCCGAGCAGCATGAGGTGCCGTTTATAAACATTGCTCCCAATCCCTCCCATCACATGCAGAAGGGCGAATTGTGGCATGCGTGGAAGTGACCACCCCAGGATCTCCGATAAACAGGAGAATACCCCTCTTCAGAATCGATCGAGTGATGGGCATTGCCAGACGGTGTGCAAGAATGTTCCCTCCTCCCCACCACACTGGAGGGGGGCAATCAAACCTGCCCGCCATAGTCACACCTGAGTAAAGTAGACCCAATATAGGTATTTAAATTGTATGAGGTGAAGCCCCATTGCTATGGCCGCTTCGGGGGGCGGCTAAGGCCTCCTTCCAGTCCTCCTTGAGCGTACCCACATCCTCTTCCCATACCCCCCGAAGCTTCTCAAGCGTGGACGCGCAGTGGATGACCAGGGACTGATATATCTGTGAGATCTTCTTGGTTTCCATTCCCCCATAAAAACCTTTGCCTCCACCGGATTAAACTTGGGTAGCGAGTCAAGGCCCTCTAGGCTAGGGGAAAGCGCAAAGCGGAACTGAAGAAACCAATAAAACTGGGACCGGGCCATGCACAATTCCACCTGTAGATCCCGGAAGGACTTAAGGGACCCATCCCGCACTACATCCTCCAGGGTGGAGATGCCAATGGCATCCCACCCCCTAAAGCCCTGCAAGGCCGCCAGCTCCGGCAGGCACCCGTTGTGCCACAAGGGAGTCTCTCCAGTAAGGGTATTCCACCACCCCATTCACTTCAATGACTGCTGCCAAACTAGAAAGACAACCTTTGTCACCTGTGTTAATGTACCGCGCAGTGTCACTGCATAGAGAATCGTGTGAAGGGTGTGAGACCCCATAAGGTGTCGCTCCAGCGCATGGGCCGGGTCCCCCCTGTCCCCATACCAACACTCATTTAGAACGAATAGATGCGAGGCCTGGTAGTATGAAAGAATATCAGATGTCGCCAGCCCACCACAGTAGGTGGAGAGAAAGCAAGTGTGCAACGCTACTACCCACACCTGTCCCCCAACACGGAATTCACTAGCCTAAACCATTTGAGCGCGATCGGGTACGGGTGATCCTGCAGCTGGTACAGCAAGCGGGGGAGCACCACCATCTTCAAGATCGCTGACCTGCCATATATTGTTATGGGCATACGCAACCAGGTCTTTATATCCGCAAGAACGCGCTTCCAAACCGGCGCCAAGTTCCGCTCCTAAGATATGGCTGGCACATCCGACAGGAAGACACCCAGGTATCTAAGACCTGCAACGCCAACGCCTGCGTGCCCGCATTCCCCCGAGCTCCTATGACCCACAACGTGGACTTGCGGGGATTAATGTGCAGCCCGGTCGTTTCCCCGAATATTTGCATGATCTCCAGGATCCATGGGCCCGATCTATCTAAAGCGGTTTGCGAAAAAATGAACATCATCCGCTTACAATGCGATCCTATTTGAGAGAACCGGAGCCCACTCCAACCCCCTTAGCTGCGCATCGATGCGCACCCAAGCCGCCAATGGCACCATGGCTAGGGCAACTAAATATGGGGACAGGGGGCAACCCTGTCTGGTGCCTCGTCTAATAGGAAAGCTGGGCAAGACCGCTCCTGCCACACGCACCAACGCTGTCAGATCAGTGTAAAGAAGCATCAGATACGTCAGAAAACGTGGGGCGAAGTTAAGACGACATACAAGGGCAAACAGGTAAATCCAACTCAGGGAGCCCTGTCCATGTCCGCTAGCAGGAGTGCAGTCGGCTCCCCCATTCACCAAACAGCCGCCAGTGCCACGTGCGCCCGCCTGATGTTGTGTCGCGTCGCCCTCTGGGGCATGAAACCGGCCTGGTCCGGGTGTACGAAAGCCGGTATGTGCGGCAGGAGGCGGTTAGCCAGCGCTTTGGCCAAGACTTTGACCTCCACATTAAGAAGAGAGATGGGACGGTAAGAGGCGTGCTTGCTCCGGGGGCCGACCAGGCTTGTGGAACACCACCACCTCCGCATGTCTCCAATCCGGGGGGAGCCGGTCGGCTTCCCTGGCCTCCTCCAACGCCGCCCGGTAATATTAGGCTAACTGAGCGGTATACCGGCGAAAGAACTCGCTGGGGAACCTGTTGGTTCCGGGCGCCTTCTCAGAGTTAAGCTCTCCTAGGGCCCTACTCAGCCCTTCGGATAGGGAGAGCTCCAATTGTTGGCGCGTCTCATCGGACACCGCTTTGGGTGGGACATCCGGAATAAATTTGTCGACCGTAGCCTCCAGCAGGCATTCCCGAGGGGCATAGAGGTCCGCGTAGTAGATGTCAAAGCTCTCCGCTATGACCTTAGGAACCATCAACGGTACCCCACCCTCATCATGCACCCCCGGAAGGTTCTGGTGATGTAAGGCACCCTGGCAGAGCCTATGAAGCAACTTACTCAACTTGTCGCCTAATTGATAGATTCTACTACACATTGCCAGCCATATCTGTCAGGCCTCGTCCATTATTCATAGGACTATTGTGCCAGAAGTAATTGTCGCATGGCCGGCCCCTCATCATCTTCCCGACACCGACGCTCCTGCGCTTCCACCTCCGCCTCAGCCCGAACCAATTCCTTGTGGCACTTCTCACGGGCCTCCACACACCATGCTATGTCCACCCCACGTGGGCTTCAGCGCCTCCCAAAGTGTCACGGCGCTGGAGACCGACCCTACATTGGCGGTGAGGTAGTTTGCGACAGCCTTCCTCATGTGCATCTCGTATTCACCTTTCTGCAAGTTCCATACAGCTTGGTGCCTTCGAAATGGCTGCTGCCCCCTGCCCATCTTCAACTCAACAGTGATCTGACAACCTCCGGGGGAGGATCTCAGCGGAGACCATATTTGCAACCATCGCCCGGGGGAACGAATACCCAGTCGGTCCTAGAGAATGACTTATGAACCGCCGAGAGGTACGTAAACTCCCTCCTGTCCCCGTGAGTGTGCCACCAGGTGTCCACCCAATCAAGTCTTGTAACCAAAGAGTGTAGTTTTGTGGGCTGAGTGCCACCCCGGCCTCCACTAGGCCTGCTCCCGTCCCTACCCACATCCTGCACATCATTCCAGTCTCCACCCACCACAGAGGCCACGTCCGGCATGTCAGCCCACAAGGTAAGTAGCCGCTCTACCAAGGACCACTGTAACGTGGGGGGCATATACACAGCCCAACACTATAGGATCCTCCCCGATCGTGCCTCGGGGAAAAAGGTTACGCACCTGCGTATCCAGCCATTGCTGCTCATGTACGTATGGGACCCTGCGGTGTAGTAAAATCGCTGCTCCCCTGGAACCCTGTGTGAATCCAGCATGAAAGACCTGCTGAAAGCCAAAATGCTGCAGACACCGGACTTTGGACCCCATCAAATGAGTTTCTTGTAAGAAAAGGATGTCAGTTCTGGCCCTCTTAGCCTGGCGCAGGACAGCCCCACGCTTAAGTTTGTCCAGGACCCCACACACATTCCAGCTGACAATGTGGAGGGTACCCGGGGACACCTGCTCAACTACAGTCACACTAGCCATCGAGCAGCATACAGTGATATAACACGGAAAAGGGGCCCGACTGTGTGTGTTTCTAAACGTACCCAGTGAGATGGTGCAACTCATACCCCAATTAAACACCCTCCCCATAACAAACCCCCCACCCCATACCTCAAAAACACTGAAGTACCTGACGGGCCAAGGAATCCCCAATTTACAGCCCATGTCATCCGGGCCCATCCCCCACAAGTGCTAGAAATGTGGGGATTAAGCCCCCATAAGGGTCCCCTCCATACAGCTTAAATCAAACATGCTCCCAATCCTATTAGAGGAACATCCCGGCACCACCCACCCCACAGCGTTTATGGGTCCAGTGTCCGAGGCTGGGAAGCCGGATCTTCGCGGGAGGAGGCACGACAGGACAAAGAGCGCCTCTGGGACCGAGATATTCTCTGCCCCCTCCGGCGCTGTCCCCGTGAACTTTTCGACAGCGCCTCACTCAGTGAAGAATCAGAATGCAGCCCGGGCAGCGTATGCACCCTCACCCACACAGTTTCATCTGTCCACTTGAACACCTCCTCCGGGATGTCGAAGAAATGGGTGTGAGATTGGTACACTACCCGCAGGCGAGGAACAATAAGGCACACTGGAGCTTGAGGTCCCTCAGCCTGGCTTTCACTGCCATAAATGATTGGCGTTGCTGTTGCACAAGTTGCGTATAATCCGGGAACACCAGGATATGATGGTTATCGTAGAGCAAAGGTTCTTTGGCACGGGCCTGTTTCAGGACGGCATCGCGGTCAAGATAGTTCAAGAAACGCGCAATCACTGGTTGTGGACGAGCCCCCACCGGCGGCTTCTGGGCGACCGCTCTCAGGGCCCGCTCCACAACGAAGCAGCGGGACAGGACATCCGGGGCACCCAGCCCTCCAGCCATTGTATGAGGAAACGTTCCATATTCCCAGTCTCACAACCCTCTGGGAATCCGACGAAGCGCAGGTTGTTCCGCCGGGCCCGTCCTTCAGCATCCTCAACCCGAAGCGCCAAGCCCTTCTGGGCGTTTTCCTTGCTCGCTACCTTCTGCTTGAGGACAATGACTTCATCTTCCACCCCTGATATGCGAGTCTCCGCCTCCGTGATGCGTGCCACTGCATTCCGTAGGTCCTGCCGTAGTAACATACAATCCGACCCCACTGCACCAATTTTGGCATCTAGCATGTCTCTGGATTGGGTGATTGGCATCATCAGAGCCGCATTGTCCGGTACGATCTCCTGGGGGATCCCAGCGGCTCCCCCCGTCGCTCCCGGGCCGGTAAACTTGTTGATGCGCCCATGTTTTGCGGCTCCACCACCGCCCTTATCTCTCGTCATTGTGGTCCTCAACGGGCTCCTCATGGGCCCAAGCCTATCTAGGCTAGGCACCGACCCAAGTACCCCCTCAGCACAGGCAGGAACACAGCAAGCCAGTCAGGCTCACAATCTAACCGCAATGGACGGAAGGCACCCCTGATCCGGGGCCCACAATCCACCAGTATAGGCCTTAGTCTGCTAGGGGCCCCCGCCAGCAGCACAGACCTAGGAAGCCTGCCTGCCATTGTCGCAAAGCACCAAAGCGGCGAGGCCCCACTGGTGAAGCCATCCCCAGGGCCCCACACTGCCCACTCGACAACCGGTGTCAGCCCCCCTGGGATGAAAATGTGGGTGCAGAGCAGTCTCGTCGCGTTCCCCCCGGCACGACCTGGCATGGCCACGGTTCATGGGCCCTGTCGCCACAGTCAAATCAGGGGACCTCCATCAATTCAGGCCCACCAGCTAGCGTCTGTGCCCGGGGTCCACACAGTGGAAAAGGTCCACAAAGATCCGACGTCTCCACCCTGCGGCTGTGCTGCTCCTCCGGGCCCCTCTCCTATCACTGGCCCGTTGCAGGGCACCCCTCTGGGCCACGCACCAGGCCAGGCCAACCTCCATACAGGCCCAGGAAACCACCCAGGCGGGAGCACCGCAGTGCCCACTCACTGCCTCCACCGCAGGTCCCAGGAAGGGGGAGGGGGTCGAGGAGAGACCAGTAAGCGAGTTTGAGGCCTCTCGAGCCCCCCATGCGACCCGATTCAGCCTCCGGTCCCCAGCTGGAAGCACAGGCCCGAGGGGGGCATCCCACTCTCGCTGCTGTCGCCGCCGGTCCGAAATGGCCGAATACGCGGGAGGAGGGCACTCCCACGCCCGGGGCCCCAGAACCAGGCCTCTCTCCAAGGCGCTGGGCACGGGCTGTGGCCAAACCTCCCCGCGGGCCAGGGCGCCCCCTCCTCCCGACTCCTCACCAGTAATCGTCACCTGGACCCTGGGGCTGATACTCCCCGTTAAGACCTCCGCCACCACTGAGCAATCGAGACAATTGCAGACTCTGTACTTCCTGTTTCTTCTCTGGGGCATTCAGGAGCTTTTCTCTGTGTTGGTCAAGAAGGTATGTCCTCCTCTGCATCCATACTCCTATCTCCTTGAAGTTCTTTTTGGTTTTCGAGGCCAGCTTCGGCGGCTGCTAGGAATTTTAACATCCGGCAGCTCAGTTGGATGTCATTGCCACAAAAGCATGCCAGCTCCCCTTGTCTGCAAGACTGTATCTGTTTTTTTTTTCAAAAGTATTTTTATTGATCATTTAGTAAAAAAACCAATAGGAATAAACATGCGACAATCCCGCACTTCAACCCACGCAGGGGGTAGCCAGAACAATCGCCCAAGGGCGACATGACAGAATGGGGACGGGAAATCGTGCTCAAGTCTCTTCACTTGGCCTAGTGTCCAAGGTAGTGCCACGGAACTAGCATATAGGCCAGCATTCGGTAAGCCATTAAGGAAGAGAACGTTGAAAAGTCACAGTTGCACAGAAAAATAACAATGCGGCTATCGGTTAATCCCCCCACCAGGTTGGGCACAAGTAGCTGTCAGTAGTGCAAAGAAACCCTGCTGTGGGCACGTGGCTCGGCACGCCATAGTGTAATGTAGCATTTAGGCGGGATGTCCTAACAAACAGAGAAACAAACTAAATCACCCCCACCTCTACCCCCCTCCCCCCTCCCCAGTGTTGGTAGCAGTAAGCGCAGACAAGGAACCAGTGGCCAGATGTAGGTAGCCAAATACCGGTCGGTAACAGCCGATTTCGGCCGTTACCGACCGGTATTTGGCTATTGAGATGTAGGGGGAAGGAAACAGGGCAAATCGGTAATTTTACCGATTCGGTAAATATACCGGTCGGTAAATTTACCGACCGGTATTTTTACAGAATCGGTAAAATTGATATGTAGGTGGGACTCTTCTGAGTCCCACAAGGCCTACAAAATCGGTATTTTACCATCAATTTCAATTTGATGGTAAAATACCGATTCAGGTGTGCATGCACATGTGTGCATGCACACCTGTGCCATATGACAGGCAGACCTGCCCTTAGGGCAGGTATGCCTGCCACATGGCCCCCGAATCTTTTTTGGGGGTGCTAGAGGGTGTCAAAGTGACACCCCCTGCACCCTTGTCAAAATCGGTATTTACCGATTCGGTAAATACCGACCGGTAATGCCCCATTCATTCCTATGGGCTTCAAAGCCCATAGGAATGAATGGAGCATTACCGGTCGGTATTTACCGAATCGGTAAATACAGATATTTACCGATTCGGTAAATGGAACATCTGGATGTTCCTACATACCCCCTTTCTTATTTACCGATTCTTAATTACCGAATCGGTAAAATTCGGTAATTAAGAATCGGTAAATAAGTTTTACCTACATCTGGGCCCAGATGTATAGCGACAGGGATTCAGACCTGAAACAGGTGGAGATTGCGTGTGCTAGGCAGACAGACCGCAGATGGTAGTCCCTTAGAGAGGAATGCTACCAGTGGACCCCAGCAAAATTCAAAATTTTTAAAATCATCTTAAAAAAATATCTGCCATCCTTTCCATACTAAGCAACCTCCAAAGTCTCGAGTGCCGGAGCCTCTTTCTTCTTCCACACTGCCGCCAATGAAATTTTGGCTTCACCAATGCTGAGCCACAAGATCTTCTTGTCTGCCCTGGTCTGGTGTTCGAGATCAGGATCACAGAGGCCCAGCAGGGTGGAGGCCATCGAGGTAGGGATAGGGTATCCCAGCATATCCTTAATTTGGGCTAGAATTTCCTCCCAGAATGGCCGGATAATGGGACAGTACCACCAAATGTGCTGGAAGTCCCCTAAGAACCCACATCCCCTCCAACACCTATCGGAGGTACCCGGGAAAATCAGCTTTAGCTTGGCAGGGTGTAGGTACCAATCCATCATGGTTTTCATATGTGCCTCCCTAAGCTCCACTGAGTGATTACATTTGGTAATATCAGACCATAGGTGAGTCCACTTGGCGTCTGAGATGTCTTGTTGGAGGATCCCTTCCACATATGCATATATCGGGGCCTAGGGGAAACTGCAGTGGTAAGGAGGAACCCATAGATGAAAGTAATTACCCCTTTCATGGATGCAGTCCTGGTCAGGAAGGCCTCGAACTGTGTGAGGACTCGAGTCGCCGCCTCCCGCATCTGGGGGGAGAGCGCCCAGTGTAGTAGTTGCACGTGGTGCTATCGCTCGTTCTCCTGCACCCCATAGTCCCTCCTGCAGTTCTCAAAGGTGAGCAGGTCATAGCTGTGAAATAGGTGTGAGTGCTAGACAACCTCCGTCTTTCCAAGCTCTGAAGGGGCCCTCGAGTGATGCCGGAGGGAAGGTGGGATTGAAATGTATGGGCGTGAAGGGAGAGGGGAAGGTGGTCCATCTATCTTCTTTAGAAACAGAGGGGCATATTACCAAGCAATAGCGATAATTATCGCTATTGCTTGGTTAGAGATAAAAATTTACCGCTGAGCTGCGGCGATTTTTACCGCAAATAAACCTTGGTATTACCAAGGTTTATCGCAAATGCGATAAAAATCGCCTCAATGCATGAATATCGCTGAAAATTCAGCGATATTCATGCATTACCGAGCTAATGCTCTTAGCCATGTTATCCACCTCCCATTGGATAACATGGCTAAGAACTGCTCAGGGCAGGTGTTAGCTATTGGAGATATTTGCGCTTAGCGCGAATATCTCCAAAGGTTGTAATAGGAGATAGCGATGTTAGCGACTGTTTTCAGTCTCTAACATCTTGGCACGCCCACTTTGCATGTCATTAGTGATAAATATCACTGACATGCAAAGTGGGGCCCAAGATGGTCGCTATCTCCTACTAGCTGTCGCTAATTGGTGTTAGCGACAGCTAGGTAATAGTGAGATAATTTTATCTCCGCTTTCTTGGCTTTTAAAGCCAAAAAAGCAGAGATAAACCCCCTTGATAATATGCCCCAATGTCCTGATTGGTAAGGATGTATAGACAGTTAATTATGCATGCAAACAGCATTACTTGCAAGGAAAGAAGGAGAAACCACATTAATTCGAGAAAAGATAGTTAATCATCTTTATATTTTCACATAAATTATGGTCGTAGAAAATACAGTTAGAGGCAGCACTGCATAAAATGAATTAAAGACAACCATAGAACACTTGGGGGCATATTACCAACGACTAGCGATATTTAACGCTAACGATGCTTAGCAACACATTTTTTAACGCTAAGCATCGCCGGAAATTATCGCAGAGATAACTTGCTATTAGCAAGGTTTATCTCAAAAGTGATAAAAATCCTCTCGCTAACTGCCAAATGAGAGATTATCGCTGGAAAACCAACGTTAATCTCTCGAAGTTTGGCGTTAGCTTGATGATAGGGGCTCACAAACTTATCCATGATATCCACCTTCCATAGGATATCATGGCTAAGTCAGGAAAATACCAGGTGTAAAAAAAGCAGTGCTAACCGCGGTTAGCACTGCTTTTTTTATCACTAACAGGGTTAGCGAAATTCTTGATAATAGGAGAAATGTCGCTTAACAACATTTCTCCTATTATTTTTCTCTGGAACGCCCCCTTTGCATCTCATTAGAGATGCAAGGGGAAACGTAGAGAAAAAGGGTGCTAACATGCGAATTGTCGTGTTAGCACCCTGTTGCTGATAGGGAGATAATTTTATCTCCGCTTTCTTGGCTTTTAAAGCCAAAAAAGCGGAGATAAATCCCTTGATAATATGCCCCTTGGTGCTGGAAGTGAATATGGTGAAGGTAGCGGCGCAAGTGAAACAAGTGAACAGCAAGAACGGCGCACTGTGACAAAGTGCAAATTATTTACAGTGAGTGGCTCTAGAGTAGGTGACAACGTGATATCACAATACACGAGATTTTTCAATTTGTTGTTAAGCCACAGAAAAGGAGTACGCCTATTAATATGCTGTTAGGTCGACGGCGTTTTGATCCGGGTTAATTGGGATCGTCATCAGGACTGGGTTGTCTGAGTCTGGGCGTGCTGCAAGGAAGGGAAAAGGGGGTCAGAACAGGAAGGGGCGGGTCACAGGGGGTTAGGTTCTAAAGTTATAGTCCATTTACCTTGGTTTAATTCCGTGTGTAGGGAGAACTCGTGCTTTGTTTGGAGTGTCCCATACGTCAAGAGGGAAGGGGGTATGAATAGCCCTGGTTCCCCGAGGTGAGGCGATCCGAGATCAGCCCAAGGGCACTGTAAGAGAGGGGAGTGAGAGGGGAAAAGCGTTATTATTACCCATGCTTATTGACCATGAGGGACTCAGATAGCAGAATAGTTGCCGTCTTTTGGTAACTATATGATTGGTCTGAAGTTAAAAACCGCCCATGTTGTTGATAGTGGGTGGGGGAGAATAAAATAACGGGTGGGACATACCTGACCTAAGCAATGCTTTAAGCGGCCGTCAACGATCAGCCGTTGTGTCAGCACATCTGTGAAAAAGAACAAAGCAGTGATTACCAACGGCCCGTGTGTACAATACAGACAGATCAGACTGGGTCAAAAGTGCCTGTGGTTAGCTCAGGGGAGCGAGAGGGTTAACTAACATACCTGCAAAAATCGGCATGCTGTTTCGTGACTTGATCACGGCGTTGTGAGCCGGGAGCTGCGATGCCGGAAGAATCACTTTCGCGTATGGGCGGGGCTGGGAGGGAGGTGTGTCGCCGTGACGTCAGTCACGTAATTGGCTGCAAGCGCTGTTTGGGCGAAGAAACTTGCTTCCGCATAGTGCTAGGTAGGAGGGGGGTCGACATCGGTCGTAGAGGCGGGCCTTGGAATTCACGTGGGCGGAGTTTATACAGAACCGCTAGGGGCGTGAGATACGTGTGTCTCAGTGACGTAGGTCTCATGGGTAGCGTATGTCACAACAATGGACAGAGTGGATACTTAAACCTAGTGGCTCAGCCTTAAAGACTTGTGTTTTACATTTAATGCATTCATGTTTAAACCAATTTGAACCATTACAGTTATGGCAGTAAATTAGTATATTACAATCATTACCATAAACAAAAATTGTATGTCCTCGTTTGGATGTTTGGTACAGGTACATAAATTTGTAGTTATGAAAAATATATATACCATTACTTCTAGGAAATTGACCAGAATAACCTCAACAGTTTGTATCATACAACAGCCTATCAAAGAAGTGTTTCGATATCACATAGTCAAGCTGAATCAATCAGAATACATATAAATTACATGCGGCCAGGATTACGGCGCTAGGATAGTTAAATGTTTAGAGTATGAGCACAGTGTACGCCCTACTGGTCCTGTCAATGGGCGCTCATATATTGGACAGGGATGCAGGAGTTTCTAGACAGGGGCGAATGGATATGCAGGTATCAGGTGGTAACCGTGCTGTTCCATTTGTCAATTGTATTAAGACCATGGTTCACAGTGTCACAGAGGGTCATCCATTTGCATTCCGCCTTGTTCAATAGTATTTTAATGTCCCCTCCTCGTATGGGCAAGGTTGGTTTCTCTATTACTTGCCAACGGATATCGCTGTCCGAATGGCCCAGTTGTAGGTAGTGTGCTACCAAGGGGGCTGTTATCGTTTTGCAATTGATCCGGCTCCTATGTTGGATGATGCGCTGTTTGATCATTTGTTTGCAGAAAATAAGGAGTTAGGTCCCGGGACACAGGGTCAGCTGGACCATAGAATTATTTATAAAAAGAGAAATGCTGGCCCTGCGATTTTTGATAGCTATATTTTGAGCAACAAACCAAATCCTGGTTATGATTTGTATGGTCGAATTTATTTAAACCATTTACTTTTTCATATAAATCTCATTAAGTTAAAGCATTGATTGCATGAGAAAAACACTACGTACATACAATTTATACAAAAACATTTGACAAAGAATTTTAACAAAAATACATAAATACATATGACAAAATGACATCCAATCATTTAGTGTACATAAATATACAAATACGGTCATACGAGAAGCATCAGTCGTTATGTAGTATTAAGCAATGAAGCTATTTGCAGTAAGGAAAAGAAAACAAAATGAATTGTAACAAATACAAATTTTCAATTGTCTGATAAATAAACTTGAATTCTTTCTGCTATTGCCAATTCCTTTCTGCTATTGCCGACGCGTTTCGAACTCGCTCTGGCATTTGGCAAGTTCTCATCAGAGCTTTCTCGTATTATTCTTCTGAAAATTATGTACAAAGAAAATGAGTGAGATTTTGCAATCCTCATTTTCGTCCCCTATATACATTGCCCCCTACCAAGACTTTCTAGAAAACGTGTACCTTTATTTTCAAGTTGGCAGCGGGTTTTCAATTTTCAAGAGATCTTATTCAATCAATGTAGATTCGGTTCTAGAAAATTACAACGAACCAAATTACAATATAGTAATGGTCAGGACAGCCTGCGCCTAGATGGCCAGAGGACAATCTTGGAAAATTACCTTCAAACCAGTAGTCTGCACTTCTGTTTGGTAAATATTTGAAACAGCCGTGCGTGGGACAAAAATCAGCTCCCACCCGCCAGCCGGCGGTGGACACGTCTTATTGCACCTACAAGGAGAGTTTAAAGTCACTCAACTATTCCAATCGGTTTTACAAACAGCAGTTAGAACGAGTAGAACGGGTAACAGAACCGGGTGCCTACCTTATTGTTGGCGCTTGGGCTGTTTAAATGCAGTTCCCCTGTTTTTCTAACTTCTAGCCGGTTTCAGTTCGTTTTTATGTTCGTTTTTATGTTCTAAAATGACAAACACGGACAGTCTGAGCCCGCTCCTGTGTCATGCGCGGTATCACTAAGGGACCATTTTTACACAGACCGGCTCCAGGAGAGGTCGCATCACTGCACCACCAAAGCGCCACTGGGTTCCTGACGTTGTGGCCGCCCCCGCCGCTGTGCAGCGCCATCGCACGGCCGCGGAGCGGAGCGGACCACAACTCCCAGCGTGCCTAGCAGTTCCTCACCGCCCACTTCCGGTTCGAGCGCCAGGAGGCGCAACAAAAGGCAGCAGCACCCGGTGAGGTGCGGGGACCATTTTTACACAGACCGGCTCCAGGAGAGGTCGCATCACTGCACCACCAAAGCGCCACTGGGTTCCTGACGTTGTGGCCGCCCCCGCCGCTGTGCAGCGCCATCGCACGGCCGCGGAGCGGAGCGGACCACAACTCCCAGCGTGCCTAGCAGTTCCTCACCGCCCACTTCCGGTTCGAGCGCCAGGAGGCGCAACAAAAGGCAGCAGCACCCGGTGAGGTGCGGGGACCATTTTTACACAGACCGGCTCCAGGAAAGGTCGCATCACTGCACCACCAAAGCGCCACTGGGTTCCTGACGTTGTGGCCGCCCCCGCCGCTGTGCAGCGCCATCGCACGGCCGCGGAGCGGAGCGGAGCGGACCACAACTCCCAGCGTGCCTAGCAGTTCCTCACCGCCCACTTCCGGTTCGAGCGCCAGGAGGCGCAACAAAAGGCAACAGCCCCCTCCGCCTCGCGGACGCGCGCGGACGGCGCCGGGCGGAGCCCGGGCAGAGGGCGGGCCGTCTGTGGCCGTCCGGGGACGTCAGGGGACGGGACGGGCATCCCCCCTTCGATCTGCACACCGGACAATGGGTAAGCGCAAACTACAAACCTCTGTTAATGGGGGTACAACTAAGGCAAAAATTGCGCGGAAAACCCCTGCATCTGCGAGCATTATGTCGTTCCTGACTACAGCTGTTGGTAAGCTAAATCAGGAAATAGCAGACAAAGAGCGCGAATTAGGCTTGGAACCTTTACCATCGGATAGTCAATCTTTGCCTATATTGTCTACACACCCAATCCCTTTGGACCCGGTAATTGTGATTGAAAAAGCACCCGTCTCTAGGGCACTAGACGCAGTCACAGACAATACACTGGTACAAGAAAGTGAGGAGGGGAACGGGACTGATTGCCAATTTGTACATTCCTTTCAGGACTGCACCCAGAATCCTGAGCTTGAACCCCAAAGTAGCGAGCGCGCTAACAAACACAGGCTATATGGTGCACAGCGACGTATGCAACAAAATACCCAACTGAGTGCCCTAGAATCATCTATCAAGGACATGGTGGAGAAGGTCCTGGTTGACAAACTTGAAGGGGTACTTGTACAAATCTCCACAGATATTATTGACACTTTAAGGGATTGTGTTTCCGATATTTTAAAGAAATGTGACAGGATAAATAAATTTGTAACCTCTTTTGAAAAAGATCAGCGGTATCCAGTACCTAATATTACCCCACAATCCCCTACCAACCTATTGAGGCAACCCCAATCCCCTATGGAGCAGGGGAATATTGTACGAGCCAACCCCCAGCTCCCACCTGTACCATCACAAGGGATGATTGGTCATGGATTGGGGCAAGGGGATAGCGAAATTTGCACTAAACTGCACCCCGCACCCAAACCCTGCCCTCCAAAGTCAATGCCCCTGACATCTACCCAAGTAGGACTTAACACAGCAGGGTCAAGAAGACCTCGTCCGAGACCACCAGTTCACCTCCCTCCAGAAGCTACTCCTTTTGTAGCAATTTTGGTGAATATTCCTGTCTTACAACCCGGGGAAACTGAGTCAAATGACTCAGTACTGGCAAATATAAAATCTTGGTGTAATGCTAATTGTACTGGCCCTAACAATATTTCTGAATACATCCAAACAGGTAGACGTGTGGACTGGGTGGGATATACAAAGAAGAAATTCCCTGGGGATTGTCTAATTGTTAATTTTAATCGACCCCATGAGGCATCCCGCCTATTCTGGGATGCAACTGAGATTAGAGAGGATAGAATAAGAGCAGTACCCTTAGGTTTCTTCTATCCCCCACCTGTATTCCCAAAAAAGCTCCCCGAAAGGGTTAGTCACAATGTGCCCCCAACTACAACTCACTGCATTAGCCCCTGGGCAACACAAACAACTGGTATGTTACCTATAACCTATGTAAACCGGGGACGTGAATTAAGTAAGGGCTTGGAGCTATCAAATATGTTTTCAGCACTATCAAATTTGGAGGAAATTGATTGACTAATACCTGACGATAGTGTTACTGACCCCGTGTCTACAATTATTAATAGCAATGCTAGGGGCTCTATAGTTAACCTAATGAGCTGGAACATTGCAGGGCTCCGCTCTAAAAGGGATGATTTAAACTGGTTGACTATACTGAAAAAATATGATGTGATAGCGTTGCAAGAGACATGGGATACGGCCTGTGATTTCTGGATAGATGGGTATACATCCTACTTTCTTGCTGCACAACCCTCAAACTCAGGTCGAAACAAAGGAGGTTTACAACTTTTAATGTCAGTAAAAATGAATGGAACCACAAAAGTAATAAATAGTTTATCCCAAAATATCTTAGCCTTGGAAGTCACATTGACTAATCAATCCAAATGCGTTTACATTAACTTTTATAACGCTACCCAAGGCACTGGTGATATCGAAAATCTCAATTCCCTGAATAAGTTTTTGTGTGATTTTAAAGAGAGTCAAACCGCGTCGATTTATTTTATTTTGTTGGGAGATTTTAATGTACACTTATGCCAGCAAAACTGTCACTTTATAGATAATTTGAATGTAGATATGTTCCAACCCCCACATTTTGAACACTCTGTTAAAGGATCAACCCTAGAAAATCTGCTCCTAGAAAACGAACTTTATGAACCAGAGTTTTTTGACAGCAAAGAAAGGGTCCCAACCTACAGAGCTAGGGATTGTAACAGTATTATAGATTATATTTTTATTTCACCAGTTATGTTGCAGAATGTCATTTTTTACAATGCTATACACACTATACATAGTGACCACAACCCGGTTGTGTTGAATATGGAGGATAATATTTTATCATTGTTTAAAAAAAAACCAGAAGTAGAGATCGCAGTTGATATCACTGCAAAGGATCAAGGGAGACGGGTGAAATGGAGCAAAGTTATTCCAGAGGAGTTCTTTCACTCTCTTAACGAAAAAGTGGGCAGCGATATCAATGTTTGTAGAGAGCCCCTGAGATTTAAAGGGAACATCATTGGGTCTTTTGAAGCCATCTGTCGCCAGGTGGCAGATGACCTAAAATGCAAAACCACAAAGAGAGAGAGAAAGGCTGAGGGATGGTTCAATAAGGCATGCTCCAAATCACACCGAGTACTCCAGAAAGCACTGAAAAAGGTTCCCCGTGATAGAATGGAGGTGGCGAGGCTCAGGAAACAATACAATCAGGATATCCTAGCTAGGAAGAAGGAAATTAAGAAACAGGCGTGGGATAATTTGTATGAAAAAGCTACCCTGAGGGACAGCGCAAAGTTCTGGACCATTGTCAATACACCGTTGTTCAATGGGAAAGAAAATGCGACATTGGAACTAAATATCTCTGAGAAGGAATGGCTGGACCATTTCCAAAAAATTTATGGCAGCAATATTGATTTAGGTCCTGTTAATTTAACACCAATCGACATTCAAGCCCCTCTTTTAAGTTTTACCATTAAAGAGGTACAGAGTGCTATCGAAGGCATGTCATCACAGAAGGCCCCGGGGCCAGATGGCGTACCCGCAGATATGTATAAAACAAATTCAGCAATGTGGTCAGTTGTTCTTTCTAATGTTTTTAACGTAGTTGGTATTGAAAAGATAAGACCTCCGACTACTTGGTCACAAGCTGTCATCATCCCCATATTCAAGAAGGGCCAAAGGGGGGACCCTAGATGCTACAGACCCATATCCCTGTTAGATTCCTCATTTAAAATCTTGGGTAAAATAATACTAGAGAGAATCTCAGCTTGGTCAACCGACAAAAACATCTTGTGTGATGCACAGTATGGGTTTAGATCGGCAAGAGGTACAGAAGACCAATGCCTCAATTTGCACCTTATACTTAGCAAATACACTGTAGCATCAAGGGGGATGATGTACCTGGCCTTCATGGACTTGTCCACAGCCTTTGATCTAGTTAATAGGTCAAAGCTGTGGACAATACTCCTAGAATTGGGACTGGATCGGGCTCTTGTGGATTTCTTGGCGCGACTCCATAGTGATCTAAAGGCAACTATCCGCATGACCCAAGAAGGGAACTGTACCTCCTTTTTTAAATCGGGCAGGGGAGTGCGCCAAGGGTGCATCTTGGCACCTATGCTCTTCTCCCTCTATATTAACTCCCTTGGTGACTCGCTGAAAACTGCCTCTGCAGATGCGCCCTGCATGGGTGGTTCCGTGACGCCGGTACTCTTATATGCCGACGACACGGTGCTGATGTCAAGGACCCCGAGGGGCCTTCAACTTCTCCCTAATACATTTGGGGCTTTTATGCAAGACCTGGATTTAGTGATTAACGCAGGAAAATCGCACGTTATGGCAGTGGGTAATTAAAAAAAGTAATATCAGAACCCTGACCTGTAACGGTGCCGTACTCACTAAAGTAAAAACCTTCGCATATCTAGGTGTGGTGTTCGATGAGAAAGGGACATGGGCACCACAAATCCAGAACAAGACCGCAGCAGTAAAAAGATCTTCTGCGGCTATATTGGGGTTCGCAAAACGTTTAGGCGGCAAACCAACTGAAGCTATATTATCC
Organism: Lissotriton helveticus; assembly: GCF_964261635.1. NCBI lineage: Eukaryota > Metazoa > Chordata > Amphibia > Caudata > Salamandridae > Lissotriton > Lissotriton helveticus. Next base: position 1,701,923,959 of record NC_136069.1, on the reverse strand, counting down.
ATATACAAAGCTAAAACCCTGGCAATAGCAAGATATGGAGCTTCCATCTGGGGACATAAGAACACTACCCAAATCCAAAGGGCAGAGAACATTTTTCTGCGAAATGTTCTGGGCTTACCTAACTCCACACCTGCCCACTCAGTACATATGGAACTAGGGATGGGTTACATTGAAGATATGTTGTCTCTTGCACCGCTGAGGGCATGGATTAAAACCTGGCTTAATCCCAATTTAACCTTGAACCACACGATTATAAAAGACTGTATGGGCCGGGATCGTGTGGCTAAGATCGAGTGGCTTTCTTATATTAAGAAAATAGCACAATATCTGGGCCGCCCTGAGTTGTATACCAATCCTGAAGGCCTACAAAAAGAGGATATCAGTTGGGCAAAACTGGAATATATAAAGAAAAGAGAAGCCGATAGAGAAACTCGCGAGATCATGAAGCCAACCGTGAGGTCCCATTTTTTGACAATAACATCTTTAGCTATGGAACCATACCTGGCGGTAGTAAATAAACCTTTCCACCGATGGCTTCTCACTAAATTTCGCTTTGATCAGTCTCACTTCTTGTTGGGTGAATACAATAAATGGTGTAGACCACATGAGAACGCCCCCTGTAAGTGTGACGATTTCTCAGACCAGGATTCTCTTCACTTCTTCTTTTTTTGTCCTTTTTTTAGAATTGCAAGAGAGAAATACATTAAGCCCATATTAAAGGATAACAAGTTCACCCAAGTGAAACCGGCCTTTCTGTTTTTACAGTTAATGGAAACACCCCTAATCATGTATGGGGTGGCAAACTTTCTCACTATGTCCATCAGGTTGCATCGAAACAGAGCGAAGGCATCGATCAATTGTCCTAGCCTTTGTTAAAAATTGTAGGCCCAGTAGGGGCAGCACTGTTAATAAGATTGTATTATAGGTTTGTAAATATTATTGTAAATATATTATTGAACAAACTCCATCCCACATAATGTATAAATGAAACTGAGTAGCAAACCACAGACAGTGCAGTACGAGGATAAATATCTTAATTTTTTTATAACTTTTGTAAAATGAAATTTGTAAATAGGAAATTTTGTATCTATATATAATATGTCTTGTTTTTAAAGCTATTTTTTTGTTTTTTTTCTCTTATATACTCCAATAATCAACTATGAATGTATAGCATACTTTTGTGATTTTAATTTAATCGAATAAAGTGTTTTTGACTCTGACTCACTAAGCATTACCTATCTTTGTGCTTACCTAAATGTTGGTGATCTTGAAGAAACACACGCTCCCAAGTGCACTCCAAACCAATCCAGGGAGTCACTCGATTGACTAAGTCGCCATCTTAAAAAGCAGACATGTGATCGTCAATGCGTGTCACATGACTGTCATATGACTGTCAAATGACTGTCAGGGCTATCCGGGCTTTATGGGAGTTGGAGTCCCATTTTGCATTCTGATGTTTTCCTAAGTAAAAGTCTACATAAAAGGTTCCACTTGAGCACTGTATTATATCAAAGCGGATTACAATCGTGAAATCTCAGACATCGAATTTAGTCCAGTTTGTAAACTATTGAAGCGCAGGATTAAATACGCTTCTTTCCTCAATAAGACATCGTCCACATCCTTAATACATTGGGCTCGAGTCACTGTGTACAAAACCGTCCACGTGAAATCTGTTTCAGTGTGTCCAGTGTCAACAAAATGTTGTACCATTGGAGCGGTTAGCACTTTTGTTTTTATTCGTGACCTATGCTGTGTTATTCGGGTATTAACCTGCTGGTTAGTCTTTCCTATATACAATTTTCCGCATCCGCAGACAATTGCATACACAACATTCCGTGTTTTGCAGTTTGAAAACCCTTGGTTCTTCCACCTGACATTTTTGTGTGTGAATTCACTTCCCTCGATTGTTGTGTCACAAGAGACACAGTTGCCGCATCTATGGTGTCCCTCGACCGGCTTGAATCCCCACATTGACAATAAGTCATGTTTAGGTTTTTCAATGGTGACGTCCGCACGCACCAGTTGCTGTCCAATGCTGCGTATTTTTTTAAAAGCAAAAATCGGTTTGGGAAAGGGGCATTCTAAGCCCTCCAGCAGATGCCAATTTTTAAGTATGGTCTGTCGAATTTTATGGGTATGTGGACCAAATGTTGTTACACAAACCAATTTGTCCATTTCGGGTTTCACTTTACTTTGTAATAGACATTCTCTCGGGGTATAGCGTGCTCGTTTGAAAGCATGTTTCAGCAGCTTCCTAGGGTAGCCCCTGCTTTTCATATCCTCACAAAATCTTCCTCCGTGTAAGTCATAGTCTGTGACATCAGAGCAGTTCCTTCTGATGCGGAGTAGCTGCCCGTAGGGTAAATTTGTTTTTAAATGTTGACACTGGACACACTGAAACAGATTTCACGTGGACGGTTTTGTACACAGTGACTCGAGCCCAATGTATTAAGGATGTGGACGATGTCTTATTGAGGAAAGAAGCGTATTTAATCCTGCGCTTCAATAGTTTACAAACTGGACTAAATTCGATGTCTGAGATTTCACGATTGTAATCCGCTTTGATATAATACAGTGCTCAAGTGGAACCTTTTATGTAGACTTTTACTTAGGAAAACATCAGAATGCAAAATGGGACTCCAACTCCCATAAAGCCCGGATAGCCCTGACAGTCATTTGACAGTCATGTGACAGTCATGTGACACGCATTGACGATCACATGTCTGCTTTTTAAGATGGCGACTTAGTCAATCGAGTGACTCCCTGGATTGGTTTGGAGTGCACTTGGGAGCGTGTGTTTCTTCAAGATCACCAACATTTAGGTAAGCACAAAGATAGGTAATGCTTAGTGATACCGCGCATGACACAGGAGCGGGCTCAGACTGTCCGTGTTTGTCATTTTAGAACATAAAAACGAACATAAAAACGAACTGAAACCGGCTAGAAGTTAGAAAAACAGGGGAACTGCATTTAAACAGCCCAAGTGCCAACAATAAGGTAGGCACCCGGTTCTGTTACCCGTTCTACTCGTTCTAACCGCTGTTTGTAAAACCGATTGGAATAGTTGAGTGACTTTAAACTCTCCTTGTAGGTGCAATAAGACGTGTCCACCGCCGGCTGGCGGGTGGGAGCTGATTTTTGTCCCACGCACGGCTGTTTCAAATATTTACCAAACAGAAGTGCAGACTACTGGTTTGAAGGTAATTTTCCAAGATTGTCCTCTGGCCATCTAGGCGCAGGCTGTCCTGACCATTACTATATTGTAATTTGGTTCGTTGTAATTTTCTAGAACCGAATCTACATTGATTGAATAAGATCTCTTGAAAATTGAAAACCCGCTGCCAACTTGAAAATAAAGGTACACGTTTTCTAGAAAGTCTTGGTAGGGGGCAATGTATATAGGGGACGAAAATGAGGATTGCAAAATCTCACTCATTTTCTTTGTACATAATTTTCAGAAGAATAATACGAGAAAGCCCTGATGAGAACTTGCCAAATGCCAGAGCGAGTTCGAAACGCGTCGGCAATAGCAGAAAGGAATTGGCAATAGCAGAAAGAATTCAAGTTTATTTATCAGACAATTGAAAATTTGTATTTGTTACAATTCATTTTGTTTTCTTTTCCTTACTGCAAATAGCTTCATTGCTTAATACTACATAACGACTGATGCTTCTCGTATGACCGTATTTGTATATTTATGTACACTAAATGATTGGATGTCATTTTGTCATATGTATTTATGTATTTTTGTTAAAATTCTTTGTCAAATGTTTTTGTATAAATTGTATGTACGTAGTGTTTTTCTCATGCAATCAATGCTTTAACTTAATGAGATTTATATGAAAAAGTAAATGGTTTAAATAAATTCGACCATACAAATCATAACAAGGATTTGGTTTGTTGCTCAAAATATAGCTATCAAAAATCGCAGGGCCAGCATTTCTCTTTTTATAAAAAAGTTTGATCATTTGTGTCGTCTGTCCTATATAAAGGAGATTGCATGGACACTTGATGGCATATATTACGTTCTGCGATCTACAATTTGTGTGCTTTTTCAATTCATATCGTCGACCATTCACTGTGAATTCCTTCGTATTGACAGTCAGATCGCATACACTGCAGTTTTGGCATCTGTAGTGTCCTACAATCGGGTCGAGTCCCCAAGCGGCTGTAATGGTGTTTTTTCCTGTGGTAGATTGTGGCCATGTAATTGCATGCACTAGGTGATTCGCCAGGTTGTCACCGCGTTGATAAGAAAACAGTGGAGCTTCTTTGAAATGTTCATGCGAACGTAGCATGGGCCAATTTTTCTTGAAAATGTTCTTGATGCTGTTGCTGTGAGGGCTGAATTTGGAGACGAAGGGGATCCTGGTCATTGGCTTCTTGGGTTGGGTGGTGAGGAGATGGTCTCTGTGACAGAACCATGCTCTTTTTTTCGCCCTATTGACCAGACGTCTTGGGTAGCCCCGATGTATTAGTTTTTGGGTCAGGGTGTCCGCCTCTCTAAAGTAGTCCTTTTTCCATTTGAAATTACGGCGAATCCACAGGAATTGACCATAGGGCAGTCCATCTCGCAGTCCTCGTGGATGGTAGCTGGTATATAGGAGAAGAGTGTTTTTCTCGTTCGGTTTGCGGTATAGGGTGGTTCCTAATTGGCCGTCTTCGGCACAGATGGTGACATCCAAGAAGGGCAGTTCATTCTGTTTGCATTCACTGGTGAATTTCAGGTGTTCTTATGAGCGGTTAAGCCAATGGATGAATGGGTCCAGTGTTTCAGCCATCCCGTTCCACATTAATAGCACATCGTCTATATATCTTCGCCATAGACTGATGTTATTGAAGAAGGGATTGATCGGTGTCAAGATGAGGGTCTTCTCCAAATTATGTACAAACAAAATCGCAAAGTTTTGGGCGAAGCATACGCCCATTGATACACCTTTAACCTGTAAATAATAAGTGTCTCAATACAGAAAGTAGTTATTTTTCAGGGCTATTCGGAGGAGATTCATGACAAAGTCTGTTGGGATCTGTGTTGGTTGTGGTCGGGAGAGAAGAAGGGTATGGATGACTTTTAGACCTTCATCATGTGGTATATTGGTATACAGGGATTCGATGTCGAGCCCTGCCATGACTTGTGTAGTGGTATCGAAAGGTAAGTCCTCAATGGTGTTGATAAGATCCATCGTATCATGGATGTAGGTGTCAGTTTCCGGGACGAATGGCTTAATGATGGAATCAATGTATTTGCCCAGTGGTTCTAGGATGGAACCACAGCCGGAGACAATGGGTCTCCCCGGAGGATTTAGATTGTCTTTGTGTATCTTAGGCAGGATGTACAGTACAGGTGTACGGGGACTGCTGTTGTTCAGGAGATCGAATTCCTTCTTCGTGATGATGTCTCTGTCTTTGGCTTCAGTGGTGATGGATAATATTTTGGTTCGGATATTATCCAGAGGGTCTTTGGGGAGAGGTCGGTAATGTTCTTGATTAGTAAGCTGTCTTTGAATCTCAAGAACATATTTAGTTGTACTCATAACCACTATCCCTCCTCCCTTATCCGCCGGCTTTATGACAATGTCTTTGTTGCTTTTTAAAGTATTTAAAGCCTGTTTTACTGCTAATGGGAGATTATAAGGAATGAATTGTGGCTGGTTTTTGAGGTCCATGACATCTTTAAGTACCAGACGTTGAAAGGCCAGAATCTCGGGCGGCATCGTGTGGGAAGGAGGATTGAAAGTTGATGGTGGACGGAAGGGCGACAGAGTCTGGGGTGTAGAATCAGATTTGTCCGCAAAATAATGCTTCAATCTTATCCGCCTGAAGAATTTCAAAAGGCTGGATTGGAGGTCCAGAAAATCTGTGCGTTCTGTGGGGACGAAAGAAAGGCCTCGGGAAAGGAGATTGGTCTAATCATGGTTGAAGTCATAATCAGAGAGATTAAATATAGGTATTTGTATGGCCGAGGTAGTCTTCTGGCCTACGTAATTTATTGTTGGTTCCCCCATTGGTAGTACCGGTTGCGCGTTTGTCGTTCGCCCGGGAGTTGTGGTTGATATTGGCGGTTTCTGGCGGGGCGGTTTTGGGGTGGTGGTTGTCCGCGTCCGCGGCCTTTCCCTAAAAAAACGGCAGGTAGTAGTGGTGGAGGTCTATTGGCGGCAGATGAGGTGCCTGGGCGATTATCTGAGTCCGAATCCTCCACTGAAGTATTGGACGAGTCGGAAAACGTGATCCTCTGATTGTTTCTGAATCGTCCCCAGTTGCCTGTTCTTGATGGGACGTATGGAGTGTTGTAGAATTCCTCGTTTAGGTATGGGTATGTTCCTTCTACTTTGTAGTTTTTTATATCTTTTTCGATTTTCTTTGTCTTTTTGTTGACTTCAAAGGTGTTGAAGGTATTGATTGTAGTGTTTATCTTTTCCAGAAGACTTTTGGCATCCGTAAATGAGGTATCTGCTAGGATTAACTTTTCTAGTTCTTCAATTTCCAAAAGTCCTTGGCGGCTGTGCTCGATGGCTGTATCTATGCCCAAGACCATCCAATGTCTGGAGCAAGTTGTGGCAAGATGGCTGAATTTGGTACGGAAAAGGGGGTCTGTGGTGAAGATGGCAGGGGTGTTACGAATTTGTAGTCCCACAGGGATGACACCGGATCTTAGGTAATCTGTTAGCATACGGGCGTGGAGATCTGTTCTGATTTGTTTCTTTTTAAGTTTCTCTAGTTTCTCAAGTAGTGCTTTGGAAGTGTTGGGCGTGGTAGAAGAGGGTGCAGAAGAGGGGCCAGAAAGGAGGGAAGGTCCGACCATGAGAGAGTTAATATATTCCTCTGTGTACGAAACGGACTCCTTCGATATCGTATGTGTCCTATGTATTGACACCACGACAAGACCTTATAATTGGTCTCAAAAAGTTAGTACCACGGAGGTACAGACTCTCGCAGCCCAGCGGCTGCTCACAATCTTGTAAATTTTACAGGAGTGTAACCCATAGACCAGTTCAGGACTGTGTATGTAAGGTGCATTAAGAAATAATGTCCTGATTGGTAAGGATGTATAGACAGTTAATTATGCATGCAAACAGCATTACTTGCAAGGAAAGAAGGAGAAACCACATTAATTCGAGAAAAGATAGTTAATCATCTTTATATTTTCACATAAATTATGGTCGTAGAAAATACTGTTAGAGGCAGCACTGCATAAAATGAATTAACGACAACCACAGAACACTTGGGGGCAGATTTATGATGACTGGCGCATCCCCAGGGATGCGCCAGTTATCTTGCGCCGCTGCTCCGCCACCCATGGTGCGCCGCATTTATAATGTGGCGCCCCATGGGGCAAAAACGGCACAGATGCGTGACGCATCTGTGCCGTAAAGGTGGCGCATTGCTGGAGTTGCATCGCAAGCACGACGCTGCTCCAGCAAGGCTCGGGGGTACCCAATCTTCACAATGCTGCGCCAAGATCTACGCCTGCTTCAAGCAGGCGCAGGGTTTTGACGCAGCATTGGCTTGAAAGTGACTGAGTGAAATCTTATAGATTTCACGCAGGAACGTCCCCCCCTGCGCAGGAACGCCTCCTTATGGCACAGGGCTTTACAACGTGACGCATCTCCTAGATGCATCACGTTGTAAATAGGGCGCATTGCTTGCGCCGTTGTTGCGTCAAATAAAGTGACGCAATTGCGGCGCAAGGCCTTTATAAATCTGCCCCTTGGTGCTGGAAGTGAATATGGTGAAGGTAGCGGCACAAGTGAAACAAGTGAACAGCAAGAACGGCGCACTGTGACAAAGTGCAAATTATTTACAGTGAGTGGCTCTAGAGTAGGTGACAATGTGATATCACAATACACAAGATTTTTCAATTTGTTGTTGAGCCACAGAAAAGGAGTACGCCTATTAATATGCTGTTAGGTCGACGGCGTTTCGATCCGGGTTAATTGGGATCGTCATCAGGACTGGGTTGTCTGAGTCTGGGCGTGCTGCAAGGAAGGGAAAAGGGGGTCAGAACAGGAAGGGGCGGGTCACTGGGGGTTAGGTTCTAAAGTTATAGTCCATTTACCTTGGTTTAATTCCGTGTGTAGGGAGAACTCGTGCTTTGTTTGGAATGTCCCATACGTCAAGAGGGAAGGGGGTATGAATAGCCCTGGTTCCCCGAGGTGAGGCGATCCGAGATCAGCCCAAGGGCACTGTAAGAGAGGGGAGTGAGAGGGGAAAAGCGTTATTATTACCCATGCTTATTGACCATAAGGGACTCAGATAGCAGAATAGTTGCCGTCTTTTGGTAACTATATGATTGGTCTGAAGTTAAAAAACACCCATGTTGTTGATAGTGGGTGGGGGAGAATAAAATAACGGGTGGGACGTACCTGACCTAAGCAATGCTTTAAGCGGACGTCAACGATCAGCCGTTGTGTCAGCACATCTGTGAAAAAGAACAAAGCAGCGATTACCAACGGCCCGTGTGTACAATACAGACAGATCAGACTGGGTCAAAAGTGCCTGTGGTTAGCTCAGGGGAGCGAGAGGGTTAACTAACATACCTGCAAAAATCGGCGTGCTGTTTCGTGACTTGATCACGGCGTTGTGAGCCGGGAGCTGCGATGCCGGAAGAATCACTTTCGCGTATGGGCGGGGCTGGGAGGGAGGTGTGTCGCCGTGACGTCAGTCACGTAATTGGTTGCAAGCGCTGTTTGGGCGAAGAAACTTGCTTCCGCATAGTGCTAGGTAGGAGGGGGCGCACCGTGATGCTCGGATGGGTAGATGCGTGACGCATCCCTGGCGGAAATTTGGAGCATTGCTGGAGTTGCATGGCAAGCGCAACACAGCTCCAGCAAGGCTCGGGGGTGCCCTATCTGTAACATGCTGAGTCAATCCTTACGCCTGCTTCAAGGAGGCGCAGGGTTTTGACGCATCATGACCCTAAAAGTGACTGAGTAAAATCCTGATTTCACTCAGCCACTTTTAGGAGGCACCGGACGGCCCCCCCCTGCTTCCCTTAAGTCCTTCCGGGATCTACAGGTGGAATTGTGCATGGCCCGGTCCCAGTTTTATTGGTACCTTCAGTTCCGCCTTGCGCTTTCCCCTAGTCTAGAGGGCCTTGACTCGCTACCCAAGTTTAGTCCGGTGGAGGCAAAGGTTTTTATGGGGGAATGGAAACCAAGAAGATCTCACAGATATATCAGTCCCTGGTCATCCACTGCGCGCCCACGCTTGAGAAGCTTCGGGGGGTATGGTAAGAGGATGTGGGTACGCTCAAGGAGGACTGGAAGGAGGCCTTAGCCGCCCCCCGAAGCGGCCATAGCAATGGGGCTTCACCTCATACAATTTAAATACCTACATCGGGTCTACTTTACTCAGGTGTGACTATGGCGGGCAGGTTTGATTGCCTCCCTCCAGTGTGGTGGGGAGGAGGGCACATTCTTGCACACCGTCTAGCAATGCCCATCACTCGATCGATTCTGAAGGGAGGTATTCTCCTGTTTATCGGAGATCCTGGGGTGGTCACTTCCGCGCACGCCACAATTCGCCCTACTGCATGTGATGGAAGGGATTGGGGGCAATGTTTATAAACGGCACCTCATGCTGCTGGGCCTCACATTGGAGAAACGTCATATAGAGAGGATGTGGAAGGATACACGGGCCCCCTCGTGGCAGCCTGGAAAAATGGCCTTGATTTCTCCATGGGGCTGGAATAGCCAATCTTTGTTGCCCAGGATGTCCGCGTAAGCATTACAAAATATGGAAGCGGTGGGCGGACAATAGGGGTTTGTGACTGGAGCCTCCAAATGTTGTGGACGATCTTCCAGTGGAATGAGGGCTGGAGCGGGTCTGTCAGATCTGGCACAGGGGGGGTTGAGAGGTAGCCTGGGGTGTGTGTGTACCAAGACTGGGTTTTTCTGTTACCGTTATTTTTACTTTACTGTTTTTTCTAGCCTGATTGCTTATGCATATGGACTGGGCTCAGTGAACTTTGTGCAACTCGGGGAGAAGTAGGGGGGGTTAGTTGCGGAGGGGGCTTCAAATCCTAACTTTGGGGCCGATTCACAGAACTAACTCAAGACAAAATTCTGAACTTACTACTTTTGGTATTCACAGAAGTTAGGATGTTGTCTTAAGTTTGTCTTAAGTCTGTCTTAAGACAAACTTAAGACAAAATCCTAACTTCTGTGAATACCAAAAGTAGTACTTTTAGGATTTTGTCTTAAGTTAGTTCTGTGAATCGGGCCCAGATACTCTAAGTCACGTATTTTGGTTGCATTGTTTGATGTAAAAGAAAGTCAGATGCTGTCTTTTAATTGTATAAATTGATACTGCAGTGGCCTCTGGGGTTCAGAGCCCTGCGACTTTTGTGCAATCTTACGAATAAATATGTGTTCCAAAAAAAAAAGACCTTGTTCCATCCACATTCCTCCAGGAGGGCCAAAAATTTGTGTGGAGACGAAGCAACTGACTGAAACCTGCAGAAAGTAAAGAAGACATTGGGAAGTGATTCCCTTCATATGCTGACACTTCCTTATTCTTTTTCAACTATACAGTTTTCTAAGTGAAAACAGTGTTTTGAGACATCATGAGATATGTTTTTATAGAGAGCGTACCACCCTTTACAAGAAATTGAGGGGCAGATTTACAAGCCCCATGCGCCACATTTACGCGGCTGTTGCGTCACTTTTGTGACGCACCGGCGGCATAAACCATACACCAAGTTGTGCCTTATTTACAACGTGACACATCTAGGGAGATGCGTCATGTTGTAAAGCCCTGCACTACATGAAACCTGCGTTAGGTTTCATGAAGGCGTTCCGGGGCAGAGTGGGCGTTCCATCGCAGGAACGCCTCGTAAAAGTGACACCGTGAAATCTACAAGATTTCTCTGAGTCACTTTTACGTACATGGGGCAGATTTACGACTTCTGGCACATCTCTGCTAATCAGCAGAGATGCACCAGAAGAGTTGCGACGCATCTGCCCACCCGTGCGCCACCACTGATGCGCCGCATTGTAAGTGCGGCGCACCGTGGTGCTCGGATGGGTAGATGCGTGACGCATCCATGGCGGAAATTTGGCACATTGCTGGAGTTGCGTGGCAAGCGCAACACAGCTCCAGCAAGGCTCGGGGTGCCCTATCTGTAACATGTTGAGTCAATCCTTACACCTGCTTCAAGGAGGCGCAGGGTTTTGACGCAGCATGACCCTAAAAGTGACTGAGTGAGGTGTTCCTGCACCGGAACGCCCCCCCCACCCCCCCCCCGCGTCATAACGCCTACATGTGGCGCTGGGCTTTACAACGTGATGCATCTCCCAGATGTGTCATGTTGTAAATACCCCGCAGCATGGCACTGGGGTTTTTGCCGCCGCTACGTCCCAAAAGTGACGCAACGGCGGCGTTAAAGAGGTGCAAGGGGGCTTGTAAATCTGCCCCATGCTTCGTCAAAACCCAGGGCCTCATTTATGAAAAGTGACGCATCGCTGCGTGAAAACAGCGATGCGTCACTTTTCACTGCGCACTCCTTACGACACCAATGATGCGTCATATTTACAGAATGACGCATCATGGCGCAAGGAGTTACAGATACATCAGTATTTCTGACGTATCTGTATGGCGCAAAAGTGACTTATTGCTGGAGTGTGCCACAAAAGTGACGCAACTCCAGCAATGTGTCCTTTCACATAAGGCAAGTCCCATGTGAAAGGACCTGCGTCAGTCTTACGCCTGCTGTGAGGCAGGCGTAAGAAATTGACGCATTTGTGTCCTAAAAGTGACGCAGTGAAATCTCAGAGATTTCACTGCGTTATTTCTAGGAGGCTTACTTGCGTCAAAACGCCCACCCTGCATACATTATACCTGGCGCAGGTATAATGTGGTGCAGGGGTTTACAAAGTGACGCATCTACATAGATGCGTCACTTTGTAAATATGATGCAACATGGCGCATTTTTTACCCTGCTGGTGGGTCACAAAAAGTGACGCACCAGCGGGGCAAAAGTGACGCAAGGGCTCATAAATGAGCCCCCCCAGTGAGGTAGCATGTTAGGCATAGGGCGCCTCTGAGCATTGCTGAAGCTGCGTTGCGCTTGCAAAACGACCCCAGCAATGCGCCGCCCTTATGCCACAGGATGCAACACGCATCGCCCTATCCATGCACCGCATTGTAAATGCGTCGTATTTGTGGTGGCGCAGGAAGGGAATTGTGTGTTGCATCCCTGCTGATTTGCATTTGTGGTGGCGCAGGAAGGGAATTGTGTGTTGTATCCCTGCTGATTTGCATTTGTGGTGGGACAAGGATGGAATTGCGTGTCGCATCTTTTCTGGCTCATCCCTGTTGATTTGCAGAGATGCCCAGAATGTGTTTTCTTTCCTTCCAATACTTATTTTGTGGCAGAGACCTGGTAAAGTCTTCAGAGATTTTCAGAGAAGCAAATGTCCAAATCTTAGTACTAATTTGGCAAAGAAAGTTAAATAACTTAAGGGCATATTACCAACAACTAGCGATAATTATCGCTATGTTGGCTTAGGGGCGATATTTTTATCGCCGAGCTGCGGTGATGATTTTTATCGCTTAGGAACCTTGCTATTATCAAGGTTTATCTCCTAAGCGATAAAAATCGGCCGAAATGCATGAATATCGCTGAAAAGTCAGCGATATTCATGCATTACCTAGCTAATGCTCTTAGATCTACCTACCATTGGATAACATGGCTAAGAACTGCTCAGGGGCAGGTGTTAGCTTTTGGAGATATTCCCGCTTAGCGCGAATATCTCCAAATGTTGGTAATAGGAGATAGCGATGTTAGCGACTGTTTCCAGTCACTAACATCTTGGCACGCCCACTTTGCATGTCATTAGCGATAATTATCGCTGACATGCAAAGTGGGCCCCTAAATGCCCGCTATCGCCTACAAGCTGTCGCTAACTGGTGTTAGCAACAGCTTGGTAATAGAGCGGTAAAATTATCGCCGCATTTGCGGGAAAAAGTCCCGCTAATGCAGCGATAATGCCCTTGGTAATATGCCCCTAACTTTGTCTACTTTCTACCACATTCTAGACCCACACACTAACACAGGTCATCCAAACAGTGCATAATTTCTTCATTCATCACCACACTCGGTGCAATTGAAAACAAGAAATGATTGAAATGGCCTGATGCATTACCATCAATGCCATCTTTGAAAAGTGTTCAGTTACATATTTATCCTTGTGAATGTTAGAGCGCCTTTCTATACAGAGTTTCTGGGCATAAATGCAGAAAGATGTTTAATATGTACAGTAACAAAAATAAAGATATTATCACCTAATAATGCAAAGCGTAATGTGTTCTATTAGGTGCGAAGAGGTTTGTCACCCTGCAGTGCATTATGGGCAGCCGGATATCCGGTCAGTGTCTGGCACATTGCAGGAAGTGCTTTCTTGGCAGCCTCGCTCCGAAAAAACAAGGCAGGCGCGGTGACGTCACTGCGTTCCTCCGTCAGGCGTCTCTGGTTCTCGCTGAACAGCGTGGACGCCGACTGGAGTAGGACACCTAGTGACGAGCTCTGGTACTGCACCCTGCTCCACTGCAAGAGAACAAAACCAATGCATGACAACAATTGACAACAGTAAAGTGGAGGATAAATATTCAAGAGAATGCATTTCTCCATTGACTTCTACAGAAACAGAGGAAATTTCAGGCGGCAGAGAGCCAAAATAAAGCTTTTTTTGCCATAAAAAATCAGGAGGCTCCCGTCTGAGGAGGGCCCATTGGCCCTCATGACTAAACCTATGGGACCGCAGAGCTTTCCAAACTCTGTGTCGGGACACAGTACTGTGTCGCCTGCCATGTTTGGGTGTGACGCTGGATGATGCATAGGTGTCAAGGTTTCAGATTGCTGTCATGGTTCCCTGTACAATCAGCGCGCACTACATAGGATTCCACTGCATTCAGGACATACTTCACGGGAGCCTCTGAAGTGGGGCTGATGGTGATGCTGCTGCATATTTTTTGTCTTTAGAAATGCTAATGGGAGACGTTTAAATACCTACAGGGCTGTCATTAAAGAGCAGGAGACAATTCCCAGGGCTTTCTCTGCAGCCCAAGTCCCGTTTACCAATTCCACAGACATCGGGCTTCTCCACCTTTTGTTTTCTCCTTCTCTGTCTGGCTGAGGCGTCACACGTGCTTGTCTGATGCCTTACCAGTCGGTGTGCTGGTTGGTCTCATTTCAGCAGCCTCTGCTATTTTTGCTGGCCGTTCACCTCTGCAGTACTTGTTAAACTTTTCTGTACTAGACTTTTGGTTCTCGTTTATAAAATGCTAATAAAATATTTGGAAACAAAAATAAGTAAGAGGCACAGCTAGAAGTCTGTGCTGATCTTGGAGGCTGGTGCTTTTTACCTGAAATGTTAGCTTTAGAAACAAACATTTGCAAAAGGGTAAGCTGATTTAGTCCTTACTAGACTGTACCTCACTTGTAACATCTGTACTTTGAGAACCCCTGCCCCCCCAACCTCCTTAGGTGCATCGGGCTCGCTCGTTACACTGCTTTACGTGTCGCGAAATGTTGCATGTCTAGAAAATGTGTCACCAACATGAAAAGTTTGGAAAGCTGTGCCGTACAGTGCTGCGGTACACGTCTTCCTGCAGCATAGGGCCATCGCTATCATTATTTCATCCAGCGCAGCAAGACACCTTGCTGCACTGCGTGAAACGGAGAGAGCAGCAGTACGCCATATCTATCAAGAAATGACGCATTCCTGCTCTTTGCGTCCGCTGGAGCACAAACTGCTGCCTAGCGCCAACACAGGTGAAAGAGCGTGACAGTGCTCTAAAATTGTAGGGGTGCGTTATAATCACAGATAGTCCACACCCGCATATATTCTAGTGTTGTATTAACTTTGGTTATTAGGATTGTGATATATTTAGAAAAATGTGCAAGTGAAGTACTAGAAAATAATTTTGTGTTATGCAAAGTAGAAACGAAAACAGTTATTCTTGATATTGAAACCTTAGTATGTCGCGCTGCCTAATGAAAGTTTATATGTAACAAAATGCATTTTGATTTAAATGTGCACCATGATGAAGATTGCACAAAGAAAGAATGAGCTATGCTTAACATGTAATAATATTAGACCCTGCAGCAATGTATTATTAATGTGTGTAAACCCTGATGTGTAAAGGCCTAAATTAATGTTCACGTTTTGCTATGAAAGGCCTGTTTGTTAATTTCTTATGTTAGCTGAATTTGTAGGCCTGAAATGTATTTTCCCTGGTAGGCTCTTCATTTAAGAATTAGTCAGCGAAATTCATGTGCACGCAGAAATGTTCGATTCTCACGTTTCAGTTGCAGTTGGAAGAAGCTGCCTTTGTTAGAACTAACACCTTTTGTTTCAGGAGTTAGGCCTGGAGGAGAAATGAAACATTGTATAAGGAATGTTGATAATTGAGAGCGGATGTTCTTTCTCGCTGAAGGAGGCCTGGGAATCAAGGTTGTCCACCTGCACACGAAAGAGGTGCAGAAGACGATGGAAAAACACCTAGGAGAAGTGTCCGTTAGTATGAGGTGATCTGTGGGCGTGTTTACGTTTCTGTGATTTTCTATTAGGGAAAGAGCCCTGAGGGAGGAGAGTGCAGAAGAGGTTTGGAGAGAGAAGGAAACAAGTAGAGTTAGGAGAAAAGGGTTAGGGAATCCATCTGGAAAGGGTTTTCTTAGAACAAACTTTGTAGCTTAATCATCTGACTTACTCTGTGAATGTGCTTCTTAGGAAGCCTTCACCAGCTGACACCTTTTGATGGGTTTTGTCTGGGAAATGTTAAATAGGGATGTCATCTTAGTGATAGTGTAGGGACAGATTAACAAATTATTTTTTCCCCAAATGAGGTCCGATCTGAATGTTGGAGCAGTTTTAGCCTGTGTATTATTTTTGGAGCTGTTCATTTTTTTCATGATTCATGAACGTCTGTTACGTAGATTTGGATTAGTATTGGTTCCCATATATTTTTACAACCTTGTTTTGAGGTGCTTGTATACCCACGGGCTCATTTATGAGCCCTTGCGTCACCTTCACGCCGCTGGTGCGTCACTTTTTGTGACGCACCAGCGGAGTAAAAAATGTGCCTTGTTGCACCATATTTACAAAGTAACGCATCTAGGTAAATGCATCACGTTGTAAACCCCTGCGCCACATTATACCTGCGCCAGGTATAATGTATGCAAGGGGGGCGTTTTGACGCAAGAAAGAGTCATAGAAGTGAAGCAGTGAAATCTATAAGATTTCAATGCGCCATTTCTTGGACGCTAAAGCGTCAAAATCTTACGCCTGCCTGATGGCAGGCGTAAGACTGACGCAGGCACTAACAACATGGGACTTGCCCACATGAAAGTACACATTGCTGGAGTTGCGTCACTTTTGTGACACACTCCAGCAATGCGTCACTTTTGCGCCTACAGATACGTCAGAAATACTGACGTATCTGTAACTCCTTGCGACATGATGCGTCATACTGTAAATATGACGCATCGTTAGTGTCGCAGGGAGAGCGCAGTGAAAAGTAACGCATCGCTGTTTTCACGCAGCAATGCGTCACTTTTCATAAATGAGGCCCCCATTTTTTGGCTTTGTAATAAATCCCCTAAATTGAATTTGGAGTCTGTCGTCTCTGAGTCTTAGGGTCATATTATCAACAAGTAGTGATATTTATCGCTAATGAAGCTTAGCGACATTTTTTTTATCGCCAAGCATCGCCGGATTTTATCGCAGAGAAAACCTGCTATTAGCAACGCTTATCTTCAATGTGATAAAATATCCGGCGATAGCGGCGAAATCCATGAATATCGCTGGAAAACCAGCGATATTCAGCCATTAACGCCAATAGGGTCTTAACCTGAATATCCAACTCCCATTGGATATACAGGTTAAGAACTGGTCTGAGCAGATGTTAGTTTTCAGCAATATTCGCGCTTAGCGCACATTTTTTTATCGCTACGCCTGCCTTGCTAATAGGCGATAGCGACATTAGCGACTGCTTTCAGTCGCCAACAGGTTGGGTACGCCCACTTTACATGTCATTAGCAATAAATATCGCTGACATGCAAAGCGGGCCCCAAACCGCTCGCTATCACCTAAAATCTGTCGCTAACTGATGTTAGAGACAGCTTGCTAATAGGGTGAGGAAATTATCGCTGCTTTGCGGCAGAAAACGGCCGCAAAAGCGGCGATAATTTAATTTTGCCTGCCTTGGTAATATGCCCCTTAGTTATTTCCAGAACTTTAGAAGGTATCGAATGAGTTGTTTCTCCCCTTTACACTTTTCAGCAGGCAAAAAAGAGACATCGACCCAGGGTTCCGGGTTGGGATTTTAGTAGGAAACCCGGCTTCATCAGTCCTGAACCCATGCACCATGGTGCACGCATGCCTGAGTCACAGGCAGGATTGTTTTTGTGCAGGAAGGGGACACCAAACAATCCCCTGAGGCATTTTTTCTCTCTCCGTGGGGCAGATTCACCAGCCCCTTGCGTCATCTTTACGTCACTGTTGCGTCACTTCTGTGACGCAGCGGCGTCATAAACCATGTGCCGCTATGTAAGAGATTTACAACGTGACGCATTTAGTGAGATGTGTTACGTTGTAAACCCTGCGCTATATTATACTTGCGTCAGGTATAATGTATGCAGGGTGAGCGTTCCATCGCAAGGTAGCCCCATAAAAGGTTTCACGGAGTCACTTTTACGTCCATGCTGCGTCAAAACGTTACGCCTGCTTGTAGCAAGTGTAATGAGTGATGCAGCATTGCAAGTATAGGATGCCCCTGAGCAGTGCTGGATTTGCGTTGCACCTGCGACAAGACTCCAGCACGGCAACACTTAAACGCTGACAGATGCGTCACACATCTGTCTCTCCTTGTGCCATGGTGCGCTGCATTGTAAATGCGGAGCAACTATGGTGGTGCAAGGGGTTCCTAATTTCACGCAAAATAACTGGCGCATCCCTGCTGATCGGCAGGGATGAGCCAGTTCTTGTGAATCTGCCCCTATGTGTGCTGCATTCAAGAGACAAAAACGAGGAGAAATATACATATTTCTCCTCGTTATGCCACACCTGTGAAGGGGTAGGTTTTTGCATGCATACCAACCCTCCATATTCAGAACGAAGACTACCAATTTCAAGGCTAGTCTCCTGCCTCCTGATTTCTGCATGCAGAAACCTGATTCCTCAGCGCGCTTCAGCTAACAGGGCCTGGTGTTGTGTAACTCGGAGTATGCACTGCCAGTAACCTGCTCTTGCAGGCCAGGGCATAACACTTGCATCCTGCCCTGCCATAGCGCTTTCTCCATGCCACTGACAGTTAAAAAAATGTTCATTTGCGTTTCAAATATCTGATCATGCAGCTGCAGATTTACAAATTGCATTCATGACAGTAACCAGATTCAGGCCCCAATAGAAGTCAATGTGGGAAATACGGGGCAAATTACCAAGGAGGGCGATAGGCGAATATCGCCCACGTTAGCGGCCGTTTTCGGCCGTCTTCGCACGTTTTTGGACGTTTTTGGACACAAAGCGGCAATAATTCTATCGCCCTATTCACAAGCTGGCGCTAACAGCAGTTAGCGACTGCTTGTAGGTGATAGCGAGCGGTTTGGGGCCTGCTTTGCATGTCAGCGATAATTATCGCTAATGACATACAAAGTGGGCGTCCCCAACCCGTTAGCGACTGAAAGCAGTCGATAATGACGCTATCGCCTATTAGCAAGGCAGGCGTAGCAATGGAAATATTTGCGCTAAGCGTGAATATCTCCAAATACTAACACCTGCCCAGACCAGTTCTTAGCCATATTATCCAATGGAAGGTGGATAACATGGCTAAGAGCATTTTGTCGCTAATGCGTGAATATCGCTGTATTCTCAGCGATATTCACGCATTTCGCTGATATCGCCTGGATTTTTATCGCTTTTGAGATAAACCTTGCTAATAGCAAGTTATCTCAGTGATAAAAAACGGTGATGCGCGGCGATAAAAATATTGCTGCTAAGCCTACTTAGCGATAAATATCGCTATTTGTTGGTAATATGCCCCTACATTCTCACCATTTTTTGCCAGAAATCTCTGTTATGTAAGAATCTTACATACTCCAACTTTTTACCCCAAATTTCTTTGGCCATCCGATCCTCGTCGCCAGTTTTGTTATGTTAGAATCTTCCATGCAGAATGAGTTGTAGGTTAGTTTGATTCCAAATAAGAGCAGATGGTTCTTAACCAACAAGGTGCTTGATGCTGCTCTCTCATCCGTCTCCACTCCAGCCCCGCTTTGCACATTCTACATTCTACTCCTACCTCACACGCTTACATCATCACATTTTAATTAATCATAGTATTTTATAATACATAAAATAATCACTTCCACTTTTCTCTTCTACAATGTTGTCATCTATGGTTTTCGGTGGATCCCCAGGTCGACCACTTATGGTAAATCTAGGAATACGACAACATCCAGTGATGCTGCGTGGGAACACCAAAGCAACGCCCTTGGAAACACTTCCCTGGCGCAGACTAAGGCACACAGCGATTACTCAAGACTTATGAAGCCATCTAGGGCCACAGAAGGTGGCCTTGCCTGGCTTCGTAAATCTCATTTTTAGTTTGCGTCACTCTTGCACCACATTGCGTGGTGCAAGAGCAATGCAAAGGGACCCGTAAATATTCCCTTTTGTTTCTTAAGTAATGGTGTTGGCCTAACCTCTCTGGCGCACAGCATCACAGAACAAATACTATTTTTTAATGCTGCCCGACCAATGAACTCAAGATCAAAACCCTGACAATATTGTTTTCTGGTAAACATAATCTTTATTTATATATATGTCACACTTTCACATGTTAAGAAATCCCTCATGTCTGGATGCTGTATTTTTAACCTTTCCAAAAAAAAGCACACAGGCTACAGGTGGTGGTTTTACATCCACATCACTATGTTTTCATGGTACCCATCCAGAACATTTTTTAACTTTCCAGTTTCTATTTGCCCATTCGTTCCCAAACCTGTGAGCGTCTGCGCACATGTAGGAATACATTTTCTTTTTTTTAAGTTCAAAATATTTTATTGAAGTTTTTATCATAAGTAACAATAAACAAGACATACAGAAAACTATAATAAATTCATGGTTTCAAATGAAGTACAAGTAATGCAATGAAACAACGAAAAGAAAGGGGAGGGAGGGGAGGGAATGGGAAAGACCTCATGAGCACGCACGCCCTCACCTCCACAGACCTCAGTGACCTGAACTATCCACCTCGAGAACACCAACGACAGCAACTCCACAACGTTGATCGCCAACCTCGGACTCAAACAACTTGTTACAATACCCACCCACTCCTCCAGACACACGCTCAACCCCATCTTCTCCGCCAGAAACCACGTCACCTTCAGCCAAACCACCGAACTCCACTGGACCGACCACTTGTGCATCCATTTCTCCTTCGAGAAATACACTGCACATAACCAACTGCAACGTATCCCACACCGCAGCTGTAAAAAAGTCACCGAAGACCAGCTCATCACCACACTCGCCCTAGATCCTCCACCCGAGCCCTCCGAGACTGACGCAGAAGCCAAGAACTTCAGACAATGGATCAACGACTGCGCCAACACCCTTGCCCCGATTAGAAAACCATCCAACAGGCGCATCAACACAAGAGCCATCTAGTTCAACGCCGACATCCAGAACTCCAAGCACACCTGCAGAAGACTCAAGAAAAATTGGCCCAATAACCAGACACCAGACAACCACGCTCTCTTCATGAACGCCAGATGCAAACACCACAAACTCATCCGTTCCGCCAAAAGAACCTCCTCCAAGGAACGCATCGACAACAACGCACACAACAGCAAAGAGCTCTTCAACATCATGAAAGAACTCGCCACCCCCAGCTCATGCTCCAATGACGTTCCAGCGTCACTAGAACTCTGCGACTCCCTGGCTGCCTTTTTCCACCACAAGATCACAGAGATCCACAACAGCTTCAACACCCAGACACAGATGGCAGACGTCAACACCCCTGACTCAACACCCACCAAACACACCGACCTTCTGCTCTCCTGGCACAACGTCAATGACGAAGACACCATCAAAATCATGAACACCATCCATTCCGGCTCACCTTCCGACCCTTGCCTCCACCACCTCTTCAACAAGGCAAGCTCCATCATCCCATCCCAACTTCGAAAAGATCATCAACCGCTCCTTCAAGACTGCCACCTTCCCAGAGAGCTGGAAACACACCAAGATCAATGCCCTTCTAAAGAAACCCAAGGCGGACCCTAACGACCTCAAGAACGTCCGACCCATCTCCATGCTCCCATTCCCGGACAAAGTCACTGAGAAGACCGCCAACAGACTACTGCCCCATTTCCTGGAAGAGAACAAAGTCCTGGACCCCTCCCAATCTGGCTTTCGCAGCAATCACAGCACCAAAACCGCCCTCATCGCCGCCACCAACGACATCAGGACCATACTGGACAAATGTAAATGTAAATGTAAATGTAAATGTAAATGTAAGGGACACTTATAGAGCGCTGCTACCACTCCAAGGAGTATCTTGGCGCTTACACAACCCGGTGGAATAGTTGGAATAGGGAAGAGAGCATCCTGAATTATTAAGCACATCCACTAAACTAAAGTCCTACACAGAGTATCAGACATAGAAAAAATCCAGGTTTTCAATGCCTTCCTAAAAGGGGCCTCTTGGGAAAGGGATCGCAAGGAAAGGGGAAGTTTATTCCACGCCTTGGTTCCCAGTACAAAAATGGATTTGCCACCTTTTGTAGCCAGTTTAAAACGAGGAGTGGTAAGTAAATTCTGGCTTGCAGATCTAAGGCAGCGTGTTGGGTAGTATCTTTTAAACCCCCTGCGTAGATAGATCGGGCCACGCTGATGGAAGGCCCTGAAAGTAATCAAAAGAAGTTTGAACAGGATTCTCCTTCCTATTGGCAGCCAATGTAAAGTGTTTAAGGCTGCAGAGGCTGATGATCTACGGGGCAGACGCAGTACGAGGCGGGCAGCCGCATTTTGGACCATCTGCAATTTGTGGAGCACGATTTTATTTGCTCCAGCGTAGAGTCCATTGCAGTAGTCAAGCCTAGAATTTATTAAGGCCACTGCGACTGTTTTCCTCGCTGAGAGAGGAAGGAGATCAAAAAACTTCCTAAGTGCTTTAATAATTTGAAAGCACATGCCTGCCACTGCTATCGCCTGAGGTTTAAAAGATAGGCAGTTGTCAAATTTTATGCCTAGGTTACGTGCGGATGCAATTGTATTGGGTGGGGCTTCTGCATCCGATGGCCAGCATACCAAGGGGGAAAAAGGGTTATTGATCCCCATGACAATGGCAAAACAGCGGCCCTCATCCTCCTGGACCTCTCGGCCGCCTTTGACACCATCTACCACAACACCCTGTGCACACGCCTCTACGACGCAGGGATCCGAGACAAAACCCTGGACTGGATCACCTCCTTCCTCACTGGCAGAACCCAGAGAGTCCACCTCCTACTCTTTCGATCTGAAGCCACCACGATCACCTGCTGCGTATCCCAAGGATCATCCCTCAGCCCAACCCTTTTCAATATCTACATAGCACCGCTCACCAACATCATCCGAGCGCACCAACTCAACATCGTCTCGTATGCCTACGACACCCAACTGATCCTCTCCCTCACCAAGGACCTTGACACCGGCAAATCCAATCTACTCGAGGGAATAAAGGCCGTTGCAGAATGGATGAAGACCAGCCGGCCGAAACTTAACTCGGAAGACGGAGATACTCTTCCTCGGCTCCAACACCTCCGCATGGGACGACTCCTGGTGGCCAACCACACTGGGAGTTTCCTCGACACCCACCCACCACGCACGCAACCTGGGGTTCATCTTGGACTCAATGTTCTCTATGACCCAACAAGTCAACGTTGCTTCCTCCTCCTGCTTCAACACCCTCCGCAAGCTCTGCAAGATCTACAGACGGATCCCCACTCAAACCAGAAGAACGGTCACACAGGCCCTCATCGGCAGCAGGCTGGACTACGGCAATGCCCTCTACGCAGGAACTACTGCCACACTCCAGAAGAGACTCCAACGCATACAAAATGCCTCCGCACGCCTCATCCTCAGACTCCCTCACCACAGGCACATCATCACCCCCCTGAGAAATCTGCATTGCCCCTGGTCAACAAGAGGATCACCTTTAAGCTCCTCACCCACGCTCACAAAGCACTCCACAATGCCGGACAAGCATACCTCAATGAACGACTGTCCTGCTACACCCCGAAATGCCAGCTTCGCTCCGCAGATCTCGCCACCGTCCCACGCATCTGCCGAATGACCACCGGTGGCAGATCATTCTCCCACCAGATGCAGGCCCTGCTGACCTTCAGGAGACTTCTCAAGACCTGGCTGTTCGACCAGTAGCTGCTTCCCCCACCCCCATTGCGCCTTGAGACCCTCACGGGTGAGTAGCGCGCTCTACAAATGCATTGATTGATTGATTGATTGATTGAATGACCCCTATTACCCTCCCTTCACTCTCCATTGCTTCTCTCCACCCCTCTCAAGGACTGGAAGAGCAGCAGCACTCTAATCAGGTCCTCTGGAATTATGCAACAGGAAGTACCAAATTATGCAGCAAGGTTGACTACATTTCACAGTGTAATGCAGGGTAGTGTTTCATTATTATGTTATTTTTTACACTTGTTAATACTATACAAAGAGCCTTCCACTGTGCAGCCACATATTACTGCATTTTTACTAACATTTGATCCTTTTTCTGATGGTTTTTGTTAAAATCTTCAACTTAGGCTGTAAATGATGGATTATATAGGTAAGGTATCAAATACATAATTAAGCCTAAAACGCAGCAGCATCGAATAAATCCTTTGACCCTGGTTATAACACTGGTACCCCAAAGTGGTGTTGGACTGCGTGACTGCCGTGTTGTGGGATAGTGATGTGTGTGATATGGGAAACATCCTTAACAACGCGGGCATTACCCCGCCCTGCTATTACGACGCTGCCTTTACAACTTGAGGGCGCTATTGGATAGTGAATAGTTAATTTTCTATTCCAACACCTTCCCTACTGTAACGTGGGCTGGAGTTGGAATAGAAAATTAAACTATTCCACTATCCAGCCCTTACAGCGCAAGTCGTTGTAAAAACAGCGTTGTAACGGCACGCGGTGTAAATGCCCGCGTTGTAATGCCGTACATCCGTGTGATATTAGTGCGGTGTGCTTGTGTGAGGAGGGCTGGTGTCTGTGTTTCCGATTATGTGTCTTGCTTGTGTCTGTGTCACAATCTGTATGATTCAATCAGGGTCAGTGGAATTGTGTGCCATTGGAGGACCACATTATGCAGAGGTGTTGCCTAATGAAGCAACAAGAAATGAAAAATTATGCCTCATAATGCAGCACATTCTGTTGTAGTATTATTTTGACATTTTAATACACATTTGACCATGCATTCATACAAATTCTGATCATTATCTCTCCATCCCTTCCCTTTGTTGCATCCAAATCCACCTCTAAAAGGAAACAGCTTCCCAGCTCCATCCGTGCTGTCCTAAACTGTGTCCCATATCCGCAACTACCTTCTGCTGCAGCAACTGTGTCATTCAAGCTATTGGAGTGTACCTTTAAAAATGCCTTGTACTCAAACTGTCCTCTATGCACAGGCTTCTTCTGCGTCACATCAACAGGTCTCACCTAGCATCCTTTCTTTGAAAACCAAGGTGCAAACACATCTTCATAAATCACATTAAGTATAACACTGAAAATCCTGAAGAAATAGAATTGCACCAGCTATATTGTTTTTAGCCCTAGACAACAACGAATCAGAATACTTCCAAAAACCCACCCTCTTGCTTCAGTCCCACGCACAGTCAGTTCAGTTCAAGAAACTTTATTCAATTGAATTTACAATCATAAAAGTACATTGTAGAAAAATATTTACAACGATTTATAAGAAGTTTCCGTGAAAGCAGAATTGACTAAGTAGTAAAATAAGCATTAGATCAATCTTAAAAAGTCGACTATGCAATGGTACCTTAAATAACAGTAAGAAAAGAGTTATATGCACAGAGACAAAAGAAAGAATTTTCTATACAGAAGCTGCTATCTGGGAACGAATTTTCATGCAAGTCTTTAAAAAGCAAGCCACTGATTTGGCAACAAAAGGGGCATCTAAACGCTGTAGTGCCAAGAGAGCAGGTCTGCATCTTCTCAGTCCTATTTGTCTTAGCAGTGGGACCAACCAACGTTTACGTGGGGTCTCGTAAAAAGTACAAAATAAAATTACATGCAATGGAGACTGAGAGGAACAATTGTCGCAAGGACATTTACTCAATTCACTGGACCAGTCAGAGGGCTCAGGGAACGAGACAAGACGATAAAATGAGTCAAAACGAAATCTAGTTAAAACATACCTATCGTAGTTTGACAAGTAAAAAGACAGGTAGGGTTGAATGCCATACGAGGATTGAATCATCACTAAGTGTGTGGTTGTCTGTTTGCCAATTTCAGAACACATGCGTAGATCTCTGAGATGGGACACACATAAGTTCTTTAGAGACTTTCTAGATATGGCCTTTAGTGAGTCAGGATTGGTAAAAAACAATGACCTATTCAAATCATTCAAAAAGTTAAAAACATAGAATAGCCAGGGAATCTTTTTCCAGTGGGTCAGTGACAGGCAGTCTGTTATTAGCGAGCGAGTGAGGAAACACTGCTCCTTAGTCCATATACGGTGCCAGAGGAGGATCGGCTGGTACCTAGTGGTGTCAGAAAGATAGTCCCAGCCGAGCTCTATGTGGCTACCGTAATTGGAAGCGCTGCGGGGGAGAGCTAAAACATATTTCAGAAAATCATTTTCGATTACTTGAAGCTCGGTGGTAGGAGCATAGCCCCATACACCTGCTCCATAGGTCGCCACACTCAAACATTTGGCTTGATAGATTTTCAAAATCACAGCCGGAGCGGGCTTGCCTAGCTTTCTTGAAAAAGAGGTCAGCGCAGATGTAGTGCGCTGAAACTGCAGTTTCTTACTGGAAATGGCAGGTTTCCAAGACATTTGGTATCAATAAGGATTCCTAAATATGGATAGTACCTAGCAGTTTCCAACCTAATATTCTCGATGTAAAGGGGTTTGCATTTCTGGGTTTTCTTGCCAATATGCATTACGAAAGTCTTGGATTTATTTACTTTTAAGCCAAGAGAAAGCATAAATTGGCAATACTTGTCCAGTTGTAGCTGGAGCTGATTGGGTGTCCTCGCTAAAATGACAGAGTCGTCAGCATATAATAATGCAGGGATTGGACGGGTATTTATGCAAGGAAGGTCCTTGTTGCCTGCCAACATCGCTTGTTCCAGTCCATTTGTATAAATATTAAATAAAAATGGAGCAAGGACGCACCCCTGCCTGACGCCTTTTGTAATGCTGAATGAGTCCGATAGCTCTCCATTGGTGCCATATCTCACTCGTGCTTTGGCGCCCGAGTAGAGCTCGCGGAGAAATTTCAGAGTTGAAGGATCTACTCCCAAGTTTCTCAGAATCTCCCACAGCTTGGAGTGGATTACGCAGTCAAATGCGGAACTTAAGTCCACATAGACCAGGTAAAGGTTACCGCCTTTGGCACAGACATATTTACCCAAAAGTAGTGATAGATTAAGAGCCTGTTCTACAGTACCCAATCCCTCTTGGAACCCGAACTGAAGGTCGGTAATGATCTTATTCTCCTTTGCCCAATCCTGGAGACGTTCCAGGATGAGTTTCCCAGCGACCTTGCCCAGCGAATCCAAGAGGGAAATTGGTCTATAGCAGGCTGGGTTGTCGCGGTCTACCTTTTTAAAGATGGGGAGAAGCACGGAGGTAGACCAGGAATCAATTAGGCCGACCTGGGAAGCTGCGGACATAACTTGCACGACTACTGGGGACCATAATTCTGGATTATTCACAAAAATGTCGAGTGGGACTCCATCTGGACCAGGAGCTTTCCCGGTCTTTGAGGAAGTCAATGCTGCGTTCACCTCCCCTAAATTGAAGTGAAGGTCGATGGGATAGATATTATCACTGGTGGAAGCTACTTCCCCATATCTTGCGGCCTCAGTCATTAGAAGAGGATCCCCGAAGATCTGAGAGTAATGAGTAACCCATTTTTCTGCGGGAACTGCCACATCTAGATGGGAAAAAGCAGTGGCATCCGCTAAAAAAGGGGACTTGACTGTTCGCCAAAATAGTGTGCTGTCCTTAGACATTGTACTCTTGTGTAATTGGGCCCAGAGATTGTTTTTTATTTCCCGTTTTCGGGCTTTTAGGGCCAACTTATATTGTCTTCTTAGTAGGGTAATTAAGGCCGTATCCCTATCTTGGCTATGAAGAGCTCGTTTTAATGCCCTAAGGGCTTTACGGCAGTGGGAATCAAACCACCCCCGGGTATCTCTGTCATGCTTCTTATGCTGGCGGGTAAGCTCCTGCCGTATGATTTCTAGAATCTTAACGAAACTAGACAGGATCAACTGGGGGGATGAAGTCACCTCTAGAACGTTGTATATTAAGGGAAGGGATTGTTGGATAATCCTACCGGTGACCTCTTTGGGGTTGATTTTCGACCATTTTATTGTATAGCCATTAATTTTACCCATCTCTAAGGATTGCTGAGTTAAAAGACTGGGCGCACAGTCAACAATCTGCTCTCTCCACCATGCACTCCTGTCTCTCAATCTTGACTATCTGAAAATGAATTAGCATCTGACATCACCTACAGAATTAACAGAAATAGAGAAATCCTTGCTACACAGCTCACCGCTACACACCCAAGGTGTCTCTCAGGAAACCCCCCTGTGCCTGCTATATGTCACCATGACACAGAAACAAGAAGGGGTACACAATCAGCGCTTTGCCTCTGGGCGTTATCTGGGCAGAAGGCCACTGCACAAGAGTAACTGTGCTAAACAGGGACTTGGGACAGATGTCTGGTGGGAAGGGGGGATGGATGGGTACTTGATAACAGTTTAGACAGCCCCCACCCCCATTAGAAGCAGTTCTAGGAAGTGCAATTAGTGACAGTCCTGACAGTCAGTGACAGTTCCGCCTGTACTAGTGTGACATACCGTTAGTGACAGCTCTGAACGTGGTTGTCCAGTCAGTGCCAGAGCAGTAAGTGACAGTTCCCTGCAAGGACAGGCCCATTCGTGGCAGAGCTGGAAGTAATAGACCTAGAAGTGACAGTCCAAAAGTGACAGCTACAGTCTCAGCTTAAGCCTTGTTAATGGCAGTCGAGGCTGCGTCAGTCCCATTAGTGAGTGACTGCCCCGTTAAAGGCAGTCTCAAGAGTTGCAGTCACTAAGTCTAATAGAGACAGCCTGGCAGTGAGAGTCCTGGTAATGAGGGAACGGACAGTGAACACCCCTTTACTGGCAGACTTGTCAATGACAGTCCTGTCCCTGATGTCCCAGAAATGGAAATATATTTAATGACAGTACAGCCAGTTACAGTGGTATTACTGACTGTAGAAAGCGGGGGTCATGTCGGAGACTGTCTCAAAAGAAACCGTCTACACATTTAGTGGCATCAGTGCCAACCCGATCCGTGGCAGGCCGGAATGTCATATCTCTAATAGGATTCTGACCCACCCTTCATGGACAGCCTAGTTAGAGAAATCCTTGGGAGAGTTAGTGCCTCGCAACCCTATCAGAGACAGTCAACTCACGACAGTCCCGTGTAGAGCCCTGAGAGCGACCGGGCCATTAATAACCTCTGCTTCATGGACAGGCACATAGGGCCAATATCGGCAAACACTCACCCTCCCCATACTGCATTCTCCTACAGCAATAACCAGACAAGACACCTTCTTTGTGGAGAAAACTGCTGCACGTTTATTAGCATTACAAATATTCCAACATTGGTGGGTTATCTTACGGGGGTTATCTTACAGGGCAGTGGGCAAAGAGGCCGTCCAGTGGGCGGGGAGAGGTATATGTACCTCACCCCCCGCTCCCCCTCTCCCCGGAAATGACGCAGCACACCTGGACACCAGAGGGTCCCAAACACTGGGAGGCTGCCTCCTGTGCCTCTTGTGGCACTGAATAGGCCGCCCATTTAGTTGGTCTCCTTCGTGGACCCCGGGCAGCCTGCATCAGTGACCCTCCCTGCAACGCTTCAATGAGACTCACACAGCGACTGCTCCTTTTAGTACAGAGCTTCCAGGGAGCCTTCTATTTGAGTCGCATTCGGGTGTTTATAGCTCGTTACGTCTCCCCGCCAAACAGAAAAGACTCATGATTCCCAACTCACACCAAAAGACCACTGTCCCTAAGCATGCAACCTCTCAGCACTGTATAAGTACAGAAGTCACAGGCACACCCCATGAAAGGGAGAAGGGGCAGCAAAATCAGAGCAGGAGGGCCGACACACAAAATGTTGCACACACATAACAGGCAGAGCACATCAACATTGACTTCAATGTGGTACAAACCGCAACACGCACACAACAGAACACAGGACACAACAGGTGCCGCTTGTGTGTAGACACTGGCCAATCACATTTGGCATTGCAGGGAAATGTAAGATGATGATGTACAAGTACAAACCCACATCCTTGATGGTTTAGGAATGTCCACTGTCCCACATCAAATAGGCATTTCCTCCCAAATAGTCACAATGCACACTGTCATGCAGTCTAAATGTAAACATGTACAATGAGTCAACCTACATGTTAACACAATGTTAAAACGCATCTCCCCTTCACATTGCAGAGGTAAATACAACGCCTCCTGCTGAGCTGTCCAAGCCCCTCTTCTCTGATATTGAAGAGGACCATCAGACCTTCGACCACGATGCCATCCTACAGCTCGTGGACAGCCTCCGCTGCCCACCTCCAGGTGCAGGGCAGCCCAGCTGCCACATGGAGACCGAACCCCCTGCACAGACCACACAGCAGACAGCACCCACCACAACGGCTGCCTCCCAGGACCCCCACAAAGCCCACATGGCCTTCCAGCATCGTGTGTTGGTGCGCCAGGAGCAGCTGGCTGAACAGATGTGGATGGGGTTTGACTGCATTGTAGACAAACTAGATGCCATACGTGGGTGTCTGAGTCCCATCTGGGACCTCTCACAGTCCGTAATGGACACCCACGGTCCGCTCCATGCCCTCCAACAAACCACGGGTGACATTGCTGGAGTCCTGACTCGGAGGAAAGAACAAGTGTTTAGTCCGAGTGGCTCCAGCGATGTCGCCCGGGAGTTGGGACACATGCGGAGGTTGATGGAGAACATAGAGCGTACGCAGGCGGAAAAGAGCGTCAGCCACGGCCGCACACCAGCGAGAGGTAGCTGTGTTCCACAATGACATGAAGACCCTCCTCCTGACATTGCTTGAACAAGTCCTGGCGCTGATGACTGCTGCTGCTACCACCACAACCACATCTCTGCCCCCTGAGGTGTCACTGCCACAGAGTGCTGGAAACAGAACACCACCGCCCACACGTGAGGCGCCTGAAACAGCAGAGGATGAAGATGTGGATTAATATATGACCTCCTGGTAAGATATAACAAGTAGCAATTGTAGGAAGGTGGAATCTGACTGCATGGTTACCCCCACTTTCTGCCTGGCGTTTTGCTGGTTTTCGACTTAGTTTGACAGGAATCCTGCTAATCTGAACCCCAATCTATCTGCTTTCTCCCTAAATTGATTGCATGTACCTTAGGTACACCACAGATTGGATTCTGGGGTACCCTTATAAGTCCCTAGTAAATGGTATACTATGAACCTAGTGCATAGGTACCCCAGAGGCCTCTCAAGGCTGCAGCATGGATTAAGCCACCCCTGGGAGACCATTCAAAATGACACAACAGGTCTGCTACAGAAACCTGTGTAAGGTGGTGTATGTACCACTTACTTAGATATAGGTTACCTATACCTATCCATATCACTGCACATGTGTAAAGCTATCAATCACCCCATATGGCAGGCCTTGACAATCCTGACGGCAGGGTACTGGGTTATGTGTGAGAGGGTGCCCATGCATGAGCAGAGCCCCTCTGCAGCTTTCGGAACCTTTATTCCGGGGTTGTTTGTGATGCACCCAACCATATACTTTGAAGTGCATTATAACCTTGTGGTAAATGCTAACTTCAAAACGGCTGCATGAAAACATGTCATGTGTGACACCTTGGAATCATACCTCTCTGCCAGTAACTGGCAGGGGAGGTATGATTCCACCCTTCTAGAGGAGAAACATGGCAGCACCGGTACACCCGGTACCAGCTTTGCAAACCATGGCATCACAAAATGGATGCTGCCAGCCACAGACACGAGTCTACCTTCCTGCTGCTGGACGATACTCCGGAAGGGGACGGCTGGACAATAGGTTTCCTGTCACAGGGAGGTATGACCACCTCCCAGACAGGCTTTGGTGTGTTGGGGCTGGGTGGGTGCACTCTGAGAGTGCTTTGAGGGCACATTTGGTGTCCCTGTGCATAGTCCAGCTCAAACTGGTTGCAGGGGCTAGAAGCCCCCGCTCTGGTGAAAAACTGGACAAAGGACATGGGTATAGTCAACCCTCTGTCCTGACCCTCCCATAGGTGGGTCCCCAGAGTTTGGCCCACCCTTTCCTTGTGTATAAAGTAGGAACCCCTGGCTACAGGACTTTAGTTTTACCAGGATGAAACTCTTCACAGAATCCCAGAACTTCTACTATCTACATGGCGTTGGATGATTGAAAAGTCACCCTTGGAGTGAAGGAGTTACTCCCCTGCAAGGCAGGCACCAAAGACGCATCTGTCTGGTTTGCAACTAAGCAGCTCCTGAAGGACTCCAAAGAGTTTGCAACACAGGAGGTGAGTTTCCAAGCTTCCCCGAGGCCAATCCATGCTCTGAGCAAAAATGAGATCCAAAGCCCTCATGGAGACCGTGCAACCCGAACCCCTGGACACCATGCACATTTGCAGCAGCATATCCTTTTTGGCAATCCCTGAGGTGGTGCTTTGGGCTACTTGTGGTCCAGACCCCCGAGCAGGGAATCCACTGAAGATTACCGGCCTTCACTTCACAAGTGTCCAGTGAGCTGGTATTTAATGATGCCTCTTGAGGTCCCTTTGAGATTCCTTGCCCGTCAACTTGTGGGTCCCTTAGAAGGGTACTTTAACTTTCAGTGAGGTTTCCTGGTTGCTCCAGACATGCCCTGACTCTCCCTCGCTTGGGGAGTACACAGGACCTTGCTGGTCCACACCGAAACTTTTTTACTCTCACCACGTGGGTTGCCGTTTCCAAGGCTTGTTGGTCTCCAATCCAGACACCGCCCCCCCAGCACTCGACATCCTTCGTGGAACAGCGCGCCTGTGGAATTTGGTTGTTGTTGACGTCTCCTGGTCCCCGTAGCAGAGGAGTCAAGCTTCACCTCTTCACACATGAAAAACCCAACATCGGTGGGCATTCGTCTATCGTGCCCCTGGTCCCTGGTAAGTGACCCAGACTCTGTCCCCTCTGCTTTCAGGTCTACTCCATCTGCGATCCACTTTTCCTTTCCACGACAGCAGCAGTTTGCAGCATCCATTGAAAACAGCGAATAATTCTGTTACCATTTGACACCTATACACCCGGCTTCCCTGGGTTAGGTAACACAAGTACTCCAGTGCTCATGTGAGTGCGGGCCTTAGAACCTTCTAAGTTTGAAAGGGTTTGCTCGAAGTCCTCTCCTAAGTGTCCTTAATCTTTAAAATTCCAACCGCGACTTTCCCATAGGATTGTACCAAGCTCGTGGCTGTGTTCTCACACTGCATTCATCTACTGTGGGTCCCCTGTGTCACTACCTTGGGTGGTGCCTTGAGGTCACAGCGATTCTACGTGCTCTAGGCACTGTGTCGAGTCAAGTCGTGGTTCTTATACTGCTTTCTTAATATATGGTTTGGTCTCCCCCTGGGGCCCATTGTATGTTGTGCTATTTACTGTTGTTCTAGTGCTTTAATATTGTGTATCTTGTCTTCTAATCTCATATATCTCAACTGTGCAAATATCCAATATCACATGTACGCTGATGACACACAACTCTACATTAAGGTCCTGTCTCTTGAAGACATCAAGGCCCTTAACTCAACGCTCCAAACAACACAGACCTGACTGGATAGGAATCATTTAAAACTAAACATACTAAAGACAGAAGGGCATATTACCAAGGCAGGCAAAATGAAATTATCGCCGCTTTTGCGTCCGTTTTCAGCGGCAAAACTGCGATAGTTTAATCGCCCTATTAGCAAGCTTTCGCTAACATCAGTTAGCGACAGCTTATCGGTGATAGCGAGTGGTTTGGGGCCCTCTTTGCATGTCAGCGATATTAATCGCTAATGATATGCAGGGTGGGCGTACCCAACCTGTTAGCGACTGAAAGCAGTTGCTAACATCGCTATCGTCTATTATCAACGCAGGCGTAGCGATGGAAATATTTGAGCTAAGCGCGAATATCTAAAAAACCTAATGCCTGCTCAGACCAGTTCTTAGCCTGTATATCCAATGGGAGGTGGATATTTAGGCTAAGACCCTATTGGCGTTAATGCGTGAATATCGCTGTATTCCCAGCAATATTCACACATTTCACCGCTATCGACGGATATTTTATCGCTTTAGAGATAAATGTTGCTAATAGCACGTTATCTCTGCGATGAAATCCGGCGAAGGGAGGCGATAAAAAAATTGTCGCTAAGCCCATTTAGCGATAAATATCGATATTTGTTGAGAATATGCCCCAGAGTTCCTCTTAATCGCTCCCCCCAACGAAACAACCATCATCGTTGAGTGGATGAACCACCTAACTGCACTTGACGGTCAACCTCTCATTATCGATTCCGCTAAATCCCTAGGTATAACCCTGGATAATAAGCTAAATAAGCAGAAGCACATCAGGGCTGCAACTAAAGGAGCAAATTCTCAGATGAACATCCTGAGAAAATTGAAACCCTTCATATCCGCAAACGACTTCAAACAGGCAGTTCAAACTCTAGTAATTCCCAGAGTTGACTATGGGAGTGTCACTCTCTGTGGCCTTCCCAAATCGATGACCGCTCGGCTAAGAGCCTCAATCAATACAGCCGCCAGACTCATCACTGGCACCAAAAGAAACTGCCACATCTCCCCTGACCTTCATGCCCTCAACTGGTTACCTTTTGAGGCTAGAATCCATTTAAAAATCGGCTGTATGACACATAAGGCATTATATCACAAAACCCGAGGGGCCTCATTTATGAAAAGTGACGCATCGCTGCGTGAAAACAGCGATGCGTCACTTTTCACTGCACCCTCCTTGCACCACCAATGATGCGTCATATTTACAGTATGACGCATCATTGTGCAAGGAGTTACAGATACGTCAGTATTTTTGACGTATCTGTATGGCGCAAAAGTGGCGCTTTGCTGGAGTGTGTCACAAAAGTGACGCAACTCCAGCAATATATCCTTTCACATGGGGCAAGCCCCATGTGAAAGGGCCTGCGTCAGTCTTACGCCTGCTGTGAAGCAGGCGTAAGAAATTGATGCATTTGTGTCCTAGAAGTGGCGCAGTGAAATCTTTCACTGCGTCACTTCTATGACCTTTTCTTGCGTCAATACCCCCCCTTGCATACATTATACCTGGCGCAGTTATAATGTGGCGCAGGGGTTTACAAAGTGGCGCATCTATCTAGATGCGTCTCTTTGTAAATATGGTGCAACAAGGTGCATTTTTTACGCCACTGGTGCGTCACAAAAAGTGACGCACCCACGGCGTAAAAGTGACGCATAGCCTCATAAATGAGGCCCGAGGTACCTAGCTGAGAAACTAGTGCTATCGGGTGGTAACAGAGCTACCAGGAGCTCTGATAATCTTCTACTTAAATCTCAACGTTTCACCAAGAAGAAAATATACCATCTCAGGAATGGCTCCCAGGATTTGGAGCGCCTTTACCCTCAGAAACAAAACTTAAACCGCCTGCTGCCTTTTTAAAAAGAGAAGTGAAGTCAATTCTCATGTCCAAATTTACTTGAACTTTTCTTGTACACTCTTGTAGATATGTGCACATTTCTAATATTTTTTTTATTATTGTTTTATTTCTCATTTTAGTACCATAAACGCATTACAGCTGTCATGCGTGCATACATTCTCTTCCCATATAATACATTAAACAATCAACAGGTTGAAGTTACATTGGCCAGGGATTGGCAGTATCAACAGTAGAGACATCAGTAGGAGTTTAAGGCAGTGCACTTATGGCATCTTATATATTCGATGTGTACTCATTCTTCCTCCGATTGTGCCAGCAGTTACATTGACCAGGTGTAGGCAGTAGCAGCAGTAAAAACATCATTAGGAGTTTAAGGCAGTGCATTTGTGACATTTTATATATTCAGTGTGTACTCAGTCTTCCTCTGATTGTACCAGCATGTATGCAGTGTGCGGACCCCATGTATCCTTTGCCCTAGACGCTCTCGGCAACCCCTCCGAATAACAAGTGAGTTGGTCACGGCAGTAAGCCAGATCTTGCAGCCATTGTTTTAGTTTGGGCGCTAGTCTTCCACCCCAACATATGGCAACCCTGCGTTTAGCTAATTGCAAAGACAGCACCACTAACTTACGAACTCCAGCTGGGACAGTAGAGACAATACCCAACAAACATATCTTCACATCTCTTGTGATTTGGACACCCGTCATGCCAGTCAACACCGTTGTCAATTCATCCCAGAACACAAGTATTCTTGGGCAAACCCACTCCAGGTGTACAAAGTCAGCGTGATCTGCACCTTTTGCAACAATGAGTGTCCCTCAGGCCATATTTATGCAGTTGGGCAGGAGTATAATACATTTGGTGCAGGTACTTATAACGAATGAGCTTAAAGTTACCATTCACTGCAAACCTCTCAGGGGAATATTATCAAGGGGGTTTATCTCCGCTTTTTTGGCTTTAAAAGCCAAGAAAGCGGAGATAAAATTATCTCCCTATTACCTAGCTGTCGCTAACACCAGTTAGCGACAGCTAGTAGGAGGAAATAGCGACCATCTTGGGCCCTGCTTTGCATGTCAGTGATATTTATCACTAATGACATGCAAAGTGGGCGTGCCAAAATGTTAGCGACTGGAAACAGTCGCTAACATCGCTATCTCCTATTACCAACTTTTGGAGACATTCGCGCTAAGCGCGAATGTCTCCAAAAGCTAACACCTGCCCCTGAGCAGTTCTTAGCCATGTTATCCAATGGGAGGTGGATAACATGGCTAAGAGCATTAGCTCGGTAATGCATGAATATCGCGGACTTTTCAGCGATATTCATGCATTGCGGCCGTTTTTTATCGCATTTGCGATAAACCTTGGTATTACCAAGGTTTATCTGCGATAAAAATCGCCGCAGCTCAGCGGTAAAATTTTGTCTCTAATCAAGCAATAGCGATAATTATCGCTATTGCTTGGTAATATGCCCCTCAGTCATCTGACAGCTTTCCTCCCACTCCTCATCTGTTAGCGGTTGCGGGAAACTCTCATCCCATGTAACCCTGGAGTTATTTTGCGCCGCGCCTTCATCTAGTTGCGAGGCATAGTAGTGTCGGGAGACTAATTTCGTTTTAGCGAGTGCTTTGTATAGTAGCTGCAGCGCCCGCAATGTGTCAGGCTCATCAGGAAAGCTTGAATAGAGACTACGCATGGCAGCCCTAACTCTTGTATATATAAAACGTGGTCAGGGCCTCATTCACCCCAACCTTGAAAACGTCCTGCAACAAGATACATTTCCCCCCTGCAAAGGCATCGCCCATAACATGCACCCCAGCGGTATGAAAAACCTTAAGAGCCCCAGCTTCCCCTGCCACCGATAAATCAGCATGGTGCAACAAGGGCATTGCAGGAGCATACAATGGCCATCGCTGCACCCGCTCCCCAAGTTATGCCCAAGCCCTAGCCGTACACTGTACTGTATCAACTTCACCTAGCTCGTACACTGAAAATTGATTGACTCTCATTGCCTTCAAGAGCAGAGGGTGTACCGCGCCAGCTTCAACAGCCACATGTGGCGTGAACGGTGGTGCATTCTGCCAGTAATAGGCAAATTGTACCTGGGCACAGAGATAATATAAGTGCATGTCCGGCACCAAAAACCACCCAGCACATAGGGTTTTGTTAGAGTCTCCCACCCAATGTGAGATTTCTTGCCCCCCCCCAGGCAAGTGTGATTAGTAAGGAGCGTAGTGTGTGAAGAAATGCTGCGTCAAAGTGATAGGGACATTAACAAAGAAATATATTAAAATTCTGGGACCACCACCATTTTGCGACCCTATCTGCAAAAGTCAAGGGTAGACGTGTCCACTGAGCCACCTGATCCTCAAGCTTTGACACTGCTACACCATAGTTAGCCCTAATACCGTCTTACGGGTCCTGATGTACCCAATTACCAGGGTACCGTACTGGGTCAGAAGCCCACTCCAAGGGGTAATTCAACACGAATGGTTCTGTACACCGCGTGAAAGGGAATATTATCGGTTTACTCCAGTTAATGGCTAAGCCCGAAAACCATTCAAAACGGGTATACTTCCGAATGACCTGTTCTAGATATTGCACTGGTTCTCATACATAGAGGACTATGTCATCAGCATACATTGATACTGCTAATGGCCTTTAATAGAAGCGCAACGCTGAACCAGCATGTCTCTGTCATAACACATATTCAAGCGGCTCCAGCATGAGTGCCAATATCAGGAGCGAAAGCGGACACCCCTGTCTAGTGCCTCATTTAATCGGAAACACCTCCGAGACATGTCTATTAACCCGAACACGAGCCACCGGATCCGTATATGGCAATTTTATCCAACTGGTAATAAAGAAAGGCACCCCCATTCGATGTAGTATGGCGCACATATAGGTGCATGCAATAGAATAAAACGAATAAAAGCACTGCCACCGCTGGCAGGTCTGGTTTTAAAAGATGCAGGACAGCAAACATTGCTCTTAGATTATGCGCCGTGGACCATGTAGGAATAAATCCCGATTGATCCGGTAGTACCATGACATTAAGCAGTAGGCGCAGCCGGGTTGCCAGAACCTTCGCAACCATTTTTACATCAGTATTCATAAGTGACAAAGGTCTATAAGACTCGCACTTATCCGGTGGCTTGCCTGGCTTTAATAATGCGACAAGCAATGCTTCTCTGAGTGTGTCAGGTAATCGCTGCTGCTCAAATGCCTCCGTGTACGTGGCCGTTAAATGGAGCAGTAACATATCAGCATATTCCTTATAGAATTCAGATGGAAGCCCATCTCTGCCCGCTGCCTTCCCATTCGGCAGAGCAGCAATTGCATGCTTAATTTCTTCAGCAGTTAAGGAATACATCAAAAATTCTTGTTGTCCTTTAGACAACCAAACCAGGGCCACGTCATCCAAATATTGTGCTATTTCCTCCTCACTAGCCGTTTTCCTACTCCCATACATTGCCTTGTAATATTGAACAAATTGCTCCAGTATATCGGAAGTGTCTGATATGGACATGTCACCGTCCGTAAGATCTTGCACCCCACAATATCTAGCCCATGGCTCTGTGATTCTCTTGGCTAACGCCCGCCCCGGTCTACCACCCTCGCCGTAATACCGGGCTTTGCATTGTCGCGTTAGATGCCCTATTTCCTGCTCAGCCAAGTCATTACACTCATCCACTTGCGATTGTATTGCAGCTAAAGTAGCTGCAGCTGGCGCCTCCTCATACTGTCATTCTAGCCATGCCAATTCATGCTCCAACTGCCCCATGGAATCACGTAAGGACTTAAGCACCCCTGCCTGTATGTCTATGCAAGCCCCTCTAATAGTTACTTTGAACGCCTCCCAGAGAGTGGTGAAGAAAATAGAAACCTTCTCAGGGGTCTCACTGATACTTGGTCCTTTTAAACCAACAAAGAAGAAATTGTCACAGAATCTGTAATATAAAAGTAACATCTTTATTAACCTCAAATGAGGGAGACTACGTCACACAGAAGCCTTACCAACTGAATTAGGCAGTCTTTGGAGTACAGAAAACAGGGGCCTTATATATGCTTAGGGTTGCATAGTCAGCATAAGACCAAGGGGCAGTCCTGGCTTATGTAAGCATGCAAAACGCCTAATATGGGCATGCAAGATCTGCTTGCTCAAAAAAGTGGGAGGAGAGTTACTTCTCCATACAGCAGAAAAAATAGCCTGATAGTTCTATGAGAGAAGCAGGTGCAGTCTACTAGCTAGGCCCTTCTGAGCATGTGCAAGGCTCTGAAGAGGGAAACAGCACATGGCTAACTAAAATGTCTGCCAGCTCATGCTAACAAATCCCTGCAATATTTAACAAGTGCCCATACTTTGCACTGACCCAGTGTTTTCAGCAAAGTAATTTTCTATAGCCACCCGTATACCTTCCCTAAACACTGGATCTAACAAGGCTGAGGGCTGTAGCCTCCATCTAAATGGGGTTGGGGCATAGGTAGTAAGGAGCATGTCGAGCAGTACAGGTGCATGATCTGATAGTGTGCGGGGCAGAGGCAAGGTCCGCGACACCCACGCATTGACATCACGCGTCGCCAGCCAATAATCGAAGCAGGACCAAGTGTTATTTGTATATGAGTAAGATGTCCCCTCCCTTACTCCAGGCATGTTCCATTGCTGCCTTCGGGGATGAGAAAATGTCATTGTCCTCAGCAGTTCTTACCCGAAGCCGGGCCGGGTACAACATGGCACAGGGAACCCCCTTGTTTCTCAGAAACTGTATCACAGCACCAAACTCTCTCCGAGCTGCCTGGACCGCGACCGGGAAGTCAGGGAAGAAGGCCAATTTGCTACCCTGATGGACAATGGTACCCTTCTCCCTAGCCAGGTGCAGTATAGTGTCTCTGTCCCTATAGTTTAATACACAGGCTATTATAGGACGAGGGGGCGCTCCCGGTACCGGCCTAGTCGCTAGTGAGCGGTGAGCGCGCTCCACGATGAACATGCTGGATAACTGTTCCGTGCCAAATATATCTGAGATCAGGCTCTCAACAAATGTCTCCATTTTGCCCACATTGGTTGATTCTGGCAGACCAGGTATTCGGGTATTATTGCGCCGGGAGTGGGCCTCCAAATCCTCGTTCTTTGATTGGATCAGAGCAAGAACCTTCTCCATATTGGGAGTTTTATCCGCAACGGTGCTCAAGCCATCCTCGGCCGCCGAGACCCTCTGCTCCTCCTCCCCCACGCATGCCGTTTGCTTCTCTAATTGCGATGACATGTGGTCTAGCCAATGGTTCACCGCTGCCATTGTGCCCTCTATGGATTGCTACAAACTGGGGGGATAGGCCCTATGGACCGGAACCAAGTGGGGCCCTCTTATATAGTGTAAACAATGAAGTACTTGGTAACCTTGTCACTCTTAATTGTTACTCATAAAGAGACCACACTATATTCCTTTAGTGGTCAGGTTATTTATAACCTTTTTGTTTTCTACTCTTTTTTTTGGAAATGAAGGACTTTGACCTTTACAGCGGAACACAAAGGGTTTTCAACACATATATCACAATTATCAAATATACAAATACACAATTATCACATATCAGATACAAACAAACAATGAACAATAATATTACATCATTTCATGAGACAGTTATAATGCTTAATTACATATGTATAAACCAATGTAGAGCAATTTATTCTACTCTTTCCATACAAAAGAAATAACTGCAACTCTTCATGAATAAAGAAAGAAATTGTTCTGTTTCTAAAGCTCGGAACTCAAATTCATCGAGCTAAATAGAATTCAATGCTTTATTTCATCCAGCTAGATCAATAGCTGCTAGCCGACGCGTTTCGAGCCTCTCTGACGTATCTAGGGGCTCTCATCAGGGCATCTGAATCTCCCACATTGGCTTTTGTCTATGAACAAAAAATTAAGACACCTGCCACTCATGTGCGCTATCACCTTGAGTACAAACCACTATATTTTCCGACCCGCCAAAAAGCGACACTCACCTTTGACCTCGACATGGACTGCCATATTCCGATTGGTCACCAATGACACAGCATTCAGACTGCGGACTGAGCTCTTCCCCATCTGTTGGACTGGTCATTACCTCAAGTACTCTGGCTGGCCCTCCATGGCCTAAAAATGTAAAGGGGGGTTTGCATGGCCCCGTAGTGGTCCTGCTGCAACACTCCACTGAATGTGCATTAATCATTCACATTCACACAGATGTGTCATGCCCATGATCTTTCACGTGCGGAAGTATGTAGGGTCAGTGATTCCCCCTTGCATCCATTTTGCTCATGTTGTAGGACTTGGGTCACAGGGTGACACATTGCTTATTGCGTCCGGGTGGCGGCAGCACCACCACAGTGATACCCGCATAGGTTACTACATAGTGTCGCTGAGCGTATTTATACCAAACACCGCGGCGTGCCCCACCCCCCTTGACTGTTGAAAAGGCTCCCACGAGCCGCGAGCTGACGAGCTCAGGGGTGCGCGATGCATGCTGAGAGTGGTAATATTCCTGATAAGATGACGGCAGCATGCACAAGAACCTATGAACTTTTTCCCTACTGAAGAGAAAGGAATTTTGAAACACGTGTATAGGGATACGGGCACTGGCCATGAAATTTGACAAATCAGCAACTTTGAAAACTACATTTACCATGATGCAAAAGGTAATTCCGTTGTGCATGTCCGCGGCATGCCCCACCCCCCTTGACTGTTGAAAAGGCTCCCACGAGCCGTGAGCTGACGAGCTCAGGGGTGCGCGACGCATGCTGAGAGTGGTAATAATCCTGATAAGATGACGGCAGCATGCACAATAACCTATGAACTTTTTCCCTACTGAAGAGAAAGAAATTTCGAAACACGTGTATAGGGATACGGGCACTGGCTATGAAATTTGACAAATCAGCAACTTCGAAAACTACATTTACCATGATGCAAAAGGTAATTCCGTTTGTGCATGTCCGGGGCGTGCCCCACCCCCCTTGACTGTTGAAAAGGCTCCCACGAACCGCGAGCTGACGAGCTCAGGGGTGCGCGACGCATGCTGAGAGTTGTAATAATCCTGATAAGATGACGGCAGCATGAACAAGAACCTATGAACTTTTTCCCTACTGAAGAGAAAGGAATTTCGAAACACGTGTATAGGGATATGGGCACTGGCCATGAAATTTGACAAATCAGCAACTTTGAAAACTACATTTACCATGATGCAAAAGGTAATTCCGTTGTGCATGTCCGCGGCGTGCCCCATCCCCCTTGACTGTTGAAAAGGCTCCCACGAGCCGCGAGCTGACGAGCTCAGGGGTGCGCGATGCATGCTGAGAGTGGTAATATTCCTGATAAGATGACGGCAGCATGCACAAGAACCTATGAACTTTTTCCCTACTGAAGAGAAAGGAATTTCGAAACACGTGTATAGGGATACGGGCACTGGCCATGAAATTTGACAATTCAGCAACTTTGAAAACTACATTTACCATGATGCAAAAGGTAATTCCGTTGTGCATGTCCGCGGCGTGCCCCACCCCCCATGACTGTTGAAAAGGCTCCCGCGAGCTGACGAGCTCAGGGGTGCGCGACGCATGCTGAGAGTGGTAATAATCCTGATAAGATGACGGCAGCATGCACAAGAACCTATGAACTTTTTCCCTACTGAAGAGAAAGGTATTTCGAAACACGTGTATAGGGATACGGGCACTGGCTATGAAATTTGACAAATCAGCAACTTTGAAAACTACATTTACCATGATGCAAAAGGTAATTCCGTTGTGCATGTCCGCGGCGTGCCCCACCCCACTTGACTGTTGAAAAGGCTCCCACGAGCCGCGAGCTGACAAGCTCAGGGGTGCGCGACGCATGCTGAGAGTGGTAATAATCCTGATAAGATGACGGCAGCATGCACAAGAACCTATGAACTTTTTCCCTACTGAAGAGAATTTTTTTTCGAAATACGTGTATAGGGATACGGGCACTGGCCATGAAATTTGACAAATCAGCAACTTTGAAAACTACATTTACCATGATGCAAAAGGTAATTCTGTTGTGCATGTCCGCGGCGTTCCCCACCCCCCTTGACTGGTCCTAGACGTCATCCTGGCTGATAGGGGTGGAGCCTGACGCATCATTGGGACCTCCTGTTGTGTTTATATCTCTGATTCCGCACCCACTGTTAATTTGGCTGTATTAAAACTTAATCGATTGGTTGCTGAGTTACATCAGGACACTGGCACCTGGTCATTGAGTGGATGGCTCTGGGGTGCTTTCACTTCCTGGGGTTGGTAGATCTTGATGGGTGTAGTGGGAGTTTTGAGGGCTATTTTGATTTGCTGTTTTTTTGTTTATTGTCTTCCTCCTTGTTGCTCGCTTTGCGCCAGTACTATGACCTCCTCAAAATATCAATCTCGACAATATCCTGTTTTGAATAATGTGATACACAAAGAGATTCAATCACTTATGGCTATTGATGAGAGCATCTTTGAAGATTGAGGATAATATTAGCTAGTCGTTTTCCCATAGTTATTGTAAAGGCACTCCTTTGGCCAATAAAGGCTACGCTCATGTTAGCCACACAATGCTAAAAGGAGGGCTGATAGGTTTTGCATTTCCCGCCCCTCAATTTACTTAACATGATGACGTATAAGTTAGCATAGTGTGTCTAACCGAATGAAGTGTTGCATATGTATTTAGGACTAATTGGTTATTTTCGTGTTCTAGTTAGCAATTTCTTAGCTTAGCTCCTGTGCCGCCATCTTGGGAACATGTCTCCGCGACCAGACTGCAATCCCCCATCCGTTATGAGCAGAAAATCCCTGTCTCAGCAATTCTCACATTGAGTTAGTATTTGCAGAAAAACCCAACAACGAAATGTGTTTCTTTTGCTATCAGTAATGTTCCCATGCCTAGAGGAGCGGTGCCTCGGCTCCGTGGCATTGGGGTGATAACAGAGCCATCCTCCCGCAGGTGCAGCGGCTTCATGTGTGCGCTCATTCCTCACCATTTCTCCAGTCCTGTACTTTTCCATTAGGGGCGTGACTAATGTTGCTGTAATGTGTTATAATGTATTGTCGTTTTGAGAATCGTCAGTCCTCTCGACGTACTCCTCGGAGTGAAGTCAGAAGGGGCCTCTCTATAGAGAAACTATTGGCCTAATAAATATTTTCTAATTCTTCTCCACTGTCTGGC
Source organism: Lissotriton helveticus (assembly GCF_964261635.1). Taxonomy (NCBI): domain Eukaryota; kingdom Metazoa; phylum Chordata; class Amphibia; order Caudata; family Salamandridae; genus Lissotriton; species Lissotriton helveticus. The sequence continues at coordinate 1,701,879,797 of NC_136069.1, read as the reverse complement.
TGGCATATTTTATGGGAATGATATCTGAGTGAGGTAAGTTTGCTCAGGTGGTTTTGAGCAACGCTTATCATAGCTGCTAGGAACAGGCGTAAGGCTTGACGCACCATGTTGAACACAGGCAGGGTTGGAACAGTGCTGGAGTTGCGTCGTGCCCGCAACGCAACCCCAGCACTGCACCATTTTTACGCCGTCAGATGGAACACGCATCTGTTTATCCTTGCGCCATGATGAGCCGCATTGTAAATAATGCGCATCTGTGGTGGTGGAGGGTAAACTTGCATGACGCATCGTTCCTGGTGCTGTCTGCTGATTTGCAGCAGGGTTTGCGTCAGAAAACGTAACTGTGCCCGGAATAGTTCTCTGTTTAATATTTATCTCCGATATGTAAATGCGATGCAAAGTTCAATCTTTTTACACTAATTTACTAGAATCATGTTTACTCGAGTGTTAAAGAAATAGAGTCATTCTGCTCGTGATCAATATCATTTAGAGCCATAAAGGTCTCCAAAAATTGCAAATTCAGGGGGCCTCATTTATGAAAAGTGATGCATCGCTGCGTGAAAACAGCGGTGCGTCACTTTTCATTGCGCCCTCCTTGTGACACCAATGATGTGTCATATTTACAGTATGATGCATTATTGCCCAAGGAGTTACAGAAACGTCAGTATTTCTGACGTATCTGTATGGCGTAAAAGTGACGCATTGCTGGAGTGTGTCACAAAAGTGACGCAACTCCAGCAATGTGTCCTTTCACATGGGGCAAGCCTCATGTGGAAGGGCCTGCGTCTGTATTACACCTGCTGTGAGGCAGGCGTAAGAAATTGATGCAATTGTTTCCTAGAAGTGCTGCGTCACTTCTATGACCGTTTATTGCATCAGAACGCCCCCCTGCATACATTATGCCTGGCGCAGGTATAAAGTAGCTCAGCGTTTTACAAAGTAAATATGGTGCAACAAGGCAAATTTTTTACACTGCTGGTGCGTCACAAAAAATGACACACCGGCGGCGTAAAAGTGAAGCACTGCCTCATAAATGATGCCCAGGGTATTTAGCCGCCTTACAAAGTGCAACTGATGCCGAGAATTGTCGAAAAAAGTAAAAAAAACAATAGAATATTGAGGAAAATCAGCGCTGTGGAAAACATCTCCTCTGATTGGACTCTTGTGAATCTTAGAACGACTCTACGGACTTAAAGGAGATAGATGCAGAAGGATGATTATCGTACTGCACAAAATAGGAAGACATTAATGTCTAATTAATGAAAAGTGTAATGTGTTTAATTAGATGCGAAGGGTTTGTCTTCCTTTTAATGCATTATGGGCAGCTTGATATCCGTTCAGACTTTGTCACGATGCAGGAAGTGCTTCGCTCAGGGTCGCATGTGATAAACAAAACAGGCGTGGTGACGTCATAGCTTTAATCTGTCAGGCGTCTCCAGTTGTCCCTGTATGGCTCGAACGCTGGCTGGAGTTGGACACCTAGTGACGACGTGCGGTACTGTACCCTGGTATCCTGTGGAGCCTTTGACCTCACTTCTCGTGTGCAAAGCATCTCAGAATCTATACTGTTTCGTAATGCAGCCAGACCACTGACCTCAAGATAAAAATGCAGACAAAATATTGCTCCACTCACAGGTACTTTAAAAAATGAGGGCTTCGTTTAAAAAAGACACATGCACAGGCCAATTGCGGGCTAATAAAAAAAAAAGCACACGACAAGCTTGTGTTCAGAGTTCAAAGCCCTTACTAAATGCCTCGCAGGGCAGGGCATGCGCGCTGGCTGAGGCAAGACCTAAAAAACATTGTCATAAAAAAACAAGCATTTGCAATGCAATAGGCCTCACATTCGCAAGTGTTTGAAATATTGGCATTGTAAATGACAATGGGGCAGATTTACAAGCCCCTTGCGCCACGGTTACGCCACCTTGCGTCACGCAACAGCAGCGTACACGTGGCGCATCCCTGCGAGGCATTTACAACGTGACGCATCTAGGGAGATGCGCCGCGTAATAAAGCCCAGCGCCACAATGGGGGCGTTCCCACGCAGGGTGGGCGTTCCGGCGCCTTTGTTCCTCGCAAAAGTGCCTGCGTGAAATCTACAAGATTTCACGCAGGCACTTCGGTGACACTGCTACGTCAATTCCTTATGCCTGCTTGCAGCAGGCATAAGAACTGACGCAGCATGTTAAGTATTGGGCGGCCCTGAGCATTGCTGGAGTTGCGTCGTGCTTGCGACGCGACTCCAGCAAAGCGCCACCCGTACACCACATGATGCGTCACGCATCTGCCCTTCCTTGCACCATGGTGCGCCGCATTGTTAATGCGGCGCATCTGTGGTGGCGCAAGGAGGGAATTGCATGACGCATCGGTTCAGGCGCATCCCTGCTGATTTGCAGAGATGCGCCAGAAGACGTAAATATGCCCCAATGTCTTTTATTTTGTGTTTTGAAAACCTGCAAGCAGTTTGTAAAAACGCACTTTGGGGTAGAATTACAAGCCCCTTGCGCCACCCGTAAGTCACTTTTCCCATGTTAAAAATGACGTAAAAGTGGCGCAAGAGTCTTGTAAATAAGCCCCTTTGTACTTATAATCCTTGCTTACAAGAAGTAAGGCTGGCAGTAAAAGAGGCGCAGTTACTGCCAGCCTTGCTTCTCATAAGTGAGAGAGTGCCATGTTATCTTAAAAAAACTGTAGGGGTGCATTATAATCACGAGTAGTCAGCACCCGCATATTTAGAGGACAGTACTAATGTGTGTTTTAGAAATGTAACAGTAGGTCGGGGGTCAGTGCAATATGTAGAAATAGAATTATATTGTTGCAGACTAATGTAGAGCTTTAACAAAAGTGTGATGCTATGAATAACGTAGAAGGGTTTATCGTGTGAAAAGCTGCATTAGAAGGTCGTGCCAGTCGTTTTGGGGGGTTTGTATTAGGGACAGCATCCCGAGGGTGGTGAGCAGATTGGAGAAGATGCAGAGCAGAGAGCAGTTGGAAGTGCAGAATGTAGGCAGTCTCAGAGTAACTTTAGGGAACTTAGGGCAGAGTGGGGTGTAGTAAGGAGCATCTTGGAACGAGCACAGTAACCTAGGCAGTATACTCGGAGAAAGTGAATGCACTTCTTAGGAAGTATTCACTGCTGACACCTTTACTCTTGCCTGGGAGGGAACGTTACATAGGGATGTCACCTTAGAGTTAGTGTAGGGACAGACTAACCAATTTATTTTCGTTTCTGTAAATGCAGTCCAGACTTCAAGCGGGGACTGTCATTGTATGGCTAATGCTTCTTGAATTGACTTTGGTGTATATTCTGAGTCGACTGAGACTCCTGCGTAGTATTATGTTTGTATTAGTGCCAGTTTACCTTCTGAACCTCTTGCTGAGGTGTTTGTATGTTCAATTGTTCTTGGCTTTGTATTAAATTCTTGAACTTCAGTTCGTAGCATTAGTCATTTAAATGGGATTCGATTGTTGGGTTGCAAAGCTGTTTAAGTTATGAATTTGAAAATCTTCCCTCTACACTTCTTAGCAGACAAAAAGGTTCAATCGGCCTGACACAGGATTCCAGAGATTGGTAAGGTAAAATCTAGTTAAGAATCCCAGCTTCGGCATAAGCAACGACTATAAGTACAAAAGAGCATATTTACAAGGGAAGTGGCGGAGTGAGGCGTTAGCCTTCCTGGCTTAATGCCTCACTCCGCCACTTCAGAAACGCAGGGCTGCATCATAATTACAACAATATGGTGCAGCCCACGATTGCCCCTGCGCTGGGGCTATACTTAGCAGCCTAGCGCCAACACAGGCACCCTTGCACGATAGTGCATAGCTGCCAAGGTTTCAAATTGCTATGTGTGACATTTTCAGCATTTCAGGGTAATTATGAGTGACATTTAAACGAGTATGAGTGACACTTTCTCTCGTGCGAAATCAAGCAATGAAGATGAGGGAAACATATAAATATTAGAACATTAGGCCATTTGAGTAACGGGGAACTCTAAGAAAATCTTAAAACTGCTGTAATGCACCAGAAATGGAAGAACTTAACATCAGGGTTTTAAGTGGGATGAAAAAAAGTGGGGTCTCTAAAAGGGGCATGCATGGCCTATGTGATTAAGCGAATGGCTTAAACACAAACTACATTTCCGCACTAGCAGCACTCTGCTGGAAGAATTACTTCTAAAACAGTTTTATTGCCAGCTGATATCGCACTCCACACCTGGGAAAGAAAAATGCATGGTGCAATCACAACAGAAAGCCCCATTTTCAAGCAATGCCTACAAATGTCTGCAGTGTTACAGTGGTAAAAAGATTCCCTCTTAACTACTATGTCCTGAAACTCTTCCCCCGAAAATGAAAGAATGAATGAACATGTCAAGTTCACAGGGCTTTAAAGACACTCCTATTTACCATTGAACTCAGCTGGGACACGTATGGATGCCACCAACTGGAAACGATAGTGCTCTAGCAAATCCCCTTGACATAGAAGAACAATTTTCTGCCAAGACCAAAAACTGTTGGGAGGGTAATAAAATGGGGTAAACAGACTTTTTTTATCGTATTTGTAAATGGCAATAGGGCTCAGTCTATTAGAATACTAGCAACCAAAAGTTACCAATCACTGGAGTCAAGAGACATTTATCTCACTTGCTGGAGGTGTTTAAAATATGTGCTAATGCACAAATAAGTAGAGCACAGCTGTGAACAAATCATGCCGGAGACCCCCAACTCCCACCAAGAGACCACTGTCCCCAAGCATGCAACCTCTCAGCACTGTATAAACACAGACGTCAAAGGCACACCCCATGAAAGGGAGAAGGGGCAGCAAAATTAGAGCAGTAGGGCCGACTCACACAAAATGCTGTACACACATAACAGGCAGAGCACAACAACATTGACTACAACGCGGTACAAATCGCAACACGCACACAACAGAACACAGGACACAACAGGTGCCGCTTGTGTGTAGAAACTGGCCAATCACATTTGGCTTTGCAGGGAAATGTGAGATGATGATGTACAAGTACAAGCCCACATCCTTGATGGTGTCGGAATGTCCACTGTCCCGCATAAAATAGGCAGCTCCTCCCAGTCACAATGTACACTGTCATGCAGTCTGAATGCAAACATGTACAATGCGTCAACATACATGTTAACACACTGTTAAAACGCAACTCCCCTTCACATTGCAGAGGGAAATACAACTGCAGAGCTGTCTGACCCTCTCTTCTCTGTTGTCGAAGAGGACCACCTGACCTTCGACCATGGCGCCATCCTACAGGTCATGGACAGCCTCCGCTGCTCACCTCCAGATGCAAGACAGCCCAGCTGCCATGAGGAGACCCCCGGCACAGACCGCACAGCAGCCAGAACCCACCACAGCGGCTGCCTCCCAGAACTCCCACAAAGACCACATGGCCTTCCAACAGCGTGTGTTGGTGTGCAAGGAGCAGCTAGCTGAACAGGTGCAGTGGGGATTGACCACATGGCAGACAAACTAGATCCCATACGTGGGTGTCTGCGTCCCAATTGGGACCACTCACAGTCCCTAACGGACACCCACAGTCCGCTCCATGCCCTCCAACAAACCATGGCTGACATTGCTGGAGTACTGATTCGGAGGCAAGAACAACTGTCTAGTCCGGGTGGCTCCAGCGATGTCGCCCGGGAGTTGGGACACATGGAGGTTGATGGAGAACATAGAGAGGACGCAGGCGGAAAGAGCACCAGCCATGGCCGCACACCAGCAAGAGGTAGCTGGGTTCCACAATGACATGAAGACCCTCTTTATTATGGCTTTGCTACCACCAAATCCACATCTCTGATCATTTTCAAATGATCAAGTTTCAACCCAAACTTCACAAAATTGTATTTATTAGATTATTAAAACTGTGGTTTTAAATAGAGATCATTTTCTTCACTTCTTTCGGCTTTTTATCACTATATTGTAAATCTATAAAGATCTCCAAAAATTGCAATTGCTAGTTTTCAGCAGGTATATGTTAAAATTGTGGTATTAATGTTGCCCTCATTTTGTTCACTACTTTCTGCTTTTTATCACTGCCATGTCAATCTATAAAGAGCTCCAAAAATTGCAATTTCTGGTCTTCAGCCTCCACACAAAGTGCAACTGAAACCAAAAACGCAGTCTGAACCATGCTAAAAGGAGTTGTAGAAAAGGCCTCATCTGATTAGACTCTCTGCTCAATATTAGAGCGACTCTTCGGAGTCAAACGGGATAGATACAGAAGGAAGATTATTGGACACTGCAAAATATGAAGACAATAAGGTCTGATTAATAAAAACTGTCATGTGTTTAGTTCGATCCAAAGGGTTTGTCATCCTTGCAAAGCATTATGGGAAGCCGGATATCCGTTTACAGTTTGTCACGATGCAGGAAGTGCTTCGCTCAGCGTCGCATGGGATAAGCGAAGCAGGCGTGGTGACGTCACAGCGTTCCCCCCCGTCAGGCGTCTCTAGTTGTCCCTGTGTGGAACGGATGCCTGCTGGAGTGGGACACCTAGTGACGCCGTGCGGTACTGCACCCTGGTATCCTGTGGAGCCTTTGACCTCACTTCTCTTGTGCAAAGCATCACAGAATCTATACTGTTTACATAATGCAGCCCGACCTCTGACCCCAAGATAAAAACACAGACAAAGTATTGCACCACTCATAGGTACCTTAAAAAATGTTCATGTTGACAAAGTCTCTACAAATAATTTGACATCTTATCTATCACCACACGAAAAACCACTGACATAAAAAAATGGCATTTGCAATGCAATAGGCATCACATTGGCAAGTGTTTGTAATATTGTCATTGTAAATGACAATATCTTTTATTTTTTTGTTTTGAAAACCTGCAAGCTGTGTGCAAACACGCACTTTGGGGCAGATATACAAGCCCCTTGTGCCACCCGTACGTCACTTTTCCATGTTAAAAATGACGCAAAGTGGTGCAAGAGGCTTGTAAATCTGCCCCTCTGTACTTATAATCCTTGCTTACGAGAAGCAAGGCTGGCAGTAAAAGAGGTGCAGTTACTGCCAGCCTTGCTTCTCACAAGCAACGACTATAAGTACAAAGGAGCATATTCACAAGGGAAGTGGTGGAGTGAGGCGTTAGCCTTCCTGACTTAACGCCTCACTCCACCACTTCAGAAACACAGGGCTGCATCATATTTACAACAATATGGAGCAGCCCTGCATTTCCCACCACGCTGGCGCTACACTTATCAGCCTAGCGCCAACACAAGCACCCATGCACCAGAGTGCATAGCTGCCAAAGTTTCAGATTGCTATGTGTGACATTTTCTCACTGACTGTTGGGTTTCTGGGTTATTGCCTTCGGCGGTACGCAAAAAGGATAGGTTGCTGGCGCTTCCATTATATTATGTGAATAGATGTGTGGGATGGTACAACCTGATCAATTTGTTGAAATTCTTCCAGCAACCTGATTTCTTGCAGCCCGACTCACCAATAGTGGACACACCCTAACAATGCAAGTATTCCCTATACACCATTCTCCTTTTGGACCGTTTTTTAATGACGGACGTTTTGACCAGACTTTTGTAGATACATGTTGCAGAAAGGAGGGACGGTATGCTGCACTGATTGAGACAGATCTCGTTAGAGGGAGTTTTCGGCAATTGAACTCTTCCTTAATTTTACGACGTCCTCCCCCGGGAATAGCAGTAGACATCCCTTAGTCCCTATTGCTGTGGTAGGTCCTCAGTCTCCATTCTGCATTCTAGGAAGGGGACCTATAAAGGTTGGTAACAGTTCCTGTAATGTGACCTCTTCAATCCGATTGTCCATCAGCCCCTCTTAGTCCCTCCACCGAATATCTATTTTATCTGTGGTGGGAATGGATACCTCTGGTTACCTGAGGGATGGGGGGGTGTCTGCCATCTAGCGTATCTTCTACCCCCAGTTTTTTTGGCTCCTTCTAATTACCATAGGACCCATCGTTGGTCACCAGTGGTTTCCGGGCAGAGGAGCAGGAGGGAACTTCTGGCAGATGATGTTGACCAGACCGATACTTCTTTACAACAATGGACGGACATTACCCGGGGGTTGTTACCATTTTGGGGTCGCATGTTCAATAGTAGATCTATTAGGAGACTATCTAGGGTTATGGAGAAGGTGGTCAATACAGAAGCTGACATTGTGACCAACATGACCGTTGAGATGCAGGCTATGAGACTTTTCACTTTACAAAACAGGATTGCCCTAGACGTCATCCTGGCTGATAGCGGTGGAGCCTGCCGCATCATTGGGACCTCCTGTTGTGTTTATATCCCTGATTCCGCTCCCACCGTTAATTTGGCTGTATTAAAACTTCATCGATTGGCTGCTGAGTTACATCAGGACACTGGCACCTGGTCATTGAGTGGGTGGCTCTGGGGTGCTTTCTCTTCCTGGGGTTGGAAGATCTTGATGGGGGTAGTGGGAGTTTTGAGGGTTATTTTGATTTGCTGTTTTTGTGTTTATTGTCTTCCTCCTTGTTGCTCGCTTTGTGCCAGTACTATGACCTCCTCAAAATATCAATCTCGACAATATCCAGTTTTGAATAATGTGATATACAAAGAGATTCAATCACTTATGGCTATTGATGAGAGCATCTTTGAAGATTGAGGATATTATTAGCTAGTCGTCTTCCCATAGTTATTGTAAAGGTACTCCTTTGGCCAATAAAGGCTGCGCTCATGTTGGCCACACAATGCTAAAAGGAGGTCTGATAGGTTTTGCATTTCCCGCCCCTCAAATCACTTAATATGATGACATATAAGTTAGCATAGTGTGTGTTTAACCGAATGATGTGTTGCATATGTATTTAGGACTAATTGGTTATTTTCGTGTTCTAGTTAGCATTTTCTTAGCTTAGCTCCTGTGCCGCCATCTTGGGAACATGTCTCCGCGACCAGACTGCAATCCCCCCTCCGTTATGAGCAGAAAATCCCTGTCTCAGCGCTTCTCGCATTGAGTTAGTATTTGCAGAAAAACCCAATAACGAAATGTGTTTCTTTTGCTATCAGTAATGTTCCCATGCCTAGAGGAGCCGTGCCTCGGCTCCGTGGCCTTGGGGTGATAACAGAGCCATCCTCCCGCAGGTGCAGCGGCTTCATGTGTGCGCTCATTGCTCACCATTTCTCCAGTCCTGTACTTTTCCATTAGGGGCGTGACTAATGTTGCTGTAATGTGTTATAATGTATTGTCGTTTTGAGAATCGTCAGTCCTCTCGGCGCACTCCTCGGAGTGAAGTCAGAAGGGGCCTCTCTATAGAGAAACTATTGGCCTAATAAATATTTTCTAATTCTTCTCCACTGTCTGGCTGGCTTATTTTATGGGAATGATATCTGAGTGAGGTAAGTTTGCTTAGGTGGTTTTGAGCCACGCTTATCATGCCTGCTAGAAACAGGCATAAGGCTTGACGCACCATGTTGAACACAGGCAGGGTTGGAACAGTGCTGGAGTTGCGTTGTGCCCGCGACGCAACCCCAGCACTGCACCATTTTATGCCGTCAGATGCGACACGCATCTGTTTATCCTTGCGCCATGATGAGCCGCATTGTAAATAATGCGCATTTGTGGTGGTGCAGGGTAAACTTGCATGACGCATCTTTCCTGGTGCTCTCTGCTGATTTGCAGCAGGGTTTGCGCCAGAAAACGTAACTGTGCCCGGAATAGTTCTCTGTTTAATATTTATCTCCGATATGTAAATGCGATGCAAAGTTCAATCTTTTTACACTACTTTACTAGAATCATGTTTACTCGAGTGTTAAAGAAATAGAGTCATTCTGCTTGTGACCAATTTCATTTAGACCCATAAAGGTCTCCAAAAATTGCAAATTCAGGGGGCCTCATTTATGAAAAGTGATGCATCGCTGCGTGAAAACAGCGGTGCGTCACTTTTCATTGCGCCCTCCTTGCGACACCAATGATGTGTCATATTTACAGTATGATGCATCATTGCGCAAGGAGTTACAGAAACGTCAGTATTTCTGACGTATCTGTATGGCGTAAAAGTGACGCATTGCTGGAGTGTGTCACAAAAGTGACGCAACTCCAGCAATGTGTCCTTTCACATGGGGCAAGCCTCATGTGGAAGGGCCTGCATCTGTCTTACACCTACTGTGAGGCAGGCGTAAGAAATTGACGCATTTGTTTCCTAGAAGTGCTTCGTCACTTCTATGACCGTTTATTGCATCAGAACGCCCCCCTGCATACATTATGCCTGGCGCAGGTATAAAGTAGCTCAGCGTTTTACAAAGTGACGCATCTACCTAGATGCGTCACTTTGTAAATATGGTGCAACAAGGCACATTTTTTACACTGCTGGTGCGTCACAAAAAATGACACACCGGCGGCGTAAAAGTGACGCACTGCCTCATAAATGAGGCCCAGGGTATTTAGCCGCCTTACAAAGTGCAACTGATGCCGAGAATTGTCGAAAAAAGTAAAAAAAAACAATAGAATATTGGGGAAAATCAGCGCTGTAGAAAACATCTCCTCTGATTGGACTCTTGTGAATCTTAGAACGACTCTACGGACTTAAAGGAGATAGATGCAGAAGGATGATTATCGTACTGCACAAAATAGGAAGACATTAATGTCTAATTAATTAAAAGTGTAATGTGTTTAATTAGATGCGAAGGGTTTGTCTTCCTTTCAATGCATTATGGGCAGCTTGATATCCGTTCAGACTTTGTCACGATGCAGGAAGTGCTTCGCTCAGGGTCGCATGTGATAAACAAAACAGGCGTGGTGACGTCATAGCTTTAATCTGTTAGGCGTCTCCAGTTGTCCCTGTATGGCTCGAACGCTGGCTGGAGTGGGACACCTAGTGACGACATGCGGTACTGTACCCTGGTATCCTGTGGAGCCTTTGACCTCACTTCTCGTGTGCAAAGCATCTCATAATCTATACTGTTTCGTAATGCAGCCAGACCACTGACCTCAAGATAAAAATGCAGACAAAATATTGCTCCACTCACAGGTACTTTAAAAAATGAGGGCTTCGCGTAAAAATGACACATGCACAGGCCAATTGCGGGCTAATAAAAAAAAAGCACACGACAAGCTTGTGTTCAGAGTTCAAAGCTCTTACTAAATGCCTCGCAGGGCAGGGCATGCGCGCTGTCTCAGGCAAGACCTAAAAAACATTGTCATAAAAAAACAAGCATTTGCAATGCAATAGGCCTCACATTCGCAAGTGTTTGAAATATTGGCATTGTAAATGACAATGGGGCAGATTTACAAGCCCCTTGCGCCACGGTTACGCCACCTTGCGTCACGCAACAGCGGCGTACACGTGGCGCATCCCTGCGAGGCATTTACAACGTGACGCATCTAGGGAGATGCACCACGTTATAACGCCCAGCGCCACAATGGGGGCGTTCCCACGCAGGGTGGGCGTTCCGGCGCCTGTGTGCCTCGCAAAAGTGCCTGCGTGAATTCTACAAGATTTCACGCAGGCACTTCTGTGACGCTGCTACGTCAATTCCTTATGCCTGCTTGAAGCAGGCAGAAGGACTGACGCAGCATGTTAAGTATTGGGCGGCCCTGAGCATTGCTGGAGTTGCGTCGTGCTTGCGACGCGACTCCAGCAAAGCGCCGCCCGTACACCACATGATGCGTCACGCATCTGCCCTTCCTTGCACCATGGTGCGCCGCATTGTTAATGCGGCGCATCTGTGGTGGCTCAAGGAGGGAATTGCATGACGCATCGGTTCTGGCGCATCCCTGCTGATTTGCAGAGATGCGCCAGAAGACGTAAATATGCCCCAATGTCTTTTATTTTTGTGTTTTGAAAACCTGCAAGCGGTTTGTAAAAACGCACTTTGGGGTAGAATTACAAGCCCCTTACGCCACCCGTAAGTCACTTTTCCCATGTTAAAAATTACGTAAAAGTGGCGCAAGAGTCTTGTAAATAAGCCCCTTTGTACTTATTATCCTTGCTTAAAAGAAGTAAGGCTGGCAGTAAAAGAGGCGCAGTTACTGCCAGCCTTGCTTCTCATAAGTGAGAGAGTGCCATGTTATCTTAAAAAAACTGTAGGGGTGCATTATAATCACGAGTAGTCAGCACCCGCATATTTAGAGGACAGTACTAATGTGTGTTTTAGAAATGTAACAGTATGTCGGGGATCAGTGCAATATGTAGAAATAGAATTATATTGGTGCAGACTAATGTAGAGCTTTAACAAAAGTGTGATGGTATGAATAACGTAGAAGAAGTGTTCCACTTTGCATGTCATTAGTGATAAATATCACTGACATGCAAAGCGGGGCCCAAGATGGTCGCTATCTCCCACTAGCTGTCGCTAACTGGTGTTAGCGACAGCTAGGTAATAGGGAGATAATTTTATCTCCGCTTTCTTGGCTTTTAAAGCCAAAAAAGCGGAGATAAACCCCCTTGATAATATGCCCCTAGATCCCATACGTGGGTGTCTGCGTCCCAATTGGGACCTCTCACAGTCCCTAACGGACACCCACAGTCCGCTCCATGCCCTCCAACAATCCATGGCTGACATTGCTGGAGTACTGATTCGGAGGCAAGAACAACTGTCTAGTCCGGGTGGCTCCAGCGATGTCGCCCGGGAGTTGGGACACATGGAGGTTGATGGAGAACATAGAGCGGACGCAGGCGGAAAGAGCACGAGCCACGGCCGCACACCAGCAAGAGGTAGCCGGGTTCCACAATGACATGAAGACCCTCTTTATTATGGCTTTGCTACCACCACATCCACATCTCTGACCATTTTCAAATGATCAAGTTTCAACCCAAACTTCACAAAATTGTATTTATTCGATTATTAAAACTGTGGTTTTAAATAGAGCTCGTTTTCTTCACTTCTTTCGGCTTTTAATCATTATATTGTAAATCTATAAAGATCTTCAACAATTGATTGCATTTGTTAGGTTTCAGCTAGTACTCAATAAATTCGCGCGCTCGTTTTGTTCATGTCGATCTGTAACGATCTCCAAAAAATGCGATTCTTGGTTTTCAGCAGCCACACGAAGTGCCACTGAAGCCGCAAAAAACGCCATTTTCAGATTGCATAAAATTGCTCTTTCACGATGTAGAATAGGCATCATTTGATTAGACTCTCTGCTCAATATTAGAGCGACTCTTCGGAGTCAAACTGGATAGATACAGAAGGAAGTTTATCGGACACTGCAAAATATAAAGACAGTAAGGTCTGATTAATAAAAACTGTAATTTGTTTAATTAGATGCGAAGGGTTTTGTCATCCTTGCATTGCATTATGGGCAGCCGGATATCCGTTCAGAGGTCGTCACGATGCAGGAAGTGCTCCGCCTAGCGTCGCTCCAGGATAAACAAAGCAGGCGTGGTGACGTCACAGCGCTCCCCCGTCAGGCGTCTCTAGTGGTCCCTGTGTGGCTCGGACGCCGGCTGGAGTGGGACACCTAGTGACGACGTGTGGTACTGCACCCTGGTATTCTGTGGAGCCTTTGACCTCACTTCTCTGGTGCAAAGCATCACAGAATCTATACTGTTTACATTATGCAGCCCGACCTCTGACCCCAAGATAAAAACACAGACAAAATATTGCACCACTCACAGGTACTTTAAAAAATGAAGGCCTCATTTATGAAAAGTGACGCATCGCTGCGAGAAAAACAGCGATGCGTCACTTTTCATTGCGCCCTCCTTGCGACACCAATGATGCTTCATATTCACAGTATGACGCATCATGTCGCAAGGAGTTACAGATACGTCAGTATTTCTGATGTATCTTTAGTCGCAAAAATGACGCAGGCGTAAGATATTGACGCATGTGCGCCCTACAAGTGGCGCAGTGAAATCTTATAGATTTCACTGCGTCAATTCTATGACCCTTACTTGCGTCGGAACGCCCCCCCTCGCATACATTATAACTGGTGCAGGTATAATGTGGCGCAGGGGTTTACAACGTGAAGCATCTACCTAGATGCGTCACTTTGTAAATATGGTGCAACAAGGCACATGTTTTACCCTGCTGGTGCGTCACAAAAACTGACGCACCGGCAGTGCAAAAGAGACACAAGGGCTCATTTATAAGCCCCTGAGCATGTTGACAAAATCTCTACAAATATTTTGACATCTTATCTATCACCACACGAACAAGCATTGGCAAAGCCAATAGGTATCGCCTATGCAAGAGCTATTGGCTTTATACATGTGTTTTTGCCATGTTGTGTTCAGCATGGCTAAAAGTTAGTGTTGTAAAGGTAAGTGAACTACAGTAGTGTTGCTTAGTGTCGTGGACTGACATAGAGTGGAGTAGAGGGCTGTGAAGTGTCGGCGAATAGAGTGGTGTTTGGTAGAGTGCTGTGTAGTGGACTAGAGTGAAGGGGCGTACCAAGTAGGGGTGTACAGTGGAGTAGAGTGAAAGGGTGTACGAAGTAGGGGTGTACAGTGGAGTAGAGTGGAGTGAAGTGACGTGGAATGGCATAGAGGGCGTTGCGTAGACTGCAGGGCTGTAGAGTGGAGCGCCGTAGAGTGGCATGGCACAGAGTGGAGTAGAGGGTAGTGGCATAGAGTGGAGTGGCGTATAGTGTTGGGGCATACAGTAAAGTATGGAGAATGAAAAGACTGTAATGAAGAAGAAGGAGATTATGTATTAGAGATGCAGATGGAGGATTTCAGATGTTGTGCGATAAAGGTTGTAAGGGGCAGATTTATGAAGGCCTTGCGCCGCCAGTGCGTCACTTTTTCCCATGTTAAAAATGACGCACCGGCGGCGCAAGGCCTTCATAAATCTGCCCCTAAGTGTCTAACAATGAGAGACTGCAGAAGAAAGGGGTGTGAAGCGGAGAACAGGAGTGAGTGAGACTCTCTAGGGAGCGCCCACCTCCCACACCTTAGTAATGGCTTAACTAAGGGAAAATGTGGAAAGACTGCCACCAGGAAATTCATCAAATTAACATGGGCGAATGTAATCCCTGGTGGTAAAATGCCTTCATGTAGGGGCACACAACCAAGCACAATTCCACACTCCACCACATGCCCATATTCACTGGGGGGCATATTAGCAAGGAGTAGCTATATATTTATCGCTACATAGGCTTAGCAACATTTTATTTTATCGCCAAGCATGGCTATTAGCAACGGTTATCTCAAATGAGATAAAATATCTGGCGAAATATCTAATGCGTGAATATCGCTGGAAATCCAGCTATATTCAGGCATCAACACCAATAGGGTCTTTACCTGAATATCCAACTCCCATTGGATATACAGGTTAAGAAGTGGTCTGAGCAGGCGTTAGTTTTCAGCGATATTCGCGCTCAGCGTGGATTTTTTTATCGCTACGCCTTCCTTGCTAATAGGCAATAGCTTTCAGTCGCTAACAGTTTGGGTACGCCCACTTTGCATGTCATTAGCGATAAATATCGCTGACATGCAAAGCGGGCCCCAAACCGCTCGCTATCACCTTAAAGCTGTCGCTAACTGATGTTAGCGACAGCTTGCTAATAGGGCGATCAGTGGGGAAAAACACCTAAAAAGGTGAAAAAAACAAAAAACACAAAAGACAAACCACAACGAAGCACAATGTACGCAGACGGAGCAAGTCCAGGGGACAACCAGACCCACACAAGCAGCCCAGAGGAACAGCCTGGGACATCGGGGAAGGCCAAGGAAAAGAAGTGCAGTAAGAAGCGATTCAGTGTGAAGGAAAACATGATCCTGATAATGGAGGTGGTAGAACACAATCAACAACTGTTCATCAAACAAAGAACAAACTCGCAGCCAACCGGAAGGCAGCAATGCAGACTGGAGGTGGCAGTCCAGCGCCACAGGAGGACCTGGATGAGATGGAGGAAATGGTGTCCACAGTCATCGGTGGGGAGATGGTGGAATTTGTTGGGGGACTAGACGCTGCTTGACAGGACCGGACACAACAGACCCAGGGTGAGTAACAACCAGGAACTTGGGGGACAGGTGGAGATGGGCACAATGGTACACATGCTCAAATAAGTAGAGCACAGCTGCAGACAAACCATGCCCCAGACCCCCAACTAACACCAAGAGACCACTGTCCCCAAGCATGCAACCTCTCAGCACGGTATAAGCACAGAAGTCAAAGGCACACCCCATGAAAGTGGGAAGGGGCAGCAAAATAGGGCAGCCTGGCCGACTCACACAAAATGCTGCACACACAAAACAGGCAGTGCACATCAACATTGACTACAATGTGATACAAATCTCAACATGCACACACCAGAACATAGGACACAACAGGTGCCGTTTGTGTGTAGAAACTGGCCAATCACATTTGGCATTGCAGGGAAATATGAGATGATGATGTACACGTACAAACCCACATCCTTGATGGTATCATATTGTCAACTGCCCCCCATCAAATAGGCAGCTCCTCCCAGTCACAATGTACACTGTCATGCAGTCTGAATGTAATGTACAATGTGTCAACATACATGTTAACACAACATTAAAATGCATCTCCCCATCACATTGCAGAGGGAAATACAGAGCCTCCTGCAGAGCTGTCTGACCCTCTCTTCTCTGATGTCAAAGAGGACCACCAGACCTACGACCATGACACCATCCTACAGCTCGTGGACAGCCTCCGCTGCACACCTCCAGGTGCAGGGCAGACCAGCTGCCAAGAGGAGGGCCAACCCCCTGCACTGACCACCCACCACCAAGGCTGCCTCCGAGGACCCCCACGAAGACCAAATGGCCTTCCAACACCGTGTGTTGATGTGCAGGAACGGCTAGCTGAACAGCTGCAGTGGGGTTTGACCACATGGCAGACAAACTAGATGCCATACATGGGTGTCTGTGTCCCATCTGGGACCTCTAACAGTCCGCCCCATGCCCTCCAATGAATCATGGCTGACATTTCTGGAGTCCTGACTCAGAGACAAGAACAAGTGTCTAGTCAGAGTGGCTCCAGCGATGTCGCCCCGGAGTTGGGACACATGCGGAGGTTGATGGAGAACATAGAGCGGACGCAGGCAGACAGAGCGTCAGCCACGGCCACACACCAGTGAGAGATAGCTGGGTTCCAGAATGGCATGAAGACCCTCCTCATGGCATTGCTTCAACAAGTCCTGGTGCTGATGACTGCTGCTGCTACCACCACATCCACATCTCCGCCCCCTGCCACAGAGTGCTGGAGACAGAACACCACCGCCCACACGTGAGGCACCTGAAACAGCAGAGGACAAAGATGATGATTAGTATGACCTCCTGGTAAGTAAAAACAAGTAGCAATCACCTCCACCATTTGAACTGTTGCTGCCTGGTTCTGCCCTCTGCGTCATCCCCCTCCACTGTACCCCGATACGCTCAGCGACACTCACCTTTGACCTCGACATGGACTGAAATATTTCAATTGGTCACTAATGACACAGCATTCAGACTGCGGACTGAGCTCTTCCCTATCCGTTGGATTGGTCATTCCCTGAAGGACTCTGGCTGGCCCTCCACAGCCCAACAATGTAAACTGGGGTTTGCATGGCCCTGTACTGTTCCTGCTACAACACTTCGCAGGATGTGCATTAATCATTCATATTCACTCAGATGTGTCATGTGCACGATCTTTCACGTGTGGAAGTATGGATGTATTTAGGGACACCCTCATCAGTTACTTCCTCATACAGCTCAGGACGGAACCACGACCAGAGCCCCAGGGTCATTGTTCACACCCTTACGTTGGAACGGCATACGCCAGGCCAGCCCACTCTGCTTACGCTTACAGGGGAGACGACAACTCTACATGTCCCAGGTCTTCCTTGTAGTGATCTGCTGATCACAGTTCAAGTTGTCAGCATCCCACAGCCACTCCCTCATGCCTGGTTTACACCCACACCACACCCATCCAGCACAGGTGTCACAGGACATGTAACCCTGCCAATAAAAAGGCCTGGGGAAACGTGCTGGATGCCATTTCCACTCTCTATCTGGGTGTGTCCATGTGCATATTAGTCATGCATGTGGGCCTAGGGAATTACCTCCTCACATTCCCCAGGGCCAGAGCTTACATGATGGTGTCCGCAGCACAATACCCAATCATGGAGGGTCCATGACTTGTGGGTCAAAGACTTAGTGGCACCGGACACACTGCGGTCGGTACAGGCACACCGCCACGGGACGGTGGCTTACTGTGCACTGAGGTAGAGGCACCTTAAGTGCTGAGCGGGTTGGCAGCCTGCGATGATGGCCCATACTGTCGGTCCGGACTGGCAAGCATTTGTTTGAGCCCTGCTGGATCATAGTGTAGTGACCAGCACGGGCGTTCCACCATGTGGTGTTGCCCCGCGGTTCACAGAGTTAGTGGCACCTAAAGGGCTGAGCAGGTGTGCAGCCTGCGATGATGTCCTATGCATTTATATGTACTCGGTCATTGCGAAATCAAGACCCAGAATCAAGTGTGCGACCTCTTAGTTGCAAAAGTTGCTGGCCCCACCCTTATTTATTTATTTATTTCAAAGGTTTTATATAGCGCTGCTGGACCCGAGAGTATCAGAGCGCTTTACAAGGAAGGTGCAAAACAAACAATGAGGTAGAATAAAAACAAGCAAGAAAGCGTTACATTGTGGTAGAGAGTTCAGACATGGCTAATGCAGAGGAGAAGCATGGAAATCGAAATTTAAAATGTATATAAATAAAGATGGAAAGGGGAGAGGGGTAAGAGGAGCGAGGGTGAGAAAGAGTAGGAAAGAGTATATTGGAGGAGGAAAAGGGAGAGCATAATAGGAGAGAGAGGAGTGACCAGGGATGTTATCGTAGTGCTGGGTATCATGATACTTTGAACATGAATAGTGTCAGTGACATTAGATACCCCAGTATTTGTTGAGAAGCAGTATTTTAAGTTCTTTTTTGAAGAGATGGTAGGAGGGGTTGCAGCGGATATCCTTTGGGAGGGAGTTCCAGATTGTGGGAGCGTTACCCGAGAATGCGCAGGATTGGGTCTTATGATATTTAAGTCTTGGTGGGATCAGGACACGTGAGTTTGTGCTTCTCAGGGGTCTGGAACAACCTGCTTGCTGAACTTTTGTTGTAAGGTAGGAAGGTGTGTTTTGGTGGAGGGCTTTATGAGTGATGCAGGCAATTTTGTAAGTGGATCTTCCTTCTATTGGTAGCCACTTGAGATTTTTAAGGATGGGGGAGATGTGATCAAATTTTCTGCAATCTGAGATGAGTCTAGCAGCAAGGTAAAGGACAGATTTAATTGGGGCAAGATGGATTTTAGGGGTGCCAGCCAAGTGGCGTTGCCATAGTCGATCCTGGAGAGGACCAGTGATTGGACAACAAGTTTGAAATCTTGTGCTGGAATAAAAGGTTTACGTTTTTTGAGGTGGAGAAGGGTGAAAAGGGCGCTTTTGGATGCATTTTTAATGTGGGGTATGAGTTTGAGATTTTGGTCAATACTGATGCCAAGGGACTTAACAGTATTAGAGGTGGAGAGAGGGCAGTTTAGTGCTTTGTTGTCGTTTAACCAGAGTTGGATGGGAAGGGATTGTTTTTGGCGGAGAAAATTATGATTTCTGTTTTTTTGGGGTTTAGTTTGAGATGGTTCAGATGGAACCAGGTTTGAATTTTGGTCAGTGTCTCATTTAGGTGGAGGATGTCTTTGTGAGATTTGATCTTGTAGTATAATTGGGTGTCATCAGCATAGAGATGGTACCTGATATTAGAGTGTTTGAGGAGGAGGGTGAGTGGTTCCATGAACAGATTGAATAGGGTAGGGGAGAGGATGGAACCTTGAGGTACACCAAGTGAAACAGGTTGGGGTTTGGAGAGGAAATGGCTAAGTTTGATTTGTTGAGATCTGTTTTGTAGGAATGAGGAGAACCATTTGAATACCGTGCCTTCAAAACCGAATCTATCTTTGAGAGTGCTGAGAAGGGTGGGGTGGTGGAAGGTATCAAATGCAGCTCAGAGGTCGAGAAGGATAAGTATTGAGGATTCTCCTTTGTCAAGGGAACGGTGAATATCGTCTATGATATTAAGCATAGCAGTTTCTGTACTGCATCCCTTTCTAATGCCGGACTGGAAGACATCAAGGAGGTTGAATGAGACAATATGTTTCTCTAGTTGCATTAGGACACATTTTTCGAGGGCTTTGGAGAGGAAGGGAAGGTTAGAGATGGGACGAAGGTTGTTTGGATCATTGGGGTCAGCTGTGGTGTTTTTGGGAATAGGCGCGATTTGGCCAAGTTGAAGGGAAGCAGGAACACAGCCTGTGGAAAGAGAGGAGTTGATGATTTTAGTCCATATAGGGGCAATGGTAGATTTAAGTTCTTGCGCTAGTGGGGCGGGGAGAGGATCTTTGGAGTGTGCAGAAGGTTTGAGTTTGCCCATGATATTAGTGATCAAAGATTCAGATACTGGACTGAAATCGTTCCAAGAGGCATTGTTTTTAGCGGGGGAGTTTGTTTTATGAAAGGTGTTATGCAGGGGTAGATCAGGTGGGGAATCAGAGGTATCGGGCGAAGTGGAAGAACTGATCGACGTAGAATTATGAGCGTTAGGAAGATTGTGTAGGGTAGTGGTAGGATGGGGTGAGAGAGGGAGGGAAGAGAAGGATAGTTTGATCATGTTGATTTTGTTCGTAAAGAAGCTAGCAATTTCTTCGCATTTGTCGGTGGAGGCTGATATTTTAGGAGGGCCAGTGGATGTTTGTTTTTTTACAATATTGAAGAGTTCTTTAGGGCGGTTTCTGGCTTGGTCTAGTTGAGATCGTAGAAAGGAGGCTTTTTCGTTAAATATGTGTTTTTTGTACTGGGCTCAAGCAGTTCTAAGGATAGTCAGATTGTCAACGTTTGGATGGGATCTCCAGACCCGTTTAGTATGTCTAAGTGACCGTCTTTCATTATTTAGTTCGGAATTGAACCAGGTCTTAGGGGGTATGTTTTTTTGTTGTTTGAGTTTGATAGGAGCAATTTTGTCTAGGGCTTCAAGAATAGAGTTGTTATAATGGTCGGTTAGGTCATTTGTGCTGTCAGAGAGAGGTGGTAAATCTAAGTGAGCTTTAATTGTTGTTTCGAGTTCGCCGTGAGGAATACGGTGAAGGTTGCGTGTGGATTTTTTGGATAGTAAATTGGTGGGGACTGGGCGAGAGGTAGTTTTAGTCAAAGTGAAAAGGATGAGGTAGTGGTCAGACCAGTCAACCAGAAAAATATTTGTGAGGGAGGCTAGATCGTTGTTCGTTATAATGGCATCAAGGGTGGCACCTTTGTTACGAGTGGGAGAAAGCCAGAGTTGGGACATATTGGTGATGTCCATGGTATTATTAAGAAGGATGACAGCAGGATCAGAATTGTTGTTCCAATGGATGTTGTAATCACCGAGGAACAGGTTATTGGAATGAGAGAGTGACGATTGTATGATAAGATCAGTCAATTCTTCCGTAAAGGGGATGTTGTTACCAGGGATGTTGTTACCTTGGAACTTGCACCGGCACGTGGTGGGCCCTCTCGGAGACACATCAGTGGCGGAAGGTGAGCAGTGAGGACTGGGTGCACAGGGGCGGGCAAACACCGCTGGGCAGTGGGAGGGGCTGGGATGCAGCAGCCTGGGTGCGCAGAGGCGGGCAAGCGATGAAAGTGTGTGCAGTTGTATGTACACTGCCATTCATAATTCTAGGCTCTGTTTCAGATGAGGGAGCTGGTGGACTGCACTGTGTACCAGCACTTGGTAGGAGACACACCGGTGGTGGAAAGGTGAGCAGTGAGGCCTTGGTCTGCAGTGTCGGCACTCACTCTCCCTCTCTTTCTCTATCTTTCTCTCTCTTTACCTCTCACTCTCTCCCTCTCACTCACTCTCACTGCTTCTCTCTTTTTCTTGCTCTCTGTCCTTTGATGGCCCCATGACACACCTTCTTATCTTTAATTTTGTCTTGCAGGCTGTGACTCATAGATAGTCCAGAGATGACACGCCATGGCTCTTCGTAATATTATTTTAGTGTTAATTTTAAATAAAAATTTTTGTTTGGTAATCTAAAGCTCTTCATGTGTTGCTCTAGGCTGGGCTCCCTTTCGTGGTGCAGGTTGTCTTCCGACTTTACACCAGGTGTTAACTTCCTGGTGCTAACACGCATTATCACCTGTTTTGTGATCTCTTTACCGATCTTTCTTTGTGAATGTTGTGAAGTGGTGTGTTCACTGCTTTTTGTACGGGAATGCTTACTCTGCCTACTCTGCATCTCATTAACTATAGTTACCAGGGTCATGATGTTTCTTTCGGCTGCTATCGCGAGTAAACTGGTTATATGTGCTTGTGAATGGTGCAATTGATTTTGTGAGAAGTTGGCCTGGTATATGATGTTCACTATTCTAGTGAGCACCTTGCACCAGTCCAAACAACCCTTACGGTGATGGTTGTAAAGTCAATCAATCAATCAATCAAAGCATTTATATAGCGCACTACTCACCCAGAGGGTCTCAAGGCGCTCGGGGAGGGAGAGCCGCTACTGCTCGAACAGCCAGGTCTTGAGCTGCTTCCTGAAGGCGAGGTGGTCCTGGGCAGGCGGAGGTGGGTCGGGAGGGAGTTCCATGTCTTGGCGGCGAGGTAGGAGAAGGACCGTCCCCCTGTGGTGGATCTTCGGATGCGGGGGACGGCGGCGAAGGCGTGGCCGGTCGATCGAAGCTGGCGTTTGGGAGCGTAGAAGATGAGGCGGCTGTTGAGGTATCCTGGTCCTTGGTTGTGTAGGGCTTTGTGAGCGTGGGTGAGGAGACGGAAGGTGATTCTCTTGTTGACCGGGAGCCAGTGCAGGTCTCTCAGGTGTTCGGAGATGTGGCTGCGACGGGGGATGTCCAGGATGAGTCGTGCTGAGGCGTTCTGGATCCGTTGAAGTCTTTTCTGGAGTTTGGCGGTGGTTCCTGCGTAAAGTCAACCTTATAGACCAGCTATCCTAGTGGTAGCATGGACAAAAGCAGTCTGAGGCTAAACTCAAGAGGACATGTGAAGCCAGCTGTTTTACCATATGCAAACCTTTTAATACCAAATGAAAGGACACCACACTGGTTATATATTCAAAATATATATGTATTTATTTCTAAATAGATCCCCTTAACTCTTTATGAGCACAGGAGCACAAGCGTATAACAGGTAACTTAATATAACATACAAAAGTTGCACAAATATGGATAGGCCCTGGTGACCCGTAAAACCATATACTAAAATAGTGGTATAAAAACCACGTCACGAACAATGGTAATGCCTAGGGCCTTGGGAATCGCTGGGGCTACACTGCACTAACAGCATTTAGGACGTGGGAGGCCCACAGGATGCGGGTGCAGTGTCTAAATGCACACGAGTTCAAGTTCAAGTTCAAAGATTTGTATAGCGCACTACTCACCCAGAGTGTCTCAAGGTGCTTGAGGGAGAGGGGGGTATTTACTTATCGAATTTCCAAGTTTTTAGTTGTTTTCTGAATGAGAGGTGGTTCTGTGTGAGGCGGAGGTGGGTGGGGAGAGAGTTCCAGGTCTTGGCTGCTAAGTAGGAGAAGGATCTTCCCCCCATGGTGGATCTTTGGATGCGTGGAATCGCGGCGAGGGCTTGATTGGACGATCGTAGTTGGCGGGTGGGGGTGTAAAAGGACAGGCGCGTGTTGAGGTATTCGGGTCCTAGGTCGTAGAGGGCTTTGTGTGCGTGGGTGAGGAGACGGAACGTTATTCTCTTGTTGACGGGGAGCCAGTGGAGGTCTTTCAGGTGACCGGAGATGTGAGCTTGGCGGGGGATGTCTAGGATGAGTCTGGCTGAGACGTTTTGGATGCGTTGAAGTTTTTTCTGTAGTTTGGTGTGGTTCCGGCGTAAAGGGTGTTTCCGTAGTGCAGTCTGCTTGTGACCAGTGCATGTGTGACTGTCTTTCTTGTCTCGGTGGGAATCCAGCGGAAGATTTTTTTGAGCATTCGTAGGATGTTGAAGCATGATGATGAGACGGCGTTGATTTGTCTGGTCATCGAGAGGGAGGAGTCTAGGATGAAGCCCAGGTTACGTGCGTGGTCCGTTGGTATGGGTGCGTTTCCCAGGGTTGGTGGCCACCATGAGTCGTCCCAGGCGGAGGGGGATGATCCTAAGATGAGGACTTCCGTTTTGTCCGAGTTCAGTTTCAAACAGCTGTTCTTCATCCACTCGGCTACTTCTTTCATCCCTTCGTGTAGGTTGGTTTTGGCGGTGTTTGGGTCTTTGGGGAGGGAGAGAATTAGCTGGGTGTCGTCAGCGTAAGAGATGATGTTGAGGTTGTGTTGGCGCGCAATGGATGTGAGGGGACTCATGTATACGTTGAAGAGGGTGGGACTGAGTGATGATCCTTGTGGTACGCCGCAGATGACTTCGGTGGCCTCTGATCTGAAAGGGGGGAGGCGGAACCTCTGGGTTCTTCCGGTGAGGAACGAGATGATCACAGTCCAGTGCTTTTCCTTGTAATCCGCAGTTGCTGAGGCGTTGTATGAGGGTGTTATGACAGACTGTGTCGAAGGCTGCAGAGAGGTCCAGTAGGATGAGGGCAGCTGTTTCTCCGTTGTCCAGTAGAGTTCGAATGTCGTCAGTTGCTGCGATGAGGGCGGTCTCGGTGCTGTGTTTGGCTCGGAAGCCGGACTGTGAGGGGTCGAGGGATTTGTTGGATTCGAGGAAGGCGGCGAGTTGATTGTTGACTGCTTTCTCAATGACTTTGGCAGGGAATGGTAGGAGCGAAATGGGGCGGTAGTTCTTAAGTTCGGTGGGGTCTGCTGTGGGTTTCTTCAGGAGGGCGCTGAGTTCGGCATGTTTCCAGCTTTCCGGGAAGGTAGCGGAGTTGAGGGAGCAGTTGATGACGTCTCGGAGATGGGGAGCAAAAATGGAGTCTGCTTTGTTGAAAATGTGGTGGGGACATGGGTCGGTTGGTGATCCTGAGTGGATGGAGTTCATCAGGCGGATGGTGTCTTCAGTGGTGATTGGGTTCAGTCGCAGAGGTTGTTGGAGGGGGGTTTTAGTTCGGAGGTGGGTGGGGTGGACTGGTCTCCAAATGTATGCCAGCGATTTTGTTGTGGAAAAACGAGGCTAGAGAGTCGCAGAGGTCTTCGGAGGGAGTGATGTCATTGGTGCCAGCAGTGGGGTTAGTAAACTCTTTGACGATGTTGAATAGTTCCTTGCTGTTGTGAGCATTGTTGTCGAGTCGATCCTTGAAAGCTGATTTCTTGGTGGATCGGATCAGTTGGTGATGTTTGCGGGTGGCGTTCTTGAAGGTGGCCAGGTTGTCAGTGGTTGGGTTTTTTCGCAGGCTTTCTCGAGTGTGCGACAGATCTTCTTGGTTTTCTTGAGGTCATCGTTGAACCAGGGGGCTTTTTTGCTACCTTGTTTGATTTGGTGGTTTTTCAAGGGAGCTAATTCGTCAGCGCTGTGGGTGATCCATTGTGTGAGGTTGATGGCTGCCTGGTTTGGGTCCGATGATTTGACAGGAGGGTTTTGGTGCAGCGATGTGAAGAGCTGGTCGGTGGTAATTTTGTTCAAGTTTCTGCGGGGAATTGGTTGTGGGTGGTTGTGGGTCGTAGTTTTTTTGTAGTTAAAGTGAACGCAGCTGTGGTCCATCCAATGGACAGCTGTCGTGTGGTTGAAGGAGATGTGCTTGCTGGAGGTGAAGATTGGGTCGAGCGTGTGCCCGGCATAGTGGGTGGGGGTGTCAACAAGTTGTTTGAGTCCGAGGTTGGCGAGGTTGTCGAGAAGGGTGATGGTGTTGCTGTCGCTGTTCTTTTCCAGGTGGAAGTTGAGGTCTCCCTGTAGAATGTAGTCCTCGGAGGGGACGGCGTGTGGGCTGATGAAGTCCGTGATGTCTTCGCTGAATTGTGTGCAGGGTCCTGGTGGCCTGTAGATGAGGGTGCCTCTGAGTGTGGTCTTGGGGCGATGTGGATCTGGAAGTGAAGGTGTTCGGTGGCTGCGAGGTTATCGTCGGAACTGGTTGTGATGCGGATGGTGTTCTTATGGACGATGGCGATGCCTCCTCCTGTTTGGTTGTTGCGGTCCTTTCGGATGATCTTGTAGCCGCCCGGGATGGCTATGGCGATGTCGGGCGTTGATTAGGCGTTCATCCAGGTTTCTGTAAGAAAGGCGACGTCCGGTGATGTGGTGTCGAGTAGGTTCCAGAGTTCAATGGCGTGTCTGTGGACCGAGCGGGTGTTGAGCAGGATGCACTTCAGGTGGTTAATGTCGGAGCTTTGTTTGGTGTTTGTGGATTTGGTGTGGGTCCTGATGCAGTCGAACTTGCAGGAGTGGCAGGTGAAGGGTCCATGTGTGTGTCCTGGGGCGGCTTGGTAGCAGTTTGGGAGTCGGCCGGGGTTAAGTGCTGAGAGGGTTGCGGCATCGTACGTTATGTGGGTGGAGTGAGTTTTGCGGGGGCCAGGGGGTCTGGCGCTGGGCGCGGTCCAGGCGTGGATGGGCGTAGACGGGCTTACCTTTGGCGCGCCTTGGGCGCACATAGGGCGCGTCCGCTGCGCGTGAACGCTGCACGCAAATGCGTTTGTCATGAGTGGATAGTGGAGGGGGGCGGAGCGAGGAAGGAGCAGCTGGGCGGCGGGAGCGGGGTGGAGAGCCGGGCTGGGAGGCACAACAACAAACAACAAAATGGCAGCGAGCCAAAAGCGAAACAGGACGAGATTGGGGCATGACCTTATTAAACGCTATGACTGGGCAGCACAGTCAGGCAATACACAATGGCACAGTAAATATCAGAGCACGTTCTAGCAGTAAAGCGCTACGATCACAGAATATTCAAGCAGTGCGAGCAATGCGTGATAGATGGCAAAGAGCAGTCTGGCAGTAAGCGCTACGATACCAGGTGAATGAGCAGGGAACAGCGAGGGGAGCGGCCGCTTCTGAGAAGCTCAGGACGGTCACAGCGCTTGCTCTGGAGGGTAGAGCCTATACTGTCTGTGGGAGGGAGGAGCAGCTGGGAGGCGGGAGCGGGGTGGAGAGCCGGGCTGGGAGGCACAACAACAAACAACAAAATGGCAGCGAGCCAAAAGCGAAACAGGACGAGATTGGGGCACGACCTTATTAATTGCTATGACTGGGCAGGACAGTCAGGCAATACACAATGGCACAGTAAATATCAGAACACGTTCTAGCAGTAAAGCGCTACAATCACAGAATATTCAAGCAGTGCGAGCAATGCGTGATAGATGGCAAAGAGCAGTCTGGCAGTAAGCGCTACGATCACAGAATATTCAAGCAGTGCGAGCAATGCGTGATAGATGACAAAGAGCAGTCTGGCAGTAAGCGCTACGATACCAGGTGAATGAGCAGGGAGCAGTGAGGGGAGCGGCCGCTTCTGAGAAGCTCAGGACGGTCACAGCGCTTGCTCTGGAGGGTAGAGCCTATACTGTCTGTGGGAGGGAGGAGCAGCTGGGAGGCGGGAGCGGGGTGGAGAGCCGGGCTGGGAGGCACAACAACAAACAACAAAATGGCAGCGAGCCAAAAGCGAAACAGGACGAGATTGGGGCACGACCTTATTAACCGCTACGACTGGGCAGCACAGTCAGGCAATACGCAATGGCACAGTAAATATCAGAGCACGTTCTAGCAGTAAAGCGCTACGATCACAGAATATTCAAGCAGTGCGAGCAATGCGTGATAGATGGCAAAGAGCAGTCTGGCAGTAAGCGCTACTATCACAGAATATTCAAGCAGTGCGAGCAATGCGTGATAGATGGCAAAGAGCAGTCTGGCAGTAAGCGCTACGATACCAGGTGAATGAGCAGGGAGCAGCGAGGGGAGCGGCCGCTTCTGAGAAGCTCAGGACGGTCACAGCGCTTGCTCTGGAGGGTAGAGCCTATACTGTCTGTGGGAGGGAGGAGCAGCTGGGAGGCGGGAGCGGGGTGGAGAGCCAGGCTGGGAGGCACAACAACAAACAACAAAATGGCAGCGAGCCAAAAGCGAAACAGGACGAGATTGGGGCACGACCTTATTAAACGCTATGACTGGGCAGCACAGTCAGGCAATACACAATGGCACAGTAAATATCAGAGCACGTTCTAGCAGTAAATCGATACGATCACAGAATATTTAAGCAGTGCAAGCAATGCGTGATAGATGGCAAAGAGCAGTCTGGCAGGAAGCGCTACGATCACAGAATATTCAAGCAGTGCGAGCAATGCGTGATAGATGGCAAAGAGCCGTCTGGCAGTAAGCGCTATGATACCAGGTGAATAAGCAGGGAGCAGCGAGGGGAGCGGCCGCTTCTGAGAAGCTCAGAAGCTCACGCGTGCACCAATAGAAGTCAATGGGTGCGTAAAGTTAGAAAGTTGCAGATTTGGAAGTCTTCTGACTGGACTAGAACTTAACCACCTAAAACTAGGACACTAGGGATGTAAATCTCTACAGGAGCACCGTAGTACTCGCGTTACCTCCCCCACAGGAAGCGGGTGCATAGGTGTCCAAATGTGTCGGGTTTCGTCGTGGAGTTCTATGGAGCCTTGGAGAAAAGATGCTGCAGGCAAACAGGAGAGAAGAGTCTGGTTGGATCCAAGGGTGGATCAAAGATGTAGAGTACCTGAAAGCAGAGGGGACAGAGTCTGGGTTACTAGCCAGTGACCAGGAAGGAACCAGGTAGGAACCAGGCGATGTCGGGTTGCGATCAGGTGATGTCGTGAAGCTTGTCTCCACTGCCACGTGGACCAGGAGGTGTAGACAACAACCAGGCGCTGGGCACGGACTGTCTCACAAACGTTCTCGCTGTCGGCGGTGTTGGATCTTGATTCGGAGTCAACAGGCCTTGGCAAATGCAACCCATGCAGCAATCAAAGATGGCTTCTGGATCAGACCAGCAAGGTCTGATGGGCTGCTTCTTTTCAGGGGATCAAGGGCCCATCTGGAGCAACCAGACCAATATTGAAAATTCAAAGGTTCATCATCACAGAGGCCACTAGCCAATGGGCAAGTGACCGGACAGACACGTCAAGCAGGAAAATGCAAAAGGGCCCCACGCAGCACTCAGTGAGTGTGGAGAGGTGATCTTTGGTGCAAAGGATGCTCGGAGCTGGGGATTCTCAATCCCCAATGCACAGCTTCGAGGGTGCCTCAGGAGCTGCCCAGAAAGCACTTTGATGGCTTTCCAAGATGGCCGGTCCCACGTCTCTTGTCGCCTCCACGGGTCTCAGCTTTGCTGTGGCTGTGGATCAGGCTGTTGGATGTCTGGAAGTCTGGTTCTTGTCAGTCTCTGTTGTTCGAGCTCTGGCAGGAGCAACAACAAAGCAAACTGCTGAGAGCTTGATGGTGCCTGCTTGCACAGGGTGGTAACTCCTTGACCACAGGGAGATTCTTCAGTCTTGTACGTCGAGTAGGATGTCAAAGGGTCCAGAGTTTCATATCAGAGTTTCAGTCAGGATTATCTGAAGTCTTGGGACACAGCTCCTACCTTTATTCCAAATCAAGGGGCTGGATTACCTGCTAGGTCCCCCCTATGGGTGGGACCCAGGAAGGGGGTGGTTACACCCCTTTCCCTTTGTCCAGTTGCACCCAGAGCTGAGGCTGGAGTGCCCCAGCACCGGTTTGAACTGGACTATGCATGGGACACCTTGTGTGCCCCAGGCAGTGTCTCGTTTCATTCAGCCCTCCCTGCCCCAATCCACTATCTCCTGTCTGGGGTGGTGCTAGCACCTCCCTGTGACAGGAAACCTATTGTCCAAGCCTCCCTCGCTGGAAGGGCTCCCAGCAGCAGGAGGTCAGACTTGTGTCTGTGGCAGCAGCATCCATTTTGTGATGCTGAGGCTCTGGTTAACTTTAACCGGGCATTAAGGAAAGTAACATGTCTTCTCCCTCTAGAAGGGTGGAATGCTACCCCCGTCGCCGGAACTGGCGAGGGGGTAGTATTCCAAAGCATATGACACCTTACACAACATGTTTTGATAAAGCCAAACCAAACTTACCAATAACCGCGAGGATTATAATGCACTTAAGAGTATATTTATTGATAGCACTTATAGAGCGCACTGATACCAAACGGTGTCCTGGCGCTGTAGTGATAGCTCCCCTAGCCATGAAGCCTGTTATTAATTGGTAAACAGCCACGTTTTAGCTTTTTAGATTATGGTATGGCAATATCCTAGAATAGCTATAAAGACATGGTTCCGAAACCTCTCTGTGGTAGCTTCCTGTGTCACTGTGGCGCTCCTCAGCGCATCGTATTGTTTGTAGCGCTCATTCTACATTATCGTTGGGACCGCGTCGGCCTCCCCTGCCGGGCACTTTGTGCCCTAGGCAGCTTGAGGTGGAGTGGGAGTGCAGGACGAGGACCGCGCGTTGCATGATTGCGCGAGTCCTCTTTCTATTGTGATGGACAGCCATTACTGCGCATGCACGGCAGCCATTTTAGCTTATTCTCCGATAGAAATTGAATGATATTGCTTTTTGATTATCAAATGGAAAATCGTTTATGAAATGTCGAGTTAAAAGGATTTATAAATGAAATATCCATGCTAGGTTAACTGATGACTTTTTAATAATTCATTTCATCGAAATGTTATGTACTTATTTTGCTTATATGGTTATGTCTTATAAACCGAATAAAGCATTTTAAACTGAAACTAAATTAAATTGCCATAGCTGGTCCGTCCTTTCGCCCGGTGAAGCCAGACGCTCCTGAGTAGCTGAGGGCAGTATATTATAGCATAGGCTCTGCCTAGAGAGGCCTGGCAAGCCCTTCCTCCACCACAAAATACACTTTGCCTGGCTTTCCTGGAGTTCTTTCCTATCCCCTGATTCCTCCATACAACTGAGACTCACGCTGTTGGGTGTATAATAGTACCCTATTCCTGCGGCTCATACACAATGGCCAAATTCAAATTCAAATTCAAATTCAAAAATCCTTTATTCGACTGTCTGCAATGCAGTCATAAAAGTACAAAGAAAAACATATGTATATTTTGCATTGTTAAAAAGTCAATTCATCAGAAATGGGAGATCACAAAGAAGCATATAATTTGTACAACCAATGTAAATATACTAACTATCATTGACATATTTTACAAGTCGTAGCAGTTAACCTTCCATACTTTTTCTAAATTTTAGGGCTGTTTTAAAAAAATTACATAAGAATAAAGTGCTTTCACAGTGCAGCATTTGAAGATAAAATAATGCAGGCCTTATTTGTTTAAAATTCAGTTGTTTAAAAAGGGGTTTTAAAAATAGTTTTCGGGGAAATGTGTAATAGGAGCATACAAATAAAAAGTGTTCCAGATCTTGCGGAGACTTACTGTCGCAGCCGCAAGCTGGCAACACTTGACCCTTTTGGGCCCCGCTGGGCACAGCTAGCATCAGATGAAATTAATCAAAGCGAAATCTAGATAACAGAAAACGTTCATATCTAGAGATGGGCCAGGATAGGTAGGGTTCAATTAACAATGTTGTTTTTGTTAGAACATGTCTCCTCACACTGCCCTTTTTCATCTCTAACTCTTCTCTAGCAAACTGTCGTTTCAGCAAGAAAGTGTCTTTCACGTAGGTTATATCACGTTCAGTTACTTGCTGTGGGGTTAGGAAGAGTTCCACCCGGCCTAAATCATGGAGACAGTTACTGATGTATCTTAACCAGGGTATCTTAAATTTCCCTTCCCAGTTAAGTGCTTCGAGAAGAATATTTTGTGTAAATGGTATTTCGTCATTCATCCAGCAATTTAGCCAGCACAACAGGGGTTTTAGTGCAATCTTGTCGCCTAGGTAGGGCATACCCAGTTCCTCATGAATGGAAAAGTTAGCTGTGCCTTTGGGTAAACACAAGGTTTGTTTTAAGAAATTGTTTTCAGTGGTTACAAGGTCGCCCACTGGAACAAAACCCCAGAGATCGCTCCCACAGCAGGCCACAGCAATGCTTTTAACTTGGTATAGTTTCATCAAAGCAACCACTGGTGTGTTTCCCAATTTACGCGCGAAGTCGAGTATAGCAGCATTAGTCCTTACTAGTTCTCCTTTCTTCTTTCTTATTGCAGGACCCCATGTAAGTTTCTGATCAAACAATACACCAAGGTATGAAAAAGTCTTTGTTGTTGGAATTTTTTCCCCATTAACAAAAAAGGGGTAAGACTTATTTGAGCCGGATCCTAGCTTCATAACAAAAGATTTAGTGTTGTTGATACACAGGCCCCGTGATTTCATGAATAGAAAGAAAGAATCAAGTAGTAGTTGAAGGCCTAGTGCAGTTCTGGTAATAAGAACGGCATCATCTGCATAAAGCAGAACGGGTACACCCTTTTTCCCTATGTATGGGTAATCGGTTTGTGTTTTTAAAAGATGCTCCTCAAGGCCATTTATATATAAATTAAAAAGAAATGATGCTAAAATACAGCCCTGCCTGACCCCCCGATTTATCTTAAAATCTTTAGTGACTTTCAGATCTTTGGTATATCTTACATTTGCTCTTGTGTCACTATGGAGGTCGGCTAAAAAGTTGATCAGGTTCTTTTCAACCCCCATTTTTAATAGGATATCCCAGAGTCTATTTCTGTCAACACAATCAAAGGCCGATGAAAGGTCCATAAAGGCCATATTTAAGGTTCCGTTTCTAGCCAGGGTGTACTTGCCACTGATTAAATATAAGTTCAGGCATTGGGTTATAGTTGAATGCCCAGGTCTGAACCCATATTGAATGGGCGACAAAACTTTATTATTTTTGGCCCATGTGGACAACCTATTTAAAATTATCCCTCCCACAACTTTAGCAACAGAATTTATCAGAGATATTGGTCTGTAGCACGCTGCATTGCTTCTGTCGCCCTTCTTATAAATGGGTACTATAGTTGAGGCTCCCCAAGTCTTTGGAATCCCAACTGTATCTCCAGCATTGATAACTGCGGTGAGGATTGGGGCCCAGAGAGAAATGTTTGATTTAAATAGATCAGGTGGCAGGCCATCTGGGCCCGGAGCCTTATTGCTAGTTAAACTGCGAATCCCCTATTCGACTTCTTTAACTGTAACTAGCAAAGGAGCTTCTTCCGATAATTTGAATGCCTGTGTCGTCTGCGGATCATCACTCTTGAAAATTTGGCTAAAGTGTGAGACCCATTCATTCTCGGGTATAATAGTTCCAAGGCTGACAGCATTAGGGTCATCGAACATCGGCTTATTGATTATGCTCCAGAACTTAGAGCTGTTTCCCAGAGTTGATGGGTCTAGGAGAGACTCCCAGATATCTGTTTTTATGACCTTTTTACGGGATGCCAAGGTTGATTTATATTCGGAGCGCAAGATTTTAATGCGTGCAGAATCCCTTGGCTTTGTCTTAAGAGCCATTTTCAGATTTCGGCCGGCCACTGAACAGGCGTGATCAAACCATCTTGGCTGGTAATCAGATGGGCCTTTTGCTGGGACAGTTAACAGTTGATCAATCCTTTGGACTACCACAGCAAAATCGGATAGAATAGATTCAGGAGGTGTGGACTCAGAGACACAACGAATAAGTTCCTGTTCACAGAACATTTCAACGGACTTATACAGGGATTCAGTATTTATCCTAGACCATTTCAGGCGGCGATTACTGCTGATCAATTTTAAAGCACCCATGTCTTTGGAGTTTTTCCGTAGGTCAAACAAACCCTCGCCTAGTTCCACTGAAATTAGGTTGTGATCACTGAAGATGCTTTCATGTATCTTAAAATTTAGGGCTAAATTTGTTAGATCAACAGAGAGGAGTATATGGTCTATGAAAGAACCGTGTTCAGAGCCTTTATAGGTTGGCACTTCGAAGATGAATGAGTCGTCTTTCAATGACATTGCCACGGTCAGGTTCAAGTCGTCTATTAAATTATTCATTTTAGTTCCACGCGGGCAGTGCACAAAATGAAGGCCCGACCTGTTCCCACATCCCAGGGAGTCCAAGGTTGTCTTAGTCGGATTTCCACAGATATGTGCGTTAAAGTCACCAATAATTATTTTATTCCGAGGTGATTTTACCAGGTTGTCTCGCAGGTGGTTGTGAAGCTTAAGAATGTTACAATCACCTGATGATGTTACTGAATTGTAGAAGTTAACCAGGGTTAATGCTTTTTTGCCCTTGCTGATTTCCAGGATCTGAATGTTCCTATTGTCCAGTTGCTTAGTCTTAATCTGAGAAATAAGGGAAAGGCTAATAAATGTTGCCAGGCCCCCCTTTGCTCTGCCACTGGGCGATGGAATAGCTGGGACAAAGAAGCTCTGGAATCCCTCAATAAAGACATTGTTCTCTGTAAGCCACGTTTCCTGAAAACACATTATAGCAAATTTTCTGGCAAACTCCATCCACTTCTGGTCGTTTATTTTTGCTGCCAGTCCTGCTATATTCCATGACAGAATTTTTATGGTTTTGGGTTCATCATGGAAAATCGGTAGCTCTAGAGTCTTGTTCGGTAATAGATACAGGTTTTGTTTGTGATGACTAGTTACACCTGTTGATTGATTTCTAATGCTGAGTGGCAAGTTTTGGACTATAGTGGAGGGGGAGCTGCCCAATTCAGGAGTAGGGAAGGTGTTTACGGATTGTGAAGAGGATTTCTCTGGAGGCGATGTTACGGGAGCTATTATATTGGTAGCTGGTGCCATTCTAGAGAAGGCTAAAGTGCTAATTGGACTAACCATTCTTATAATGTTATTATGTTTCTTACAGATTGACCGGTCTGATAAAATATTAGGGGACAGAACAGGTGTCAGTCAGTCCACCTCGTCCAGATAATCGTAAGAGTACAGGGCATCATATCTATTTGAAGTTGGAATCTCAAAATGATTTTGGGACAGATAAGGGTAGATGTAATCTCGTTTGTGTGTATGTTGTGGATATTCCCTTCTTTCGTGCGTTACTAGAGGAGGATGGTTACGTGACCTACCTTCACGTGAGTATGCCTGTCTTTGCTGATCCCAATCTAGCATTGACCCCTGATTATAGGTCTTAATGGGCGCCCGGGGTTGAAAATGGGGTTGAGGCTCCAGAGACCCATCGAAGCCCTGATAAGATTTTTGATTTTTACTTGGCCCATTTTTATTGTGGGGGTAGAAATAGCTTAGGCCCATCGTGCGGATCAAGCTATTTGTCGAGGGACTCTGCCAATTAACAATATATTTCGCCACTCGTCTATCTTTAAAGTTGACTACTATGCAGTCTCCCTCCGTTGATTTAAATCTTGAGCCCACCCAATCCACTCTTTTCACATGGGAGATGGACCCAGTTATATGGGGGGGGGAGAGGGCTGTGTGTAGTTAGCCATTGCATGACCTTATTTTTTTATTCCGCATAGGTCTCCCCCCTGTTATCAGCTCATTTGGGAACCCCAATCATAACTATTGTAAATGCATTTGATTCAGGTGGGAGATTCACGTGGATAGGTCTTTTTGCTATCATCAGTTTAGACTGAATTACCCCTGGTGTCATAATGGGAGTATCTGCTAGTCGAGGGATAGGAGTCATCAATGACTCCACATTTGCTGGACCAGTTTCCCGAGAGTACCCCTCCGCTGCCCATTCGCTATCATCAGTTTCATCACATGCCTGCATGATTTGTGAGTTAACTGCAGACGTAGCTAATGGCTGCAGTGGGTTAGACACTACTTGTGTAGACATTACTGAGTGAGTTGTGGCTAAAGGACCCTGTTGCCGAGGCACTGTCAGCTTGTTAGTACTATTTGTTATAACACTAGTAGATCTTACATTTTTGTTATCTTTAAGTGTTGTACTTGCTGGAACAAAGGTAGAAGTTGTGTTGGGGAAATTTAACCGTTTAAGGATGCTAGAGGATACTTCATTTTGTGCTCTCTCGAATTTTCCTAAGGCCTTTTCAATGTTGACAATTCGATTGTTAATAGGCTGTAAGAGAGTTTTAACCATAGTTTCTATGTCATTCAGAGAGGGTATATTCATTGTGGATGACTGAACTATTTGCCTTATCCAATCTTTATCCGGAACACTCTCATTATTGACCTTTTCAGGTCGAGATGTATCTGGGGCTTGGGTGGGTAAAGTCAAAGGCCCAGTTGAGGGGGTTGCGGAGGCTTTGCCCTGTCTAAGTCTAAGTCTTTGCCACATATCTTTAATAGAATGTTTCTGTTTTCCCAATGGGCGATTAATTTTTTTCGTTAGGTGTTTGGTTTTTCGTTTTTTCTTTTGACACTGAGATTTATTTGTAGGTTCTTGAATTATCGTCGGATCCAATTGAGTAGTAGGTATGTGGCTCTCCACTGTTTGAACTTCTGGGTCTGATAATGATGTTTGCAAAGAACATGTATTACTTTCAAGGCTAATCGGCGCCAGTGGGCTACTGTCCATGGCGTTCCCTGCAGGGCATGAAAACAGGGTTTTTGACATGTTATCCTTAATATGGGATCCTGGTAAGTCAGTGAAGGACTGCATCAATAGCGAGTCTTGAGAATTAATTGAGGCGTCCTGGATATGTGTGTTGTCGGTAGTATGCATAGACAGGTTTGGAAAGCACATATCTGGTGTCAAGGAAAGACGTCTCTCTGTGTCCTGAATAGCATCCGCCACTACACTGATAGTTTTTTGCAACATAAGATCAATAACAGTTATAGTGGGTAGTGGTGTGCTCACGGATTTTAGACTCGTTTTGGATCTAGTTGTCATAGGAGTTTTCTGGACTTTAGTCATCCTTGTATATGTAGCCTGTAGCTGTCCGCCAAATATAGAATACGTGGGTTACCTTTTTTTTTCCTTTTTTTCGGGATGACTTATCTGAAGATGTTAATGGGGTGGCCCGTCCCGTCCACTTCAGGCCCCTGAGGGCCACATAGGGCCCGCCCATTGCCCGGTCTTCGCCCGGCGTCCCGCTCGCGTCCCGCGAGACGGGTTTGATGGCAATTTAAAGCGCCGCCTGGCGCTCACTGGTGATGCTGGACCCCAGTGAGGGCTGCTGGGTGTTGTAGTTTGTAGCACCTCGCCGGTCTCCTCCAGGCAGCCCCGCTATCAGTTGGTTCACAAGCGGTCGGCTGCTGGAGACTAGCGGGCGGGTCCAGACTGTGTCGGGGGATTTCTTGGGTCGCTGATTAAGCCTGACGTTTGCCTCGCGGTCAGAAGAGGTACGTGTGCTTTCAAAAGACGGATCGCCCACTCGATGGGTTTGATGGCAATTTAAAGCGCTGCCTGGCGCTCACTGGTGACGCTGGACCCCAGTGAGGGCTGCTGGGTGTTGTAGTTTGTAGCCCCTCGCCGGTCTCCTCCAGGCAGCCCCGCTATCAGTTGGTTCACAAGCGGTCGGCTGCTGGAGACTAGCGGGCGGGTCCAGACTGTGTCAGGGGATTTCTTGGGTCGCTGATTAAGCCTGACGTTTGCCTCGCGGTCAGAAGAGGTACGTGTGCATTCAAAATGGCCAAATTCTTTTTTGAAGAGGATTATTTGGAGGAGTAGCCGTTCGGCTCTCTGGAACACAACCCCGTAGAGGCCCTAGATGCTGGGGTGCAACATTCTGTGAACACAAGAGCAATTGCACCCCTCAAGCGCCATCTAAATAAATATGCGCTTCAGGAAGGGTAGATCCCTGCAACAAGCGCTCGAACACCAACCAGTGGCATAAAGGGTTCCAACCTTCATACAGAGGATTTTTCACAACTCTCCAGGGCCTTGGTGAATGACCATCCATATACTGCGCCAAAAGTGTCTCCTGACTCTATTCAAGGAGAGCAGGGAGACTCCTCATCAGATGGGGATTCAGAGGAGGACGTAGCACCCAGACTCGCAAATATACCCAGATGAACTTATCGGATGGGCGTAGCGGGCAGTGTGCCAGTTACGTAACGCCAACTGCTCCATGTCTATCCTCTTCAAGTTGGACCCTAAGTTAGCGGAGTTGTCCTCCTTGGAAGCAGGGCCCGAACCCCAAGGTCTTCTTTTTGGGCAGTTTTTCTTTAAGGAATTAACAAAGTTTGTGGCCACCTTCAGTGGTCTAGATAAGGCGCAGGAATCACTCCAATGCGCCTTCTGCCCGGTTTTTGCTAGAATGAACGAAATCAAGGGCGGTCGTTCGGCCGTGGGTACAATCAAGGCGCTCCAAGCGGACAACAGCATCAAAGAGGAGGCTATCGGCATCATAACTCCAGCACCGCCTCCTTCTATCGCTCTCGAAGAGGGCAAAACCGTTTCCAAAAAGGCAGATTGGGTGGCAACCACCAAGATACCGTAAATACAGGTGAGACTCATTCCGTGTTCAGAGGTGGTTCTGGGGGGATGGATTCAATCTATCCTACAGGTCTGGCAAACAATCTCGCAGGATGCTTGGGCTTTGGAGACGGTTCAGGGGTACAAACAGGAATTGTACAATACTCCCTCCCAAGGTCCCCCCCCATACCTTTTTCCCATCAAGAGCAAAGTTTCATCACAAATGAAATCCAAACCCTTCTCCAGAAGGGAGCAATCGTTGTCACTCAGGCCCATCCTCGGGTTTCATCAGCACAGTTTTCTTAGTCTAGAAAAAAGGTGGAGGATCCCGATTGGTTCTAAATCTGAAGGAGTTCAACAGGTGGATCATCTACTGACACTTCAAAAGTGAAGGCATCCAAGTCCATTCTTTTTGCCCAAGCAATCTATAG
Source organism: Lissotriton helveticus (assembly GCF_964261635.1). Lineage (NCBI taxonomy): Eukaryota > Metazoa > Chordata > Amphibia > Caudata > Salamandridae > Lissotriton > Lissotriton helveticus. Next base: position 1,701,841,299 of record NC_136069.1, on the reverse strand, counting down.
AATTCATGGGTTTTCAGGTCGACTCTCGGAGCTGCCAGCTACTCCTTCCCATGCAAAAGTTCAGCGCAATCAAGAAGGATTTAAGATTGATTGTGTACAAGCGGAATGTATCCTTGAGGTCGGTGGCCCGAATAGTGGGCCTGTTAGCTTCATCTATCCAAGCTATCTTTCCGGGACCTCTACATTACCGCGCACTCCAGTGCTTGAAGATTCAACATCTCCGCAAAGGCATCGGATATGCAGAATGGATTTCTCTTTCCGAGGAAGCAAGGTGGGAAATGTTGAGGTGGTTGGACCACATTGAGTCGTGGTATGGCAGAGCCATATTCGGATCCAGTCCCGAGATAGTGATCGAATTGGATGCTAGCCGCTGGGGCTGGGGAGCTCGCTGCGGTCCGATTTTTAGAGCGTGTCAGTGGTCTCCAGAGGAGCTTTCCCTACACGTCAATTGTCTGGAGCTGCTGGCAGACTCGTTTGCAATTCACAGTCTCTCCCCCCAGAAGATGAATTGCTGTATTCTATTAAGGATGGACAATGTATTGGCAGTCCGTTACGTGAACAAACTTGGCAGAACGAGGTCGCAGATTCTTACAGAAATCGCCATGGGTTTTAGCCACTATTGTCTGCACCATAAAATATCAGTCGTAGTGGAATACCTGCCGGGGCGCAGTAATGAGGTGGGGGATTGGTTCTCTCGATAGCTACGCGAATACAGCGATTGGAGGCTTCAACCTCAAATGTTTCGCTTCCTGAATCAAACATGGGGTCCTTGTCAATTAGATTTGTTCGCATCTCACCTGAACAAACAACTCCCAAACTTTATAGTTGGCGTATGGATCTGAAAGCGATCACCTCGGACACGTTTCTGCAGGTCTGGCCTTCCGGCCTTTACTATGCCTTCCCGCTGTTTGTTATGATACCCAGAGTCCTGGCGCAGGACAGGCATCAGCAATCGGAGCTTCTTCTGGACACTCCGTTTTGGAGAGCACAAGCTTGGTTCCCAGTAGTTCTGGAAGCGTCTTGCGCCGTACCAATATTACTTCCACAGACATGAAACCTGTTGCTGGACCCTCACAAGCAACCTCATCCCTTGGTATTAGCAGGGCAACTCCCTCTGGTGGCAAGGCGAGTTTCAGGGATAGATGGGAGATCCCTGGCCTTTCGAGAGACGATAATGCCTTCATTGAAGAGGCATGGTCTGATAATACCCACAATTGATATTCATCAGCATGGAACAAATGGTGTGGCTGGTGTGCTCAACGGGATATCGATCCCACTACAGCAAAAGTCTACATGCTCATGATTTATCTGGCTTCCCTGTCCTCATCGGGTCTTGTGTACAGGACCGTTAATACCTTTCGATCTGCGATTTCAGCGGATGGCAAACCTGTAGGAGAACATCACTTGGTCTGCAAGTTGCTTAGAGGAATTAGAATGGTCTAACTTCCGTGTCCAAGGTACTCGTTCCTATGGGACGTCAGAGTGGTTTTAGGTTTTTTAGAAACCTGGCCTGCTAACAAATATCTATCGCACAAGCAGATCTCTGCCAAATTGGCCATGTTATTATGTTTGGTCTCTTGCAAGCGAGTGTCTGATATCTGAGCTCTGGATTTGGCAGGTCGCCGTTTCTCCCCTGAGGGGGTCACTTTTACTATCTCCAGGCGTACCAAGTGTAATACCACCTCTGTTTCATATCCTAGTTTTCCGGATAATCCGTAATTATGTGTGGTTCAATGTCTTAAAGCGTGCGCGGTAAGAACAGCTGAGTTTCGTTCTAATATGCAAGGTTAACTGTTTATTGCTTTACAAAAACCTTTCGCCAGTACCCCAGGCACTTTAGCTCGTTGGGTGCGTTGGCTCATGAGCGAGGCAGGTATTGATGTTTCTAAATTTGGGGCTCACTCTGTTCGAGGGGTAATGGCCTCTAAGTTATATGCGCTGAAAGTAACGCTTGCTGATTTAATGGTCCCAGGATAGCTCGGACGCCAGCTGGAGTGGGACACCTAGTGACAACGTATGTTACTGCACCCTGGTATACTGTGGGAGCCTTTTACCTCACTTCTCTTGCGCAAAGCATCACAGAATCTATACTATTTTTTTAATGCATTCCGACCACTGACCTCAAGATAAAAACCGAGAAAAAATATAGCACCGCTTACATGTACTTTAAAAACTGAGGGGCAGATTTACAAGGCACTTGCGATGCATTTGGGCCGCCGCTGAGTCACTTCTGTGATGCAGCGTAAAGCAAGCGCCATCCTGCGACAGATTTACAACGTAACGCATCTAGGGAGATGCGTCACGCCGTAAAACCCTATGCCACATTAAACCCGCGTCAGTTATAATGTGGGCGTACCGTTGCAGTGTGGGCTGTCCGTCGCAGGAAAGCCCTAGATAAGTGCCTAAGTGACAACGCTGTGTCAAAACCTTGCGCCTGCTTGAAGCAGGCGTAAGGCGTGACATAGCATGTTAGAGATAGGCCGGGTTGGAACGGCGCTGAAGATGCATCGCTCCCGTAACACGACTCTAGCACTGAGCCAACCTTATGACGGCAGATACGACACACATCTGCCTTGTAAATGCGACGCATCCATGGTGGCGCATGGGTAGCTTTGCGTGTCGCAAGTTTTCTGGCGCATCCTTGCTGATTTGCAGAGATGTTCCAGACCTTGCAAATTTGCCCACGAGCATGTTGACAAAGTCTCTACAAATATTTCGACATCTTATCTATCACCACAAGAAAAACAACTGACATAAAAAACAAGCATTTGCAATGCAATAGGCCTCACATTCGCAAGTGTTTGAAATATTGGCATTGTAAATGACACTGTCTTTTATTTTTGTGTTTTGAAAACCTGCAAGCGGTGTGGAAACACGCACTTTGGGGCAGATTTACAAGCCCCTTGCGCCACCCGTACGTCACTTTTCCCATGTTAAAAATGACAGAAAAGTGGCGCAAGGGGCTTGTAAATAAACCTATTTGTACTTATAATCCTTGCTTACGAGAAGCAAGGCTGGCAGTAAAAGAGGTGCAGTTACTGTCAGCCGTGCTTCTCATAAGCAATGACTATAAGTACAAAGGAGCATATTTACAAAGGAAGTGGGGGAGTGAGGCGTTAGCCTTCCTGGCTTAACCCCTCACTCCCCCACTTCAGAAACGCAGGGCGTCATCATAATTACAACAATATGGAGCAGCCCACGTTTCCCCCTGTGCTGGCGCTGCACTTAGCAACTTAGCGCCAATACAGACACCCTTGCACCATATTGCATAAATGCCAAGGTTTCAGATTGCTATGTGTGACATTTTCAGAATTTCAGTGTAATTATGAGCGACATTTCAACGAGTATGAGTGACACTTTTTCTCATGCGAAATCAAGCAATGAAGATGAGGGAAACATATGAATATTAGAACTTACGCCCATTTGAGCAACGGGGAACTCTAAGAACGTCTTAAAACTGCTGCAAAGCACCAGAAATGGAAGAGCTTGACATCAGGGTTTTAAGTGGGATGAAAAAAAATGGGGTCTCTAAAAGGGGCATTTAGGGCCTGTGTGATTAAGCGTATGGCTTAAACACAAACTACATTTCTCCACTAGCAGCACTTTGCTGGAAGAATTACTTCTAAAACAATTTTATTGTGAGCTTATATCACACTTCACACCTGGGGCAGAAATATGCATGGTGCAATCACAACAGAAAGCCCCGTCTTCAAGCAATGTTTACAAATTCCTGCAGTGTTATGGTTTTAAAAAGATTCCCTCTTAACTACTATGGCCTGAAACTCTTCCCACGAAAATGAAAGAATGAATGAACATGTCAAGTTCACAAGGCTTTAAAGACACTCCTATTCACCATTGAACTCAACTGGGACGGATGCCACCAACTGGAAACGATAGTGCTCTAGCAAATCGCCTTGACATAGAAGAACAATTTACTGCTAAGACTGAAAACTGTGGGGAGGGTAATAAATAGGGGAAATCAGACTTTTATAGTTTTTGTAAATTGCAATTGGGCTCAGTCTATTAGAATACTAGCCAACCAAAAGTTACCAATCACTGGAGTCAATGGCATTTATTTCTCTTGCTCGAGGTGTTTAAAATATGTGTTAATGTAGAGGTGCTGAATTGAAACACTAAAACTGTGGGGTATATTCTCAAGAACGTGGGTTAATAATCATAATTTTTACTTATCGCAACGTTGAATATCGCGGGAAAATAATGCTGTGTTAACGTACAATTCACAATTCGTTGGGACCATGCGATAGACGCACTATAACACGTAAAATGTATGCGTAAAAGTCACCAGGACGGCGGTAAAAATACAAACCCCAATGCTGAAAAAGTTGCAATGGGCCCAACCGCGATAAAATAAACAGCAAATATCTCACCCAGGCCTGCAATTCACACACGTCAGGGGGGAAAAAATGAAAAAGGTGAAAAAAACAAAAAACACAAAAGACAAACCACAATGAAACACAATGTACGCAGACGGAGCAAGTCTAGGGGACAACCAGACCCCCACAAGCACCCCGAAGGAACAGCCTGGAAAACATGATGCTGATAACGGAGGTGGTAGAACACCATCAACAACTGTTCCTCACCTCCACTGTGTCATTGGCACCTAAAAATGGAATATGTCAGTACATCGTGGACAAAGTGAATGCAGTCAGAGTGTGGAACAGGACAATGATTAGGTAAAGAGGCACTGGCATGATGTGAAGTGGAAACAAAGAACAAACTCACAGCCAACTGGAAGGCAGAAATGCAGACTGGAGGTGGCAGTCCAGCGCCACAGGAGGACCTGGACAAGATGGAGGAAATGGTGTCCACAGTCATCAGTGGAGAGACGGTGGCAGGTAATGGGGGACCAGACACTGCTCGACAGGACCTGACACAACAGACCCAGGGTGAGTAACAACCAGTGACTGGGGGACCAGAGGGAGATGGGCACAAAGGTACACATGCACAAATAAGTAGAGCACAGCTGCGGACAAACCATGCCGGAGACCCCCAACACCACTGTCCCCAAGCATGCAATATCTCAGCACTGCATAAGCACAGAAGTCAAAGGCACAACCCATGGAAGGGAAAAGGGGCAGCAAAATCAGACCAGCAGGGCCGACTCACACAAAGTGCTGCACACACATAACAGGTAGAGCACATCAACATTGACTACAATGTGGTACAAACCGCAACACACACACAACAGAACACAGGACACAACAGGTGCCGCTTGTGTGTAGAAACTGGCCAATCACATTTGGCATTGCAGGGAAATTTGAGATGATGTACAAGTACAAACCCTCATTCTTGATGGTGTCGGAATGTCCACTGTCCGCATCAAATAGGCAGCTCCTCCCAAACAGTCGCAATGTACACTGTCATGCAGTCTGAATGTAAACATGTACAATGTGTCAACATACATGTTAACACAATGATAAAACGCATCTCCCGTTCATATTGCAGAGGGAACTACAAAGACTCCTGCAGAGCTGTCATACCCTCTCTTCTCTGGTGTCGAAGAGGACCACCAGACGTTCGACCATGACGCCATCCTACAGCTCGTGGACAGCCTCCGCTGCCCACCTTCATGTGGAGGGCAGCCCATCTGCCACGAGGAGACCAAACTCCCTGCACAGACCACACAGCAGCCAGCACCCACCACAACGGCTGCCTCCCAGGGCCCCCACAAAGACCACATGGCTTTTCAACGGTGTGTGTTGGTGCGCCAGAAGCCACTAGCTGAACAGATGCGGGTGGGGTTTGATAGCATGGCAGACAAACTGGATCCCATACGTGGGTGTCTTAGTCCCATCTGGGACCTCTCACAGTCCCTAGTGGACACCCACAGTCCACCCCATGCCCTTCAACGAACCATGGGTGACATTGCTGGAGTCCTGACTCGGAGGCAAGAACAACTGTCTAGTCCGAGTGGCTCCAGCGATGTCCCCCGGGAGTTGGGACACATGTGGAGGTTGATGGAGAACATAGAGAGGACGCAGGCGGAAAGAGCGTCAGCCACGGCCGCACACCAGCGAGAGGTAGCTGGGTTCCACAATGACATGAAGACCCTCCTCATGGCATTGCGTCAACAAGTCCTGGCACTGATGACTACTGCTGCTACCACCACATCCACATCTCTGCACCCTGAGGTGTCACTGCCACAAAGTGATGGAGACAGAACACTACCGCCCACAGGTGAGGCACTTGATACAGCAGAGGATGAAGATGTGGATTAATATATGACCTCCTAGTAAGATACAACAAATAGCAATTGTAGGAAGGTGGAATCTGACTGCATGGTTACCCCCACTTTCTGCCAGGTGTTTGGCTGGTTTTCGACTTAGTTTAACTGGAATCCTGCTAATCTGAACCCCAATCTATCTGCTTTCTCCCTAAATTGATTGCATGTAATGGATTCTGGGGTACCCTTATAAGTCCCTAGTATATGGTAAACTATGAACCTAGGGCATAGGTACCCCAGAGGCCTCTCAGGGGCTGCAGCATGGATTATGCCGACCCTGGGAGACCATTCAAAATGACACAACAGGTCTGCTACAGACACCTGTGTAAGTTGGTGTATGCACCACTGACGTAGATATAGGTTACCTATATCTATCCATATCGCTGCACATGTGTAAACCTATCAATCACCCTATGGCAGGCCTTGACAATCCTGAAGGCAGGGTGCTGGGTTTCATGTGAGAGGGTGCCCATGCCTGAGCAGAGCCCCTCTGCAGCTTTCGGAACCTTTATTCCAGGGTTGTTTGTGATGCAGCCAATCATATATGTTATGTATGTATGTATTTTTGTAAAGCGTGCGAATCACCGGGGGGCATCTCAGCACTGTATACCGCTGGGGAACCCGTCCTGGCATTCCCTGTGGGATGGGCCCTGCTGGGAATCCCCAAGGTGGAGCCAAGCATCCCCAGCGTTGGGGGGGGCCGTTGTGGAGATTAGGTAAGCTGATGCCCAGAGTTGCCGAGTGGGACCCCTGGTTAGAGTGGGCACCGAGGCGAGAATTATCGAGTCCACTGACCCTGGTGCGAGACCATGCCGCGTCGGGAATCGAACCCTGGCCCGGCCGACTTTTGCTCCTGGGTCTGCTGCCTCTAACCAGTGAGCCACACCACTCCACAGCCAGTGAGCCACACCACTCCACTACTTATATATAAGTGCATTATAACCTCGCGGTAAATGCTAACTTCAAAACGGCTGCATGGCAACATGTCATGTTTGACACCTTTGACTCATTCCTCTCTGCCAGTAACTGGCGGGGGAGGTATGATTCCACCCTTTTAGAGGGAGAAACATGACAGCACCGGTACACCCGGTACCAGCTTTGCAAAAGGCTGGCATCACAAAATGGATGCTGCCTGCCTGTGCATAGTACAGCTCAAACCGGTTGCAGGACCTACCAGCCCCTGCTCTGGCACGACACTGGACAAAGGACATGGGTATAGCCACCCCTCTGTCCTGACCCTCCCATAGGTGGGTCCCCAGAGTTTGTCCCACCCCTTCCTTGGGTATAAAGTAGGAACCCCTGGCTACAGGATTTTAGATTTACCAGGAGGAAACTCTGCTACAGAATCGCAGAACTTCTACTATCTACATGACGTTGGATGACTGAAAAGTCACCCTTGGAGTAAAGGAGTTACTCCCCTGCAAGGCAGCCACCAAAGACGCATCTGTCCGGTTTGCAACTAAGCTGCTCCTGAAGGACTCCGAAGAGTTTGAAACACATGAGGTGAGTTACCAAGCTTCCCCGAGGCCAATCCGTGCTCTCAGCAAACCTGAGATCCAAAGCCCTCGTGGAGACCTTGAAACACAAACCCCTGGACACCGTGCACATTTGCAGCAGCATATCCTTTTTGGCGATCCCTAAGGCTGTGCTTTGGGCTACTTGTGGTCCAGACCCCGAGCAGGGATTCCACTGAAGATAATTGGCCTACACTTCACAAGTGTCCCGTGAGCAGGTATTTAGTGATGCCTCTCGAGGTCCCTTTGCGATTCCTTGTCCGTCAACTTGTGGGTCCCTTAGAAGGGTACTCTAACTTTCAGTGGGCTTTCCTGGTTGCTCCAGACATGCCCTGACTCTCCATCGCTTGGGGCATCCACAGGACCTTACAGGTCCACACCGAAACTTTTTTACTCTCACCACGTGGGTTGCCGTTTCCAAGGTTTGTTGGTCTCCAATCCAGACACCACCCCGCCAGCACTCGACATCCTTAATGGGACAGCTCACCTTTGGACTTTGTTTGTCGTCGACATCTCCTGGTCCCCATAGCAGAGGAGTCAAGCTTCACCTCTTCGCACCTGAAACACCCAACATCGGTGGGCATTCGTCTATCATGCACCTGGTCACTGGCAAGTGACGCAGACTCAGTCCCCTCTACTTTCAGGTCTCCTCCATCTTCGATCCAGGATTGGATCACACTGGACACTTTTCCTTTCCACGGCAGCAGCAGTTTGCAGCATTACACCTTTGAAAACAGCGAATAATCCAGACACCATTTGACACCTATGCACCCGGCTTCCCTGGGTTAGGTAACACAAGTACTCCAGTGCTCATGTGGGTGCGGGTCTTAGAACCTTCTAAGTTTTAAAGAGTTTGCTCAAAGTCCTCTCATAAGAGTCCTTAATCTTTAAAATTCCAACCACGACTTTCCCATAGGATTGTACAGAGCTCATGGCTGTATTCTCACACTGCATGCATCCCCGTGGGTCCCCTGTGTCACTACCTTGGGTGGTTCCTTGGGGTCACAGCGATTCTACATGCTCTAGGCGCTGTGTCTAGTCAAGTTGTGGTTCTTATACCGCTTTCTCAATATATGGTTTGGTCTCCCCCTGGGGCCCATTGTATGTTGTGCTATTTACTGTCGTTCTAGTGCTTTAATATTGTGTATCTTGTCTTCTAATCTCATATATCTCAACTCTGCAAATATCCAATATCACATGTAGGCCGACGACACACAACTCTACATTAAGGTCCTGTCTCTTGAAGACATCAAGGCCCTTAACTCAACGCTCCAAAAGACACAGACCTGGCTGGCTAGGAAACATTTAAAATTAAACACACGAAAGACAGAATACCTCTTAATCGCTCCCCCCAACCAAATAACCATCATCGTTGAGTGGATGAAGCACCTAACTGCACTCGATTGTAAACCTCTCATCATCGATTCCGCGAAATCCCTAGTAATACCCCTGGATAATAACCAAAGTATGCAGAAGCACATCAGTGTTGCAACTAAAGGAGCAAATTCTCAGATGAACGTCCTGAGAAAATTGAAACCCTTCATATCCGCATACGACTTCAAACAGGCAGGTTCAAACTCTAGTAATTCCCAGAGTTGACTATGGGAGTGTCGCTCTCTGTGGCCTTCCCAAATCGATGACCGCTCGGCTAAGAGCCTCAATCAATACAGCCGCCAGACTTATCACTGGCACCAAAAAAAAATGCGACATCTCCCCTGACCTTCATGCCCTCAACTTGTTACCTTTTGAGGCTAGAATCCATTTAAAAATCACCTGTGTGACACATAAGGCATTATGTCACAAAACCCCGAAGTACCTAGCTGAGTAACTAGTGCTATCGGGTGGCAACAGAGCTACCAGGAGCTCTGATAATCTTCTACTTAAACCTCAACCTTTCTCCAAGAAGAAAATATACCTTCTCAGGAATGGCCCCCAGGATTTGGAGCGCCTTACCCCCAGAAACGAAACTTAAACCGTCTGCTGCCTTTTTATAAAAAGAAGTGAAATCAATTCTCATATCCAAATTTACTTGAACTTTTCTTGTACACTCTTGTAGATATGTGCTAATTTCTAATAGTTTTTTTTATTATTGTTTTATTTCATATTTTAGTAACATAAACACATTACAGCTGTCATGTGTGCACACATTCTCTTCCCGATACAAAAGGGGATGATGGACGGAGCGTTTAAGCAAATCAAACACTCACCCCCAGTCAACTGATCTGGGTTTAATCCATCACCATTCTTTAGCCCACTCAGCCACCCCATTTACAACATGGCTATATGCAAATCAGTCTGACCCTGTGCCTCATGGGAACAGTACAGCCCAAACTGCCAAGCCATGTCTTCCATGGACCGGAAACAAGCATCCTGGGAGCGGTTTCGGATTCATAATCCTCATCAGCCAGGATATCTTGAATCCAGTGGCCAAGTGAGCAAGGGACTCACGTCTGAGAATACCCTGCCACACTTAGGGCGAACAAAGCGATACAAAAGGGGATGATGGACGGAGCGTTTGAGCAAATCTAACACTCACCCTCAGTCAACTGATCTGGGTTTAATCCATCAGCATTCTTTAGCCCACTCGGCCACCCCATTTCAAACATGGCTATATGCAAATCAGTCTGACCCTGTGCCTCATGGGAACAGTACAGCCCGAACTGCCAAGCCATGTCTTCCATGGACCGGAAACAAGCATCCTGGGACCGGTTTCGGATTCATAATCCTCATTAGCCAGGCTATCTTGAATCCAGTGGCCAAGTGAGCAAGGGACTCACGTCTGAGCATACCCTGCCACACTTAGGGCGAACAAAGCGATACAGTTCGGGCTGGACTGTTCCCATGAGGCAAGGGTCAGACTGATTTGCATATAGCCATGTCTGAACTGGGGTGGCAGAGTGGGCTAAAGAACGGTGATGGGTTAAACCCAGATCTTTTGACTGGGTGTGAGTGTTTGATTGATTCAGATGCTCCGTCCATCACCACCCCCTTTTGTACCGCTTTTGGCCGCCATAAGTGTGGCAGGGTATGCTCAGACGTGAGTCCCTTGCTCACTTTGCCACTGGATTCAAACAAGCTGGGCTGAAGACAGCTGGAATGCCAGAAACCGGTCCTCTGAAGCTTGTTTCCAGTCCAGGGAAGACATGGCTTGGCAGTTCGGGCTGGACTGTTCCCATGAGGCACAGGGTCAGACTGATTTGCATATAGCCATGTCTGAACTGGGGTGGCAAAGTGGGCTAAAGAACGGTGATGGATTAAACCCAGATCTTTTGACTGGGTGTGAGCGTTTGATTGATTCAGATGCTCCGTCCATCACCACCCCCTTTTGTACTACATTCTCTTCCCAGCACATAGGATTTTGTTAGAGTCTCACCGAGCCACCTGATCCTCAAGCTTTGACACCGCTACACCATAGTTAGCCCTGATAACTTCTTGCGGGTCCTGATGTACCCAGATACCAAGGTACCGTACCGGGTCAGAAGCCCACTCCAAGGGGTAATTCAACACGAATGGTACTGTACACCGCGTGAAAGGGAATATTATGGATTTACTCCAGTTAATTGCTAAGCCCGAAAACCATTCAAAACGGATATACTCCCTAATGACCTGTTCTAGATATTGCACTGGTTCCCTTACGTAGAGGACTATGTCATCAGCATACATCGATACTGCTAATGGTCTTTGATAGAAGCGCAACGCTGAACCAGCATGTATCTGTCATAGAACACATGCAAGCGGCTCCAGCATGAGTGCCAATATCAAGAGCGAAAGCGGACACCACTGTCTAGTGCCCCTTTAATCGGAAACCCCTCAGAGACGTGTCCATTAACCAGCACCCAAGCCCCCGGATCCATATATAGCAATTTTATCCAACTGATAAAAAAGAAAGGTACCCACATTCGACTTTGCGGCGTCTAAAAGCACTGCCACTGCTGGCAAGTCAGGTTTTAAAATATGCAGGACAGCAAACAATGCTCTTAGATTATGCGCCGTGGCCCACTTAGGAATAAATCCCGATTGACCCGGGAGTAACATGACATTAAGCAGTAGGCGCAGCCGTGTTGCCAGAACCTCCGCAAGTATTTTTACATCAGTATTCATAAGCGACAATGGTCTACAAGACTCACACTTATCCGGTGGCTTGCCTGGCTTCAATAAAGCGACAAGCAACGCTTCTCTGAGTGTGTCAGGTAATCGCTGCTGCTCAAATGCCTCCGTGTACATGGCCGTTAAATGGGGCAGTGACATATCAGCATATTCCTTATAGAATTCAGATGAAAGCCCATCTGTGCCCGCTGCCTTCCCATTTGGCAGGGCAGCAATTGCATCCTTAATTTCTTCAGCAGTTAAGGAAAGCATCAAAAAATCTTGTTGTCCTTCAGACAACCAAACCAGGGGAACGTCATCCAAATATTGTGCTATTTCCTCCTCACTAGCCGTTTTCCTACTCCCATACATTGCCATGTAATATTGGACAAACTGCTCCACTATATCGGCAGTGTCTGATTTTGACATGTCACCCTCCGTAAGTTCTTGCACCCCACAATATCTAGCCCACAGCTCTGTGATTCTCTCGGCTAGCGCCCGCCCCGGTCTACCACCCACGCCGTAAAACTGGGCTTTGCATCGTCGCGTTAGATGCCGTACTTCCTGCTCAGCCAAGTCATTATACTCATCCACTTGCGATCGTATTGCAGCTAAAGTAGCTGCAGCTGGCGCCTCCTCATACTGTTGTTCTAGCCGTGCCAATTCAAGCTCCAACTGCCCCATGGAATCACGTAAAGACCTTAAGCACCCCTGCCTGTAGGCCAATGCAAGCCCCTCTAATAGTTACTTTGAACGCCTCCCAGACAGTGTGAAGAAAATAGAAACCTTCTCAGGGGTCTCACTTATACTTGGTCATTTTAAACCAACAAACAAGAAATTGGCACAGAAGCTGTAATATAAAAGTAACATCTTTAATAACCTCAAATGAGGGAGACTACGTCACACAGAAGCCGTAGCAACTGAATTAGGCAGTCTTTGGAGTACAGAAAACAGGGGCCTTATATATGCTTAGGGTTGCATAGTCAGCATAAGACCAAGGGGCAGTCCTGGCTCATGTAAGCATGTAAAATGCCTAATATGGGCATGCAAGATCTACTTGCTCCACAAAGTGGGAGGAGAGTTACTTCTCCTTACAGCAGCAAAAATAGCCCGACAGTTGTATAAGAGAAGCAGATGCATTCTACTAGCTAGGCCCTTCTGAGCATGTGCAAGGCTCTGAAGAGGGAAACAGCACATGGCGAGCACATGGTTAACTAAAGTGGCTGCCAAAATACAAAATGGCTGCCAGCTCATGCTAACAAATCCCTGCAATATTTAACAAGTGCCCATACTTTGCACTGACCCAGTGTTTTCAGCAAAGTAATTTTCTATAGCCACCCGTATACCTTCCCTAAACACTGGATCTAACAAGGCCGAGGGCTGTAGCCTCCATCTAAATGGGGCCGGGGCATAGGTAGGAAAGAGCATGTTGAGCAGTACAGGTGCATGATCTGATCGCGTGTAGGGCAGATGCAAGGTCCGCGACACCCACGCATTGACATCACGCATCGCCAACCAATAATCCAAGCAGGACCAAGTGGTATGTGTATGTGAGTAACATGTCCCCTCCCCTACTCCAGGGTGTTGCAACCACCACACATCATTAAGCCCCAAATCGCACATGCCATCACGCACAGCCTGCACAGCCTTTTTGTCATGAGCACTATTTTGTGATTGTTGATCCAGCAGAACATTAAAATCCCCCCCACAAATGTTCGCAGAAACCGGCAGGCTATATACTTTGTTCCACTGCATTTTACAAAACTCTATGTTGGGGCAATATACATTTACCACTGTGATTAGTGTGACACATACCCTCCCCTTCACTATAATATACCGATATCCTTGTCGATCTCCTCGTGTGTGCTCACAAAGGGGACATTTTTCTTGATTAACTCCATAATCCCCCTTTAATTCGAGGAATAAGAGGAAGCAAGCCGCATCCCAGCCCATTTCTTGGCTAGAGAAGCTGCAGTGCTCTCAGTGAGGTGCATCTCCTGTAGAAGCGAGACCTGAACATTATGGCGGTCCAAGTATGCCAGCACTTGCCTAGTCTTTTTCGGGTTACTTAAGCCCCTGATGTTTCAAGTGATCCAAATAATTTTACCTGCCCTATCCATCATGGACCAAATTGAAGTAACATGCAACATAAAAGAACGATGATCACACCTTCAGATACAGGAACTGATACACTACCAGCACACTTCGCACAGCTGCACATAACAAACATCAACAAAGCAGTCACCCCCCAGCGCCGTAACCTCACCATGAACATCCCCAACCTCCCCGCTTCCCTCCTCCCTCCTGACAACCAATCCCCTCTCCCCATCTCAAACTGAAGTTCTGGGTTTTTCGGAACCCAGTGGTGCCAGGGACACACCCTATGACTTCGGGTCCTTCCTGTTTCAGACTACAGAAACTCAGAGTCTTCTAGGTGAAGTCAAAGATCGAATTTATTGGCTGCAACCAGTAACAGGCATCCTAGAAGTACAACACGGTGTATATTCTCAGGAGACTGCTCAATCTTACAAAGCCAGCCTTCTCTTTTTATACAAAATATTACGCTTTAGGCAAACATTCCTTATTTTACAGTTGACCATTCACATATTTTCACTACAAAGAAAAAGCAGAATCATGATGACAAGCTTATTTTCAGTTCGTCCAGCCCACAACAAATTACCCGGCAAGGCCCAACATTTTTCATCAGATATCGGCGGACCCCCAATAAAAAAGGGCACCTCCTCCTCGTAAAGCGGGTCATAAAGTAAGAAACAGAGACAGGTGTGTGTAAGATTAGGAAGGGTTTGTGTGCGATGAAAGGTTTAAGGCTTGCTGTGCCTTGATACTATCTCGATCGGCCACTGGGAGAAGAACTGACCGAACAGGTTTGGCCTCGGGCAGTGGAGTCAGCTTGCCCAGGTCGTGCAGAAGTCAGCAAAGGTGTACGTGTCCTTCAGACTCGTTTTGGCCTTAGTCACCGGCCTATGTGAGGGCAATCACAAAATGGCTGCCGTATACAAAATGGAACCCGAGGGTTCAGGACGGAATCTCTAATTTCAGAGTGATTTCGTCACTCGAATATGACGAAAATGCTTGTGCATAGTATACTAGCCATTCTTGGTATGCTGATATCAAAATCGTCATGATACGACGATCTTTATAACACGGGTCCAGAATTTTAAGTACTACAGCCCCTCCTTTTGCCCTTACATAGGCAACAACCTATACTCACGCTAATCTGAGTCCAGGTCTATATTCATAAAGTCATTGAGATGTTGCTGTAGCATCATCCTATTACTTAGCTCGTCCCTCGATACAGGTTTCCTTACACACGATGTAGCACAGAGGCCACATATTGCAGGAGCACACTGTACGCACAGACAGAATAGGAAAAGAATGGCTAAGATCATCCCAATGACCATCAGAATCTTCCATCCCCAGGCGGATAACAGTTCCCAGAACCACCCCATCAACGACCAATCTCCTTTATCCACGTGAATAGATTCGGAGATCTTATGCAGTTTGGAAATGGCCTGGTACACTGTTGGAGCGTTATCTGGAATGAAAACACAGCAACTCGATTGGATCACTCTACATACCCCACCTCGGTCTGCAAGTATGACGTCTAACGCGACCCTGTTCTGAAGGGTCATAAGACGATCCGACTGGAGCTCAGCAGTCAAGTTACTAAGGGCACCGGCAGTTTCAACTACGGTGGATTCAACCACTCTCGTCAATTGCCTTATGTTCCTGCTGTTAACCATGGGGCCCCAAAATGGCAGAAAACCCTTCACGAAGTCTCTGAATTCTTGTCCTGCAGTGTCTTCTTTACTGAAGACACCTCTAACTATCATTGTCTTATGGTAATCTGCCGCAGCTGTGTAGGTGGGAGGTAACAGGAACGAAACAAAACATGTGCCCGAAAAGTCAGGGGGCAACCATGTATAGGCTCTATCATGGCAGATGAAATAGGTACCCTTGGCTGCTAAGAACGAAGAGGAAGTCTGGGACGCAAAAACATATGTCCCAGTGCAGACGCTCTTCCCTAACTGAGCTCTGGGATTCTTGCCAGTACCTTGCAGACAAGGTGACCCTGATGGGGTACAATCCAAATCGGGGAGGATCTCTTAGCTTGCTGTTTCTCACTCAGAGTAACTCCATATCCGGTCACGTTCCATCCAATATGCACTAGTGTCTCATCTCTCGGGATAGTCTCATAGGAAATATCTTCCCTAAGGATATCTACTATATCCTTAACTAGAGCACTATTCTTTAGATTATCTTTTACAGAACATAGGGGGTAGACTTCATGTGTGTAGATGAACATCGTTCTGTATGCCCACACAGAACCATTATGGCTGAAAGGCAGGACCAGATAAGGGATACCTTTATCAGTAGTATGAGACATAAGACCACACACCCAACAGTTGGTTGTGTTCATTACTAGTTGGTGTTGGTGCAAAAGCTGAACGAAGGAGTTATTAATAAACTCTAATCTCCTAGCGGACTCATGCTCAGGAAAAGGGTGAAAAGAATGTGAGGAAACAGTAGAAGGAGGAGGTATGGGCGGTGTAGTGGGTGCAAATGTCACTCGAAAAGAGAATAAAACATATCCTATTAAAAACATCATTACACTGAACAACATAAAAATGCATAATATCAAAAAGCGTTTCTTGGTCATCATTCTACATATTCTGGCTTTAAAGTTCATTTCTTTGGCAGGTCTCTCCATCTCGAAAAACTCAATCCTCTCTAAATGCTGCTCGCGATGGTAGGGTGTTCTATGCTAAGGAATGCTTCTGTCAGTCCAGGGCAACTCCCTTAGACCAACCAGAACTGTCGACCTAATGTCTTCAGCTGCACCCCAAAGACTTCGGCAACCGCGACCCTACAGCTGAACCCGGATGGTGGTTCGAAAAACAAAAATAAAAACGTTTCTCAGATGAGAGAGCTGCACTTTTTTTAAAAATAGTAAACAAAAGGAAATTTGTATTAGTCCATAGTTCTCGGCCTCAGATTATAGCGTCTTTTCCCAGGTAATGTCTGGTCCTGAAACAGGAGTTCAGGCTCTATAGTGTCCAATCGAATTGACGGCGGCACAGCTTCTTGCAAGAGATTGTCGCTTTCTCGTTCAGAAATTGTTCCTTTTACACGTGCATCGCTGAAAGGCAGAAAACGAGGCACGGTCTCAGTCTCTGAGTCAGCGACACCCTCCTGGACCCACCGGTCATACGGTAGAGGCAAAGGGACCCTCTTGCAGTGTATGCCGTGGATCCAGTTCTTCTTCCCTTCCACTCGAACGGCTGATCTCGTTGAGAGAAGGACTAGATGGGGGCCGGTCCACCGGGGCTGGTCATTCTTTGTCCGCTGAAAATTCTTGACCAGCACCCAGGATCCAGGATCGATATGATGTCCTGGAGCTTCAGAGACCTGAGGCAGAGTATCATGAACCTGTTGGTGTAAGACACACAATTTAGCCGTCAATTCATACAAATAGTCAAGCAGTACAGGGTGTTTGATCTCACTGAATTTTGTCGGCCTTGGCACTCCCCATATGTTGGCCGGACGGCCGAACACAATTTCATAGGGACTAAGTCCCACTCGCGAATGCACAGTCATTCTGGTTGATAGGAGTGCTAAAGGCAGAGCATCAGGCCATTTAAAACCAGAGCTCGCTTGAATTTTGGCCAGTTTTAGTTTTAGCGTGCCATTATAGCATTCTACTAGTCCAGCTGATTGGGGGTGATTTGCAGCGTGGAATTTTTGCTGGATACCTAGCCCTTCACATACTTTCTTCATCACTCGACCCACAAATTCACTCCCATTGTCACTCCAGACCATTCTCGGCATTCCAAATCTAGGGAAAAACTCTTTCACAAGGTCTTTAACTGTGTATAAGGCAGTGTTGTCTTTCAGGGGATATGCTTCTACCCATCTTGAAAAAGCACAAACAACAACGAGTACGTATTTCAAATTGTTGCACCTTTCCATGTGGATGAAATCTAGCTGCAAAACCTCGAACGGATACGTTGGAGGCGCAAAATGACCAGCTGGAGTTGGGGTTCCCCTACCAGGATTGTATTTCAGACACACTATGCAATTCTTTACCACATTCTCTGCACACTTAGGAATTCCAGCATTCTGCCATACTGGGGCCAACAACGTACAAATCCCTTTCACACTGATATGAGCCATTCTATGGGCCATTGTAACCACTGCAAGCACATACGCATCGGGTAACAACCATCGTTGATGCTCTGACAATCCAACCCAACAACCATTTGCATCCATTTTAGCCGTACTTTCTCTCCACACACTCAACTCTTTCTCGGTAGCTTCAGCTTGAATAGACTTCACACTCTCTATCGTGTCTTCACACATTCCAACGTCACCAACCCATCTTGCAGGGCCTGCAATATACATTCGGCTCATCACGGGCCCGATGTAGGTAATTCTTATTTACCACTTCTTAAATACCAAATTTTACCGATTCGGTATTTAAGAAGTGGTAAATATGAAGGGGGGAGATGTAGGTATTTCCAGATGTGTAAATACCGAATCTTTAAGATTCGGTATTTACTGAATCTGGAAATACCGAATCGGTATTTCCTATTGATTCCTATGGGCTGTGAAGCCCATAGGAATCAATGGGCAATACCGATTCTGTAATTACAGAATCAGTAAATACCGATTTTAGCAAAGGTGCAGGGGGTGTCACTTTGATACCCTCTGGCACCCCAAAAATAGGCATGTGCGCCATGTGGCACACAGACATGCCCTAAGGGCATGTCTGTCTGTCACATGGCTAGGTGTGCATGCACACATGTGCATGCACACCTGAATTCGGTATTTTAACACCCAATTGGATTGGGTGTTAAAATACCGAATCTGAAAGGCCTGCGGCACTCAAAGATGTGCTACCTACATATGCTTTTACAGACTCGGTATTTTTACCGAGTCTGTATTTACCGATTCGGTAATTTTACCGAATCTGTAAATACAGATTCGGTAAAATACCGATTCTGTAAAGCATGCTCCTACATCTCAAAATCCAATTACCGGTCGGTAACGACCGGTAATTGGCCACCTACATCTGGCCCATGATCCCTTGCTGTTTCTTTTGCGACTTCATCAGCAAATGCATTGCCACGACCAACATCATCAGTATCCTTCTTATGTGCACTGCATTTCACAATAGCAACTTGTAACGGCAAAGTTAGTGACTTAAGAAGCTCATTCACCAACTGACCATGCTGTATCTTAGCTCCGTGCGAAGTCAGGAACCCACGTTCTTTCCACAATCGTCCAAAACTGTGAGCCACACCAAATGCATACTGGCTGTCGGTATATATGGTCACTTTCATTCCTTTCAACAACACACTCGCTCTCGTAAGTGCAATCAACTCTGCTGCTTGAGCTGAATTATGTGGGATACGTGCAGCTTCAACAATCGTCTGCAAAGTCGTAACAGCATATGCTGCAGTTGTATCGCCATTCGGAAGCTTGAAGCATGAACCATCCACCCACAAGGTACCATCACACTTCACAAGAGGAGTGTCCTGAAGATCTATTCTCCCTTTAGTTTCTTCTTCTGTTCTGAGAAAACAATCATGCTATTCAGAAGCCTCTATCTCTGCTACAATCGGCAACAACGTAGCTGGATTCAGCGTGTTGCATCTTTTTATGTGTACATGACTCGCTAAAAGTGTCAATTCGTAACCTGACAATCGAGCACTAGTTAAGTGCTGTGTCTTGGTCCTGTTTAACAACGTGTCCACTGCATGTGGAACCATCACAATCAATGTATTATTCATCACTAACCCAGCAGACTGTCGAATAGAAACAGCTGCTGGCGCTGTGGCTCTCAAGCAACTCGGCAATGCTTTAGCTACTGGGTCCAAAGTCGACGAAAAATACGCGCATGGACGCTGCTTGTTTCCGAACAACTGTGTCAATACTGACAATGCACAACCTTCTTTCTCATGGACATACAATGTAAAGGGCTTACTGTAGTCAGGGGTACCCAACACAGGAGCCGAACACAATGCATCACGCAATTCGGAAAAACTTTTCTGACACTCTTCAGACCACGGAAGGGGATTCGGTGTATCTTTACAAGTTAATGCCACCAAAGGTTTGGCCAACAAAGAAAACTTCGGTATCCATTGTCTACAGTATGATGTAATACCCAAGAAAGCATGTACTTCTCTCTGTGTCCTTGGCACACTCAATTTCGCTATTGCTTGAATTCTTTCTGGGGTCAGTTTCCTTCCCTCCTTCGATAAGAGATGACCTAAGTAGGTCACTTCTTGTCGACAATATTGCAATTTTGAAAGAGACACTTTGTGATGCAGATCAGACAAATGACGCAACAACAACAACGTGGCTACTTTACAAATGTCCTCAGTATCTGCAGCAACAAGCAAATCGTCGACGTACTGAATAAGGGTAGCACCATCAGGAAGAACAATCGTATCAAGCTGTGTTTTTAAAGCCTGACTATATATGGATGGACTTTCACTGTAGCCCTGGGGAGCGCGTTTGAAGCGGAAGCTTCGGCCTCCTAAACTGAAGCCGAAAATATCCCTACTCTCCTCGGCTATCGGATGCTGAAGAAAGCATTCTTCAAGTCAATCACCGAGAACCAGGTCGCGGAAGCTGGAATCATAGTCAATAGTGCAGTGATATCAGGAACAACTGGAAATTGTGGCACAATGATTTTATTCACCTCTCTAAGATCAATCACGAATCTGTAAACAGGTGGCTGGGAAGGGTCAGTACGCTTCAAAACAGGCAGAACAGGACTATTGCAAATGTTGCCTCTTGTCTCTTCAATTACATCTTTTTCAATCAAATCATAAATGATCGCTAGCAAGGCTTTTTCACCTTCACTAGAGATTTTATATTGGGGAATGCGTGGCATTTTAACATTGGCTTTCAATGTCACAACATATGGCGGTATTTCCAAAAGACCCACATCATTAGGACCAGTAGCCCAAAGGATATCAGGAAGAAACGACAATTCTGTCGGAAGTTTATCCTTTGACAAATACATTGGAGAGACCACTTTCTTACCCAGTGTAAGTTGTACTCCCGAAGGAGAACAGTACAAAGTCGCATACAATCTCTTTAACATATCCAATCCTAACAAGTTTTCAACACAACCTGTCGTTAGAATAAGGGGTGCTTCAAATTCTCAAGGTCCAACAGAAAGGGACATAGGACTAGAAATCGGGTTCCTAACCGGGGCGCCAGAAAAACTGACTGAAACATTCATTTCGGCAGACAAAGGTGCGCCAGGGAGTTTTGAGTGCATAATAGAACTCTTTGTAGCACCAGTATCCAACAGAAAAGGCTCTGACACACCTGACACACCTGATGTAATCACCTCAACGTAAGGTCCACTCTGATCTACTGGAACTGAAACAACTCCCTCTCTTTGTCTATGGCTGTCCTAGCAATCATTACCTTCCATATGCTCATCTTCTGCATAGTAGTCATCAGCATAGAACTGAGTCATCCTACCAGATGTGTTATTCTGCTGATCAAAGCTATTCATTGAATTTTGAGGCAGAAAAGAAGGCGCGTTCTGGGGGAAAGTTCCACGTCCTCTACCTCTAGGAGCCTGTTGAACACCTCGACCTCATGCACCAGAAGCACCATTCATACGCTGTAACAAAATAGGACAACTATATTTGAAACGACCTTCTTCTTTACAATATGAACACTGATTGGGACCTACAGGAGCACGCTGTTGAGGATACTCGAACCTTTGCGAGTTCCTCTGAAACTGTTGAGGTTGCTGATAGTTACTCTGTCCACCACGTGGCGGATACCTTTGTTTTTAACTCTTTAGTTTTCTTGTCTGCTCTATCCTTCTCATCTTTATCTCGATTTTCATAATACTGTGCATAATACTGTGCAGTAGCCAATATCTGTGCTGAAGAGGAAACGGCCCAAGAACTTTCTGAATCTTTCAATTTCTTACACAGCTCGGGAAGCAAATTGTGCACAAACTTGTCAACGAACAACCGTTGACCACCTTCTGTACTCATATCTTGACCACTGTGGTCGATAAACGTTTTTTCAAACCTGGTGAAGAAATCAGACACTGTCTCGTCTTTCTTTTGCTTACACGCAGACAATTTGTCCCAATTCACTCGCATAGCAGGCATCAAAGTCTTCATGTAAGTAACAATTTTATCAGGGAGATCTTCTACTAAAGGCTCAGGTTTAGCACCACCAACTTGTCTGTCATTCGCAGCGCCAATATTGGCCCATGTGTCGCCTAACTCTTGCGTATGATCTGTATGACGAATCAATCCCCATAAAGGCTGCGGAACAACATTTCCAAACAACATGTCTATGTCAGCTAAATTCATAATGCATGAGCCAATTCCTTGTAATACCCTGCAGGATTTTTATGGGGGTCAGGCAATGTCTGTTTAAGGGCCAAAACTTCAGCTCGCTTCCATGGAACATGTACCCAGACACGCTGAAAGTGTGCTGGTACAGCATCAATGTGATTGGCGGCATCAGCTTGAACTGCTTCCTTCCATACCGGAGGAACTTCTCTCATGGGATATTGTCTCACCTTCTTTCTAGCAGAGGAATCAGGCTCAAACAACGACTGAGAAATACCCTCACTCCTAAACGACAACAATGTCGCAACTGCTTTCTTAACATCGGAACCCACAATCGTGCCTTTTGCGAACTCGAACCGAACACGACACAACTCAGGCGGATTGAATTCCAAATAATTTTCCTCCAATTCCTCACAAAGAAAAACACACATTTTCTCAAAAACCTATCTCTGTTTCGGTGCTTCCCACTGATGGAAGACATCCATAACAGACTCTAGCTCATATCTTGTCGGGTCGGTAACCCATTTATGTGCCAAATAATCCAGTGTTTTCCTGTTCTCTAGAGTCAGGCAGTTGACTACGCAACTGTTTGCGCGCTGAGACAGGGGTTACATTTGATGCCCCAAAGAGAGGATATAGAAGACTAGCAACAGTGTCAGTCATTCTCTGTCGAACGGAAGGAGAAGTCGACGAGAGAACAGGAGGAAAAACAGGGTGAGGCAAGGCAGGCGCAGATGCAGACGCAGAGGCAGTATCAGGAGGAATACCAGAGAAGGTAGTTGATGCAGTAGGCAAGATCGTAGGAAGCACAGATAGAGCAGGTAACAAAGTCGGCGGCCCTTGAGGAGGCTGCACCAGGGGAATAGGAACCAGCTGAAGAGGAGCTGGTGGTTGTGGAAGAACCTGCGGCACAACAACCGGAGGTTGCACAACTAAAGGTTGCGGAGGTGCTGTAGCACTCTGCGCATAGGGGGGTGGCGAACTCAATAAGTGTGACATTAGGGGGTCTTTTTCAAGTTCTTTTGATGCATCTTGCTGAAGACGCGGCAAAACTGGATAGCATTTATCAATCGCCATTTTACGTTGCCTGTGCAACTGCTCACTTGCCTGTTCTTCTTCATTATCTTTATAATGCGTAGCAGCTTGCATTATCGAGATACCCCTTTCTCTCTTATTTCTCTTCGCTAATTTAATTTCTTTCTGTTTGGCTTCCTTTCCCCATAGGCGGAAAGAGTCAAACATCGCCGGCCGGGCTTTCTTCTTAAAAAGTTTAACCTCCAGATTATCTAAGATTTCCGTGTCAAAGCTACCATATTGGGGCCATTTTAAAACACCATCCTTTCTGGTGTATCGGATCCATACGTCATTATATGTGATGGGGCCTACGCCATGCTTCACATACAGTTCATAAGTTGGAGTTCCAATCGGAGGAACCGGACACGAGTCCTCCAATCGGGAATCCTTATTACAACCAAGACAAAACAAATTTCGAAGTCTGCTAAGACCAGGCATCTTCGCTCTCTAGTCTAGCTTCAAACTTCAAAGGATTATCGAATACGATAGTCTCGTGAATACACGAGTCCCTCGGCTTTGGTACTTGCAAGTTCCAAATCAAAGATCCCAAGGGGATACCCAAACTAAGAACCAAACTAAGGACTGGGAGACGCTCCACTTATACTTAACTGAGGTATCGATGATGTCACCAGAAGACTCGTCTATCGTTTCGCTCTACCAATCATCAAGGGTCCAAAACAGGGCGATAGTCAGGGCAGCAGTCCTTCGTAGCCGTCGGGAAGCGGGGAACCTCGCAGCAAAGACTTTCGGACCACGTCGACATGCAGGGGTCGATGAAGTGGCGGCCTTCCTCCAGAATTTTCACACGAAGCTCCTCACAAACCTCTGGCTTGGACCGGTACCGCTGATATCGCCCCACATTGGGCGCCAACTGAAGTTCTGGGTTTTTCGGAACCCAGTGGTGCCAGGGACACACCCTATGACTTCGGGTCCTTCCTGTTTCAGACTACAGAAACTCAGAGTCTTCGAGGTGAAGTCAAAGATCGAATTTATTGGCTGCAACCAGTAACAGGCGTCCTAGAAGTACAACATGGTGTATATTCTCAGGAGATTGCTCAATCTTACAAAGCCAGCCTTCTCTTTTTATACAAAATATTACGCTTTAGGCAAACATTCCTTATTTTACAGTTGACCATTCACATATTTTCACTACAAAGAAAAAGCAGAATCATGATGACAAGCTTATTTTCAGTTCGTCCGGCCCACAACAAATTACCCGGCAAGGCCCAACATTTTTCATCAGATATCGGCGGACCCCCAATAAAAACGGGCACCTCCTCCTCGTAAAGCGGGTCATAAAGTAAGAAACAGAGACAGGTGTGTGTAAGAGTAGGAAGGGTTTGTGTGCGACGAAAGGTTTATGGCTTGCTGTGCCTTGATACTATCTCGATCGGCCACTGGGAAAGGAACTGACCAAACAGGTTTGGCCTCGGGCAGTGGATTCAGCTTACCCAGGTCGTGCAGAAGTCAGCAAAGGTGTACGTGTCATTCAGACTCGTTTTGGCCTTAGTCACCGGCCTATGTGAGGGCAATCACAAAATGGCTGCCGTATACAAAATGGAACCCGAGGGTTCAGGACGGAATCTCTAATTTCAGGGTGATTTCGTCACTCGAATATGACGAAAATGCTTGTGCATAGTATACTAGCCATTCTCGGTCTGCTGATATAAAAATCGCCATGATACAACAATCTTTATAACACGGGTCCAGTATTTTAAGTACTACAAAACACCCCATGCCTCCCTCCCACTTCAGCACCCCAAACATGCCAAAGCCACCCAAACACCCAAACAAATCACCCTCCCTCCCATCATAGCAAACCAGATTTGGGGTATACCCATATGTGGGGGGCGCAGAGTCAGAACACTCCCACGTAGTAGGAGTTGACCGAGCACTGATAACACAGCAATGCATCACATACCACGTATATAGCAATCATATAGTGTCCACCGTAACGCCGGGACATCCAACCATGTACCGTGTATTGATAATTAGGTGCCGTACAGATTTCGGATTAGAACAGGACCCTAGACCCTGGACGCACAAAATGTATCACCTCAGAATAGACTATCAAGTTGCCAAGCCGCCGATCAGGTCACATAACTAAGTAGATGTTTGGATATCCCAAATAGCAGTCGACGTGCACAAGTTGTACATCGCAAATGTTAACAATAGAGCATGAGAGCCATGCAACCTTCCAAATGTCACTACATAATAAAAGGGAAAATAACAAGAGAGCAGAAATGTCAGGAAGTGATGTAACAGTACCAAGTTCCTGCTGTTCCATCTCCACAGTCTCCGCTATGTAGTCATAGCCCCAGCTCTACTGTACTGCATTTCAGTCCATTGCTATCCTTAGAGCACCAGGAGGGGCAGTAAACGCAAAGGCCGCAGCCATAAACAGTACACACAGGAGTTAATCATATACAGAGCAAACATGAAACATCGTGCCAGCCAATTGAGGAAGATTTGGGGCCAGATGTAGGAAGCCATTTACCGACCGGTAACGACCGATTTCGGCCGTTACCGACCGGTAAATGGGTATTTGTGATGTAGGTGGCCAATTTTACCGATTCGGTACATTTACCGAATCGGTAAAATACCGAATCAGTATTTTTACCGATTCGGTAACTGCCAGATGTAGGTGGGACTCTTCTGAGTCCCAAAGGCCTTACAGATTCGGTATTTTACCACCCAATCCAATTGGGTGGTAAAATACCGAATCCAGGTGTGCATGCACATGTGTGCATGCACACCTATGCCATGTGACAGACAGACATGCCCTTAGGGCATGTCTGTGTGCCACATGGCACACATGCCTGTATTTGAGGTGCTGGAGGGTGTCAAAGTGACACCCCCTGCACCCTTGCTGGAATCCGTATTTACCGAATCTGTAAATACCGATTCGGTAATGCCCATTGATTCCTATGGGCTTCAATGCCCGTAGGAATCAATGGGCATAACCGAATCGGTATTTACAGAATCGGTAAATACCGAATCTTAACGATTCGGTATTTACCGATTCAGAAATACCTACATCCCCCCTCTCTATTTTACCACTTCTTAAATACCGAATCGGTAAAATTCGGTATTTAAGAAGTGGTAAAATAGAATTACCTACATCTAGCCCATAGTGTCCAAATCATGTTGCAAAGGACCAAAAGCGTCAACCAGCTCACAACAACCAGCATAATGTCCTACTACTCCTCCTCCTCAGACGCAGCCGTAGAATCCCTCTTCCTTCGTTTCAAATGCTTGGCATGTTCCATAGCTGCCTTCGGGGATGAGAACATTTTATTGTCCTCAGCAGTTCCTACTCGAAGCCGGGCCGGGTACAACATGGCATAGGGAACCCCTTTGTTTCTCAAAAACTGTTTCACAGCACCAAACTCTCTCCGAGCTGCCTGGACCGCGACCGTGAAGTCAGGGAAGAAGGCCAATGTGCTACCCCGATGGACAATGGTACCCTTCTCCCTAGCCAGGTGCAGTATAGTGTCTCTGTTCCTATAGTTTAAAACACGGGCTATTATAGGACGAGGGTGTGCTCCCGGAACTGGCCTAGTCGCTAGTGAGCGGTGAGCACGCTCCACAATGAACATGTTGGATAACTGTTCCATGCCAAATATATCTGAGATCAGGCGCTCAACAAATGTCTCCATTTTGCCCACATTGGTTGATTCTTGCAGACCAGTAATTTGGATATTATTGTGCCGGGTGCGCGCCTCCAAATCCTCGTTCTTTGATTGGATCAGAGCAAGAACCTTCTCCATATTGAGAGTTTTATCAGCAACGGTGGTCAAGCTATCCTTGGCCGCCGAGAACCTCTGCTCCCCCTCCCCCACGCGTGCCGTTTGCTTCTCTAATTGCGATGACATATGGTCTAGCCGATGGCTCACAGCTGCCATTGTGCCCTCTATGGATTGCAGCGTGCGGTGGTTGGCCATCAGCGTGGTTTCCAGCGTGGGGGAGCTATCCTCGTGTGTGTGTCAGCTTCAGAGTCTGAGGCCGCCTTCTCTGAGGCCTTAGGGGCCTTGCGCTGTTCGAAAGTGAATCACAGCTGGGATTTATCAGTCCTCCCCATCTCCGGCTACCAATGCTACGTATGTAATGTGTAAAAATGAACAAAAGCACAGCCAGGAGTGAGTGTAGGCAGAGACCAGGCCAACAGTTCCTCTACTTCATTGATACAGACGTGACAGGCCCCAAGTGTAGATTAGCGTGCATGTAAGGAGGCTCCCCTACAAGAATGGCCCTAGTTGTAAAAACACCTGTCAATTAGGCCTTCTAAATGAGGCAGGTGTAATGAGCAGGAGATTAGTGGGGATATAGTGCGTTCCAGCGAATTTAGCCACAGGCCAAAAACAGCGTTGAATCAGTCCGATATCCAGCAGGCCTCTCGCAGTGAGCCCCGTCCCCAGGGCCGATGTCTAAGTACTCCACTCACGGGCGCCTCCGCCCTCCGTCACTCCGCAGCAGATTCCCCTTCTGTACACTGCAGTCGCAGCACGCCGCTCACCGCCACAGCCGCAGGTGAGGTTGTTTTGTAAATGATACAGTGCCACAGATACCACATCGCACAGCACCCAGCAGAATGAGCAGATCGTGATGGGGAACAGCACAGGGGCGCCCCAGTCGGCAGCAAGGCCCTTCACAATCCAGTGGCCGCCATTTCACACGGCTCCAAGACTGTGTCTGCCATGCTCGTTAGACTGGTGTGGAGGGCTCTTCAACACCGCAAACAGCTTGTACACGTTCAGCAGGCAGGTGGTGGATCACCACGTCCACCAGCAGGTCTTAGGATCGAGGGATGCAGCAGATAATTGTCGGATAGTAGCTGGGTCAGGCAGAGCCTCACATTGGTGCGGCCATCTTGCCGTGTGCCCTCTAGCACCCCCCCTAATTTCTGATAGTTACCAATACTGTTGTCATAAAAGTCTGTACATGTAAATTTATATGAATATGCCATTCACCTTGTAAAGTGCTTTGATACCCGCAAGGGTCTAGTTCGCGCTATACAAAACCGTCAAAAATATAAATAAATAAATACATTTAAAAAAGAGGTTAGTAGAGAGTGTTTAGTATAAATAAATATATTTTATAAAGGTTGTAATCTAGTAAACCAAGCTGCTTTACATTCCTTCGAGACTTAGCCTGAAGGCTGCTCTCCATGGCTACCACTAGGATAGCTTTCAATAAAGGTTGTCTTAAACCTAATCCTCAATAAGGGTTGTTTGGACTGGTGCAGGGTGTCCACTATAAATAGTGGACAGCATATACCAGGCCAACTTCTCACAGTAATCATCTCTGGCATTTGGGCTAATGCTGCCTGGTTCTGCCCACTGCATCATCACCCTCCACTGTCCACCAATACGCTCAGCGACACTCACCTTTGACCTCGACATGGACTGCCATATTCCGATTGGTCACCAATGACACAGCATTCAGACTGCGGACTGAGCTCTTCCCCATCTGTTGGACTGGTCATTCCATGAAGGACTCTGGCTGGCCCTCCATGGCCAGAAAAAATGTAAAGTGGGATTTGCATGGCCCCGTACTGGTCCTGCTACAACTCTCCACTGAATGTGCATTAATCATTCATATTCACACAGATGTGTCATGCCCACGATCTTTTACGTGTGGAAGTATGTAGGGTCAGTGATTCCCCCTTACATCCATTTTGCTCATGTTGTGGGATTTGAGTCACAGGGTGACACATTGCTGATTGCGTCCGGGTGGCGGCAGCACCACAACAGGGATACCCGCATCAGTTACTTCCTCATACAGCGCGGGACAGAACCACACCCACAGCCCCGGGGTCATTGTTCACACCCTTATGCTGGAAATGGCATATGCCAGGCCAGCCCACTCTGCTTACGCTTACAGGGGGGACGACAAAGCTACATGTCCCAGATCTTCCTTGTAGTCATCTGCTGATCACAGGTCTAGTTGTCAGCATGCCACAGCCACTCCCTCACTGCTAGTTTACAGCCACACCACACCCATCCAGCACAGGAATCACAGGACACGTGACCCTGCAAATAAAAAGGCCTATGCACACGTGATGGATGCCATTTCCACTCTCTAATCGGGTGTGTCCCTGTGCAGATTAGTAGTGCATGTGTGCCTAGGGCACTACTACCTCACAGTCCCCAGGTCTGGAACGTACATGATGGCGTCCGCAGCACAATACCTAATCATAGAGGGTCCATGACTTGCGGGTTGAAGACTTGGTAGCACTGGACACACTGGGACGGTGACTTTTGGTGCACTGAGGTAGGGGCACCTTAAGTGCTGAGCAGGTGTGCAGCCTGCGATGATGCCCCATTCTGGTGGTCCGGAATGGTGAGGATTAGTGAGCCCTGCTGGACCGCAGTGTAGCGGCCAGCACGGGCCTACCGCCATGTGGTGTTGCCTCGCGGTTCACAGAGTTAGTTTCACCTAAAGGTCTGAGCGGGTGTGCAGTCTGCGCTGATGCCCTGTGCACTGATATGTACTCGCCCATTGCGAAATCAAGACCCCAGAATCAAGTGTGCGACCTTGCGGGTGCCAAGGTCGTGGGCCCCGGACTTTGAGCTTGCACTGGCACGTGGTGAGCCCTCTTGGAGACACGCCGATGGCGGAAGGTGAGCAGTGAGGCCTGGGTGCCCAGGGGCGGGCAAACACCGTTGGGTGGCGGAAGGCGCTGGGGTGCAGCAGCCTGGGCGGGCAAGCGATGAAAGTGTGTGCAGTTGTATGTACTCTGCCATTCCTAATTATGGGCTCTGTTTCAGATGAGGGAGCTGGTGGACTGAACTGTATACCGACAAGTGGTAGGAGACACACCAGAGGCGGAACGGTGAGCAAAGAGACATTGGTCCGCAGTGTCGGCATTCACTCTCCCTCTATTTCTCTATCTATCTTTCTCTCTCTCACTCACTCTCTTTCTCTCTTTTTCTCTCTCTCTGTCCTTTTTGGGTGCTTGACGGCCTTGTTATCTTGAATTTTGTCTTGCAGCTGTGACTCATAGATTATCCAGGCATGACACGCCATGGCTCTTAGTAATAATACTTTTGTGTTTATTTTGAATAAAATGTTTTGTTTGGTAATCCAAAGGTGACTGTGTGATTCTCATTTTTCCAACCTCACATGCATGTTGAATGTTGTTCTTGTGCGACATCAGGCAATTTGTTTGGTTCATGATTTCATAAGGTTGCTGTGACATATCTTTGTCGGGGGGTAAGGGAGGGGTGGCGACCCTGGGTGTTGTGGCGGTAGGTGTTTTGGCCCTCCTGGGTGTCTAGGCTGCATGTTCATTGGCTCCATGGAATTTGCTGCTCTTCATGTGTGGCTCTGGGCTTGGCTCGCGTTCGTGGTGCAGGTTCTCAACCGACTTTACACCAGGTCAGAGCAGGTGTTAACTTCCTGGTGCTAACACGCCTTATCGCCTGTTTTGTGATCTATTCGCCGATCTTGCTGGTCATGGTGAATGTTGCGAAGTGGTGTGTTCCCTTCTTTTTTGCACGAGAAGGCCTAAGCTTCATCTCATTAGTGTTAGTTGCTGGGGTCATCCGTGGCGATGTTTTTTCCAGCTTCTATCGCTGGTAAACTGATAATATGTGCTGTTTGCACCAGCTTGTGAATGGTGCGATGGATTTATTGCCACTTTGGCTGCAATAAAGTGCAGTTAACTCTGCGATAAGTCCTTGAGAATATACCCCCTAGTGTCCAGTGATTGGTTAGGTATATGACCCGCTCTGGAAAAGCCCCTATTCTCTCCAAAACTAAACACCTGAGCCCCGAAGGAATGATCAATCCTTTATCGAAGTTGTGGTCCAGCTACAGGTGGGCCACTCGACCCCCAAGCTGTCCTGGCTACAAATCACTACATACTGCCACTTTATGCTGCCTGCAGTGGCCAAGGCGCACTTGGGTACTGGAGCTCTCTGGCTCTGCAGAGGGGGCTTCACCAGTAGTAGGCTCCCGCAGCAAAGCCCGTGGGCAAGGTACGTGTGGGTGCCTTAATATTTAAGAAGGGGATGTGGGCACATTCAGTGATTTTTTACTGATGCTTTTGAGCAAAGGAAATAGCGTTGGCCATGGGTACTTAGGCTGCCGGGTTTTACATTTGTGTAGGAGTTTTGTGTGGTGTTACATACAGATTTACAATGAAAGTGACTCAGTGCATTCCGCAAGCCATTTGGCTGCGCCGCACTGAGTCACTTTCAAAGCAAAGCAAAGGGATGCGACATATTTACAATAATATATCACAACTCTATGATTTCCCCTGCGCTGGCGCACAAACTGCAGCAACGCACAGGCGTAGGCACCCTTTGCACCATGGTGCAAGGTTGCCTGCGTTGAGGGGAGATTGTTTTTGTGCAGGAAGGCGGGCGCACCTTCCTGCACAAAAACAATCACTACAGTCATTTTCCTCTTTCAATGCGTGCTGTAGAATGCAGCACGCATTGCAAGAGGAAAAAACAAGGAGAAATTAAAACATTTCTCCTCGGGAGGCGTAGCATTCACACTCATTTCCAGATTGATAATTCCTCGTCAATCTGTAAATGTGTCTCGTTCCATAGGTGTTGTATGGGAACACCCAGAGCAACACCCATAGAATGCCCCTTTCACCCAAAGTGCTGCGTGTAAAGGGGCCATATTTACAAGGACAGTGTGGTAAATAAATAAATAATACCCTATTTTTGACTAGACATATATCATAACAGATAGCTCAATAAATAAGAGTCAAGATTCGAGGTAGTAGGAGTTTTGCAGGTTTAATACAGCATAAGGACAGGAACAGGACAACCTGCATAGGAATAGGATGACAGGGCCCAGCAGCTGCTGGGGCTGGGTCTGGGATGAGCGCGCTAACTTTTAATAACAATACATGAGCATATATACATAGCGCGAACACATAGCATTACATTGCGGTAGGCGTAGCAGTGGGTGTGACGCGTAGCAGTCGCGAAAGATAAGAGTAAAAAGAAGGTGTAACTCAGACATGTGATGCAAACGTAACAGAATATGTCATGAATGGGCGGAAACATAGGAGGGGGCTACCTAAGGAGCCGGGACCTCTAACCTGGTGGTGCGCGCAAACTGGCAATGACGTGTTACGAGGAGAAGCTGGGGGCTATGAACTCTGTGCTAGGAGCAGAGACTAAAGTCTGGAGGGTCGGAGCGACATGTACCTAAACCCTATCTAGTATCTGATGTTTAGGGAACATGTTGATATAAACTAGAAGTCATGAGGGGAAAAGCTAATTGACTCTAAGACTAGAGCATGCATTTATTCTACATGTAGTGCGTGATGAAGAATATTAAATGACCATTAAATACAGTATTTCTCTTAACATGGAGCCGCATAGGCTAGACAATGACGGAAACTATTGATGCAGTTCAGTAGCTTAGGAATGCAGAGAAGGAGGACTTAACTGATAGCTGGAATCACAACATAGTCTTGGCAGACTCAGAGGCAGGGCCAAGCTGCACCGGGCACTGCGAGGCAGGAAGTAAGTGAAAGGTCGAGGATACAGGTGGGGGCTGGATCGCTCCTCAGCGAGGGTTCAGGAGACAGGAGCTGAATCTGATGTCCGGGCCCTGTTAAGGCCTGGAAACGGGGACTTTATAATGAAATAACGTGCACACTGAGAAACGTGGCAACATTACTTTACATAGGCCTGATATTCGTAGTATTCACGAGGACTGGAAACTGGCATACCAGAGGTGGACACAACTATAATTGCGTCATTAATCGGACATGGGGAATAACATATGCATATTGGTCATGCACACATAACATATGATGGATGACACGTAGTGACACAGAACATGGCAAAATTTACTTTTCCTCATTCCCTCCTTGACACTACGTTTCCATCAGGAAACATTAATATTCATGATACCATCTATCATTTCATACAGTACCATTTGTTCATCTCGAATTGTCTTGGAACGGGATTTAGAACGGGGCTTGGGACTAGGAATACAAGAGGTAGCACAAATGCCGCAAGTCGCAGGGCCACATTGTATACAGAGGCAGCAGCTTAATATGATCGCTACTGCGATACCTAGAAAGGACAGGACTTTCCATCCCCATGCAGAAATTATATTCCAGAACCAACCGGACCATGTCCAGGTGCCTGGATCCTGGTGTAACAGATGGGCAATTTTATGAAGTCTGGTTATAGCTAAATAAACAGACGGTGCGTTATTTGGAATGAAAATGCAACAACTGGATCCGATGACTCTACAGGCCCCGCCCCTATCGGCCAGTATGACGTCAAGGACGAGACGATTCTGGAGCACAACAATTCTCATAAAGGATTGCTCTTCGGTTAAGTTACCTAAAGCGGAGGCAGTCTCATCTACTACAGCTTCAAGGGTTCTTGTTAACCTACGGATTAGCTTACTATTTACAACTGTACCTAAATAAGGGAACACACCTTTATCAATATCAATGAATTGCTCTGCAGCAGTTTCAGTATAATCGACAATCGGGAGGTTTCTCTTGTGTCTAGTATGTACTAGGAAGGAATTCCTATGGTAGTCAGGTGGGGCTAGGAAAACAGGTGGCAGTAGGAAGGCAATGTAACAGGTTCCCTCCCAATCGAGGGGCAGATGAACATATGCGGTTTGACCACAAACAAAATAAGAATGACGTGAAGCTTTAAAAATAGATTTCCCACTGTCACTATACTGGATAATAGTAGTACAATCACTATGTCCTACGTGTACAGAACCATTATTTCGGACGCATAATTCGCCTTTGACTGGTAATACTGAAATAGCAGGTGAGTCTGGAGTAGTATCAGACTGAACATTCAGGACCATGAAATTCGAAGAATAGTTACCTAAATTATACACTTCATTTTCTAGATCTAAACCTGTTCTGTGGGGGAAACCTTGCTTGTCTGGGAAACATGTGCTGTTAAGAAAAGACATATCTGTTAAGGATGACGTTAACGTGGACCATGCTCCACACGAACCATTATTTGAGAAAGGATAAGGAAAGAGTGGCAGAACTCCCTTTGACGTCTGGAAAGGGGGGAGTCGACCACACACCCAACAATTAGTGGCATTGCTGGTTTGATGTGAATAATGCAACATGCGGATAAATGTATTGTTACGCATAGCGAGGCGGTATGAATATTCGTGAGGAGGCAGATCACTAAACGTGTGTTCTACTGTAACATTAGAAGGCTTATTTACATGAGGAACTGGAAAACACAGGAAAAATGCGTAACTAGTGCAGGAAATCAAAAGGCTGAGAAATAATATGAAACTTAGAAAAACGATACATCGGTTTGAGTTTTGACTAACTCTCTCACTATGGGGGTCTATTTTATACATGTCAGAAACAGTCTAACCGTTTCACCTAGGGGAGGACTTAGACAATCAAACTGACTGACTTATTTTACTAGACCGGAGTTTCTGTTTATACTCCTGCTGCGGAGTTTTCTCTAACAAGGGAGGGGTTGTGTCAATGTCATTTGCGGGACAGTCCTTAGGAACAATGTTTTGACAAGTCTTGATATCCTGGGAAATGTTCTTGGAGACCGGTTTCAATCCGTAGAATTTCTTGACGTGCGAAAGGTGCACCCAGCCGCGGCGTCCTTCCAATTTCACAGCTGTACGGGTGGTGAGGAGGACCTGACGGGGCTCCTTCCAACGTGGCTCCAGCGGACTTGATCTGTCAAAGTTCCGGACGAGCACCATCGAACCTGGAACGATCTCATGCGGTGCCACCTCGGTATTGTCTGGAAATGTGGCGGCAACCTGTGAACGACATGAGTTGAGGGCAGACATCAAGGAAGCTAGGTAATCTGTCAGCATATTACATGAAACATCAGTAATACTTCGGGGTCTAGGAGTACCCCACATGTTAGGGGGCCGGCCGAATACGACCTCATACGGGGACAGACCTGATCTGGAATGTGCGACCATGCGCATATAAAACAAAGCAACTGGCAGAGCTACTAGCCAGTCCACACCCTTATCTTTACATATTTTGGCAATTCGAATTTTCAGAGTCTGATTATGTCTCTCGACTAGACCGGCTGCTTCAGGATGGCGTACACAATGAAACTTCCACTGGTACCCCAACAACAGGGAAACGTGCTTCATCAGTTCAGATGAGAATGGCTGACCGTTATCAGAATATACGACTCTAGGGAGTCCATATCGAGGGAAGAATTCACGAACCAACTGTTTGGCAGTGGTCGCGGCTGTGTAATCTGGGACTGGATATGCTTCTGTCCATCTGGACAAAGCGCATACAACTACAAGGACATACTTGAAACCTCGACATCGCTCCATCTGAATATAATCCATCTGGAGGACCTCAAAAGGGTGGTCAGGAGGCTGGAATCCCCCTTGTTCCACCGGGACACTTTTACCTGGATTAAACTGACAACATATCATACAGGTACGGACTTTCTGCTTGGCTGCAGCTCGTAAATGCTTGTTGAACCAAATGTTCTGGATACTGTCTAACATTGCTTTTTCTCCTAAATGTGCTGGACTATGTGCGGTATTAATGATGACTTGAACCATAGAGTCGGGGAGAAACCATGCGGTCCTACCCTTTGTTAACCATCCTTGATCTGTCTGGACCCCTCCTTGTTCAGACCATTTCTTGATTTCATCGGGAGTAGCATGTAATTGGATATCTATGACATCTTGAGTAGGGTCCTTAACTGTCATACATGTAGTCAGATCTGGAGTGTGTGTCATGTTAACTGGACTGTCTAGAGTCTGTGCTGTAAGCTTGGCTGTGCGATCTGCTAGATCATTACCTTGAGAAATAATGTCAGTGACTTTCGTATGTGCTTTGCATTTCATGATAGCGATGGATGTCGGTAAATGTACTGCATCTAACAGAGCTTGAATAAGGAGACCATGCTGAATCTTGGTTCCATGAGAAGTCATGAAACCTCTCTCCTGCCAGAGCACTCCAAAGTCGTGTACAACTCCAAATGCGTAACGTGAATCTGTGTAAACATTAACTTTCAGGTTCTTGGCGTGTATACAGGCTTGTGTCAGAGCAACTAGCTCTGCTGCTTGAGCGGACAGGGTATCAATACGGTGTGTCTCAATAACTTCGGTGTCAGTAGTCACTGCATACGCGGCGACTAGTTCTCCTGTACTAGTTCTCATACATGAACCATCCACATAAAGTGTCAGGTCGGGATCTAGTAACGGAATGTCTGTCAGGTCTTGTCTTGGCTTTGTCGTAATGTTGACTACTTCCACACAGTCGTGTGCGGCAGGATTTGAACTAACTGATGGTAACAGTGTAGCAGGATTCAGGATGTTGCAGCGTCTAATTTCTATGTGTGGCTGAAACAGTGTCAATTCATAACCTGTTAAACGTGCAATTGTCAAGTGCTGAGTTTGTGTTCGATTTAAAAGAACTTCCACGGAGTGTGGGACTTGTACTGTCAGGGAGTGTCCTAAAACTATGGAATCACTTTGTCTGATAGCTAGGGCTGTGGCTGCAACTGACTTGAGGCACGCAGGCAGAGCCTGGGCTACTGGATCTAGTGTGCTCGAAAAATAAGCACACGGCTTGTATTGTCCTGCTTGGTCTTGTGTAAGAACAGATAATGCTGTACCTTCACGTTCAGTAACGAAAAGTGTAAAAGGCTTACTGTAGTTCGGTGTAGCTAGAACTGGAGCTTGGCATAAAGCTTTCTTTAACTCGTTGAAACTAAGTGTATGTTCAGATGTCCAAGGGAGAACAGTCGATACGGCTGCCTCCTGTGTCGTTAACTGTATCAGTGGCTTGGCTAGAAATGCATACTGAGGGATCCATTGTCTGCAATAAGAAGTAAGGCCAATAAAGGCACGTACCTCCTTCTGGGTTCTGGGCTGGGGAAGACTCGCTATTAACTGGATACGGTCTGGTGTCAACTGCCTACCCCTCTTGGACAGTAAGTGTCCTAAGTAGACCACTTGCTGGACACAGAATTGAAGCTTCGAAGGGGACACCTTGTGCCCCATCTCGGCTAGGAAATACAGAACCGTCAGTGACGCTCGCTCGCAGTCACGTTCAGAACGGGCTGTGATCAGTAGATCATCGACATACTGGAGCAGGGCAGTGTCAGTTGGCATGTGAATGTTGTCTAGTTGTCTCTTGAGTGCTTGACTGTAAATACTAGGACTTTCTGTGAAACCTTGAGGAGCGCGTGTAAACATATAGCTCCTTCCATTTAAACAAAATCCGAAAAGAAACTGGCTGTCTGGATGGATGGGAACACTAAAAAATGCGTTCTTGAGGTCTATGACAGTGAAGAACGTGGCTTCGGAATCAATAGCAGTTAACAGGGAAGAGATATCTGGGACTACTGGGTACTGCGGAATAATACATTTGTTAAGTTCCCGTAAATCAATCACTAATCGATATACTGGGGGTGCATTTGGATCAGTACGTTTCATGACTGGAATG
Organism: Lissotriton helveticus; assembly: GCF_964261635.1. NCBI lineage: Eukaryota > Metazoa > Chordata > Amphibia > Caudata > Salamandridae > Lissotriton > Lissotriton helveticus. The sequence continues at coordinate 1,701,803,586 of NC_136069.1, read as the reverse complement.
ATCGGAGAGTTACATACATTGGAGTCAGTTTCTACAACTACTCCTTGAGCCATGAGCTCGTCTATAATTTTGGATAAGGCTGCTACAGCCTCAGGTGGCAATCTATACTGCCTGATTCGTGGTAACACTACACCTGGTTTGAGAGTCACACGATGGGGTGTGATTTGCATGTAACCTACATCAGTTGGACCTTGCGCCCATAAATGCTGCGGGACATTAGACAGTCTTGAATCAAAATCTCGTAATACATAGTGACCCTTAAAGTCACGTAGGAACAGACGTATTCCCTCTGGGGAACAACATATAACTGCACCTAACTCTTTCAGTGTTTTAATGCCTAATAGATTTTCTGGACATGACTTAGTAAGTAACAGATCAGTAGTGCGGGACAATGGACCTACTTCTAGAGTGACTGGCTTTGAAATCTCATTAACGATAGGCTTTCCTGAAAATCCAAGGGAAACATTTCTTGAGCCTGAGAGCGGAGCCCCTGGAACTTCGGCATGACTAATTGTGGTCCTACTTGCCCCTGTATCAATCAAAAACTTTCTGTCTTTCCCTAATACTTGACTGTGAACATAGGGACCTTCTTGATCTACAGGTATCTCGATGAGAGGCAAGCCTACCTCCCTCTCTAGGCTGTTTCATGAATATGGCTGGTACTCTGGATACTCAGACTGTGCATACTGGTACATCTGCGATGTAACATGCTGTGTTGCAGCAATAGGCTGCGGTGCTGTAACTGTCTGTGGTGCATTCTGTGACTGAGGAGTCTGTGAAACTTGCTCTTGTCTAGGCGGACGTGGTCTTTCTTTAGTCTTACCAGTAGCTATGTTATGCTTCAGAACCGTACACTCATTTATGAAATGACCTGGTTGTTTACAATAATTGCAGTTCCCTTTAACGGGTGCTGCAGGATGACTGGCTTGATTCGGACCCCTCTTCTGACTGTCTTGAGGAACAGATTGTGCAACTAGCACTTTCATTTTCGTGTCTTTCATACGTTTTCTCTCGTGTTCTTGCTCTTCCCTGATTCTATTCTGGTGATACTGGAGCATCTGGAGCATCTGGGACGGAGTATTTGCTTGCCAGGTGCTTTCGACTTTCAGAACTCGGTTTTTAATTGGTGGACTTGAATTCTCGACTAATTTGGTAACGAAAAGGTGAGGGTATGACTCACTACTTGTCTTGAGGCCACTGTTGATACTAAAGCACTTTTCAAACCTAGAATAAAAATCACTAATATCTTCATCTTGTTTCTGTTTACAGGCTGAGATTGCATCCCAGTCTTCTTTTCTCGTTGTTAATAATCTGGGTAAAACTTGAATTAATAATTCTGGTAATTCTTTACATTTATCTCCAAGACCAGTACCTGGTACTCGTATCTTATCTTCTGCTTCTAGGACTGCCCAATCTATCTTTTTCTCTCCCACCTCCCATTCTTTTTCCTTTAGCTTTTCATACACCCCTGCGGGCAGCAGAACCTTTAACATTTTAATGATATCTGGGTAAGTGTATTCTCCCATACGGAGCATGTCTTTTAATTCTCTATGGAACCCTGCTGGATCTTTGTCATGACAGGGAATTAATTTCTTCATTTCGAGGAGTTCCATCTTTGTGATCGGAGTGTATACAAACACTCGCTGCATTTCGCCACCCGCTCCTCTGACTGGGTGGACTTCTCGTAACGGATTCTGTCTGTCTATGTAGAATGATTTACTTTCTGGGGGTGAGACATGAACAAAATGCGGGTTTAAGAATGTTCTATATTTGTGGCGCTGTTCTAGAATGACACTAATTAAATCGGTACCTAGACCTCTCCATTTGTACTGGAGTAACTCGTTCAGGATATCATGTAACGGGCCTGGATCAGAATGTTGACCCTCATACAGAGTAATGAGGTACTGAATCATATACATACCCACCAGTCGCTGCTCGGCTGGGGGCATTTTCAGAAACATTTGTGCCACTATTTCGTCTGGAAAAGTGGTAGAATCAGTAATCCATCTGACTGCTGATCGGACTAGTTCCTGTTCATGCATAGTACTTAACTCACTATAACCGATTCGTGATTTCAGAATGTGATCGGTAGCTTGAAATACTTGTTCTAGGGAACCTTGTTCTGGTGCTGTATGATGGAAAATAGACTTGGGTTCTAGACGTAAATGGCGATCTGGAAATCTAGGTTTTCCTACATACGCTATTCTGGCAGTATTCTCATCGTCTTCCTCTTCAGGATCAGAGGTACTTTCTTTCTCGCTTACTTGTGCTGCTTTACGCTGTTCGTGTATCTTTATTATCTCTCTACGGATTTTCTTGTACATACTTTCCATGGCACCAATGGTATTGTGCTTTCCTTCGGCTATATTATCACTCCACTTTGTTAGAGTTTTCATTTCTTCCGGGTCTTTAGACGGGTAATCCTGTTCTCTTATTAGACAGTTAATTAAGAACTTTAATATCATGCGCTGAATCTCGGCTTTCCTTTGAGACATGGCATCACTAATACTTTGTGGGTCATCCCCTGTACGGATGAAACGATATATCCTGTCTAGATCTTCTTTCATATTCGGCAGGGTGACTAGATACTCGGTCACTCTCCTTACGCGTACGGAATATAAAACCATATTAAACTCGCCTGGAACTGGGTCATAGACACATTCGCCAAGGGTTTGCCTGATCTCTGCAACAGACTTATTACTTTTAGGAGTACGCTGTGATGCTTGAGCATGTAATTCGAGTGCTGATAAACGCTTGTATGGCGGCGGGGTTTGAGGAAGACCTCCTCCTGCGGCCCCTAAACTAGAATCATCAACTGATGCTTTTCGTCCTGGCAGGGTCGGTAACTGTAACGTGGGCTGGACTTGTATGGCGGGCTGACCCGGGGGGGCTGTTAAGGGCACCCCGGTGTCTGGAGGAGCAGGAATTACCTGATTTACAGGGACTGGCGGAGCGCGAACAGGATTTGCATATTCGGGGACTGTGTCGTCCAGATAGGACGAAATAAAAATATCAGCTGCGGTCGGTTTGTGACGTAGCTTGGTCGGAACTAATGGTGGCGGGAAATTACTGGATGCCTCTGGGGTCGCTTTTGGCAAGCCCTCAGCAAGAAGAGGATACATACCCTTAATGAGGGCATTCCTCTGTCTGTCTGATTGCTCAGTTCTAACTCGTTCACCTATCTCGATTAATTCTCTTTCTTGGGCTCGTTCTTGGGATTCTCTACTTAGTTCTGACTTTCTGATTTCTTTTTCGGTTCTTTTATGAGCTTCTTTGCGCCATAACTCGATGGCATCTTTCTGTGATTGTCTGGCTTTCTTTTTCCATAATGCCTCCTCTACTCGCATGATGCATTCGGCATCCCATGTACCCGATACGGGCCATCTATAATTTTCTTCTAACTGTTTGGTATATTCTACCCATAAATCTAGATACAATATGGCACTTATGCCATGTTTCTGATACATAAAATGACCTGGACTGTCCCTAGGCGGGACGGGAACTGCTGCTTCCAGCAGACCCTTTCTAGTTTTTAACTGACGTAACTTGGAAAATATGGGCATGACTGAACTGTAATCTAGACACAATACAATACACAATAAACACGATACCTATTTCCCATTCATACCACGACATTAAAATACATGAAAAACATTTAAAATAACAGTTCGAACAGAATACTACCTGGAAATACTGAGAACAGAACACATGAATTTTCTCGAGAACAGAAACTGACTAGAATAGAAACTAGATGCACTGCTGAAACAGTACGAAACTTACCGGTCTCATAACGAGACACGTCAGGACCCGTATCCACCGAAGTGAACACTTCGTTTGTGGGACTGTGTACCACCAACCCACAGACCAGAGTCAATGAAATTGACCCTGTCTAGATACCACCCCAGTAACGGTACTCACCGGGCAGCAAGAACGGAAGGCCTCGGACTGGACTGGACTGCTACGACGACGAACTTCGGACTTCAGTTACGGGTGGACCTCCGGATACCTCGGACCTTGGACTCTTGGCTTGGGCTCTGGTCGGGACTCGCCGCGTTCCTCCACCGTCTCGTCTGGATGCTGGACCGCCTCCTCCGTCTCCTCCGTGGGCCTGAGGGATACTTGAGCAGAAATATCTGCCACTGCGCAGAAGAGTTCCGTCACGACTGCAGAGGGTCAGGGGGTCGGCGTGGCTTCACCGACGCGTGGGGAAAGGGCAAGTCCCTGTTCGGGCGCCATTATGTGGTAAATAAATAAATAATACCCTATTTTTGACTAGACATATATCATAACAGATAGCTCAATAAATAAGAGTCAAGATTCGAGGTAGTAGGAGTTTTGCAGGTTTAATACAGCATAAGGACAGGAACAGGACAACCTGCATAGGAATAGGATGACAGGGCCCAGCAGCTGCTGGGGCTGGGTCTGGGATGAGCGCGCTAACTTTTAATAACAATACATGAGCATATATACATAGCGCGAACACATAGCATTACATTGCGGTAGGCGTAGCAGTGGGTGTGACGCGTAGCAGTCGCGAAAGATAAGAGTAAAAAGAAGGTGTAACTCAGACATGTGATGCAAACGTAACAGAATATGTCATGAATGGGCGGAAACATAGGAGGGGGCTACCTAAGGAGCCGGGACCTCTAACCTGGTGGTGCGCGCAAACTGGCAATGACGTGTTACGAGGAGAAGCTGGGGGCTATGAACTCTGTGCTAGGAGCAGAGACTAAAGTCTGGAGGGTCGGAGCGACATGTACCTAAACCCTATCTAGTATCTGATGTTTAGGGAACATGTTGATATAAACTAGAAGTCATGAGGGGAAAAGCTAATTGACTCTAAGACTAGAGCATGCATTTATTCTACATGTAGTGCGTGATGAAGAATATTAAATGACCATTAAATACAGTATTTCTCTTAACATGGAGCCGCATAGGCTAGACAATGACGGAAACTATTGATGCAGTTCAGTAGCTTAGGAATGCAGAGAAGGAGGACTAAACTGATAGCTGGAATCACAACATAGTCTTGGCAGACTCAGAGGCAGGGCCAAGCTGCACCGGGCACTGCGAGGCAGGAAGTAAGTGAAAGGTCGAGGATACAGGTGGGGGCTGGATCGCTCCTCAGCGAGGGTTCAGGAGACAGGAGCTGAATCTGATGTCCGGGCCCTGTTAAGGCCTGGAAACGGGGACTTTATAATGAAATAACGTGCACACTGAGAAACGTGGCAACATTACTTTACATAGGCCTGATATTCGTAGTATTCACGAGGACTGGAAACTGGCATACCAGAGGTGGACACAACTATAATTGCGTCATTAATCGGACATGGGGAATAACATATGCATATTGGTCATGCACACATAACATATGATGGATGACACGTAGTGACACAGAACATGGCAAAATGTACTTTTCCTCAACAGGAAAAGACACACAGCGTGGTTTTTCCTGTCCTTGTAAATATGGAACAGTAAGATACGCCACCGGTATGTCACAAAAAGTGACGTACTCGTGGCACAGGGAGCTTGTAAATCTGCCCCTGGATTTCTATTACTCTTTGATATCTTTTGTTTGGCCGAGAAAAATGGATACCCTTTTTGATGTGCGTGGTCGCATGAAAGTGGCGAAGAAATATTAACGCAAAGAAAATCGCTAATAGAGGTGGGTCAGCCACGTAGCATGAGGAGGGCACCGCAAGGGGAGATTAGGTAGCGAAAGCAGGTGAAGAGCTGGGCTTGTAGTGTAAGGAGGTGGTGCAGCAGAACGAAAAGAGTTCTGCTAATCAGCGGATAAACCCTGAAAGCGTAGGGAGACTGCACTTAGGTTTCAAGGCTGCATGAACCACTTAGAAGCCAGGAAACAAGAGCATGTTAGCCAATGGCAAACATCAGGTTGGATTACTCTCCTGCTACCAATTACTAGCACAAGGATGCCTTCGGGTAACGAGGCGCTCTAGAAGTGCTGTTTCAATTCAATTCAATTACAACAGTCCTATTACAACAGGTCTTCCAGCAACGCATGCGCGATGCCCAGTCTCGACCTAAGAACGGGGAGAAATAAAGAAATGTCTCCTCGTTTGTTAACATCCAGCGTAGCGCAGAGAAAGGCCATGCAGGAGCCTGAATCTGTCCAAAAACAGAGGGGCAGATTTACAAGACCCGTAAGCCACTTTTGCCCCGCGGTTGCATCACTTCTTTGACGCAACGGCGGCGTAAAGCCAACGCCATGCTGCAGGGTATTTACAACGTGATGCATCTACGGAGCTGCGTCACATTATAAAGTCCTGCGCCACATGAAACCTGCGTCAGTTTTCATGTGGCCGTTCCGGAGCAGGGGGGATCGTTCAGTGCAGGAACGCCTCGCAAAACTGGCTGAGTGTTTCACCTAGTCACTTTTCCGAACCCGCTGCGTCAAAACCATGCCCCTGCTAGAAGCAGGCGTAAGGCTTGACGCACCATGTTGAACACAGGCAGGGTTGGAACAGTGCTCGAGTTGCGTCGCGCCCACGACGTAACTCCACACTGCCACATTTTTACTCCATCAGATGCAACACGCATCTGTTTGTCCTTGCGCCATGATGCGGTGCATTGTAAATAATGCACATCTGTGGTGGCGCAAGGGTAAACTTGCATGCGCATCTTTCCTGGCACATCTCTGCTGATTTGCAGCAGGGATTGCGCCAGAAAACGTAACTGTGCCCAGAATAATTCTCTGTTTAATATTTATCTCCGATATGTGAACGCGCTGCAAAGTTCAATCTTTTTATACTAATTTATTAGAATCATGTTTACTTGAGTGTTAAAGAAATAGAGTCATTCTGCTGGTGATCAATATCATTCATACTCATAAAGGTCTCCAAAAATTGCAAATTCAGGGTCTTTAGCTGCCACACAAAGTGCAACTGACGCCGAGAATTGCCAAAAAAAAAAAAAAAAGAGAATATTGTCAAAGGTCAGTGCTGTAGAAAACATCTGCTCTGATTGGACTCTTGTGAATCTTAGAGTGACTCTACGGAGTTAAAGGCGATCGATGCAGATGGATGATTATTGTACTGCACAAAATAGGAAGACATTAACGTCTAATTAATGAAAAGTGTAATGTGTTTAATTAGATGCGAATAGTTTGTCATCCTTGCAATGCATTATGGGCAGCCGGATATCCGTTAAGACTTCGCCACGGTGCAGGAAGTGCTTCGCCTGGGAGGCGTAGCATTCACACGCATTGATGATTCCTCGTGAATCTGTAAATGTGTCTCGTTCCATGGGTGTTGTATGGGAACACCCACAGCAACACCCATGGAATACCCTTTCACCCAAAGTGCTGCGTGTAAAGACACGCAGGGGGGCTTTTCCTGTCCTTGTAAATATGGAGCTGTAAGATACACCACCAGTACATCACAAACAGTGACGTACTGGTGGCGCAGGGAGCTTGTAAATCTGCCCCTGGATTTCTATTACTCTTTGATACCTTTTGTTTGGCCGAGAAAAATGGATACCCTTTTTGATGTGTTTGGTCGCATGAAAGCGGTGAAGATATCGCTAATAGAGGTGAGGGAGCCACATGGCGTGAGGTGGTAGGGGAGAGCACTGTAAGGGGAGATTAGGTAGCAAGAGCAAGGAACCTAAGACACAAGCTGGTTTGTAGTGTAAGGAAGCAAAGCAGAACGAAAAGAGTTCTGCTAATCAGCAGATAAACCCTGAAAGCGTAGGGAGACTGCACTTAGGTTTCAAGGCTGCAGGAGCCAGTTAGGAGCCAGGAAACAAGAGCATGGGAGCAGCTAACCAATGGCAATCAGCAGGCGGGATTACTCTCCCGCTAGTAATTACCAGTGCAGGGATGACTTCGGGTAACCAGGATCTCCAGAAATGCTGTTTCAATTCAATTACATCAGGTCTTCCAGACAGCGCAAGTGCGTTGCCCAGTCTCGACCTAAGAATGGGGAGAAATAAAGAAATTTCTCCTCGTTTGTTAACACCCAGTGCAGCGCAGAGAAAGGCCACGCAGGGGCCTGAACCTGTCCAGAGAGTAGTCATTCTCTGACTACTTTATATTTATCTCCATAGATATATCAAAGGGGCATATCAGCAAGGCCTGGCGTTGGAATTATCGCCGCTTTTGCATCCGTTTTCGGGCGAAAAGCAGCGATAATTCTAACGCCCTATCAGCATGGACACGCTAATGCGTGGATCCATGCCTTAGCGCTGATTTCCTTAGCGCCTTGCCTCGCTAATGAGATGCGAGATAGGTGTTCCCGACAGAAATACAGCGAAAATAATCGCTAACCCGGCTTCTCCCTATCAACAATGGAATCGCTATCCAGCCTAGCGACTTAAAAAACTAGCGCAAACTGTGTATATCACCGGTTCCTTACGCCTGCTATTTTTATTACTTAGCCATATGTGTCATGGGAGGTGGATTGTCATGCTAAGTCCACATCTCCCTATTTACCCTAACGTTGTGTTTAATCGCTGGAAATGCTGCAATATTGCCAAATTACACCGCTGCGCGGTGTTAATAGTGCGCTAGCCAGGCGATAGAGTCTGGCGATAGACAGCGCTAATTTTGTGCACTGCTAAACACACTGGCCTTTGATGATATGCCCCTAAATGCTCTGTAATTTTCAACCTCTGTACATCAAATACTTTCTATAAAATGTTTAAATTTTTACTCAATCTTACAAGATTTCTAGAGTATCAGAAAATTGATCTTTGATGGCAATCGAATTGAGCTTGTTTTCTTGTTTGCTTTCAGTCTGTTCTTTATCACTTTCATGAAGACCTATAAAGGTCCCATAAATTTACGAATTCTCTGTTCAGCCACCACACGGAGAGCAACTGAAAAGGAGAACGCGACGACTGTTGAAATGAGAAACAACGACGGGAACTTGAATCTGATAAGATTGCACACTGGTGAATGTTAGAGTGACTCTATGGAGTTTATGGGATAGATGAAGAAGGATGATTAACATATACGTTCAAAAATATGGAGAAATGGACGTCTAATTAATGAAAAGTGTCATGTGTTTAGTTAGATACGAAGGGTTTCACATATTTGCAATGCATTGTGGGCAGCCGGATATCCGTTCACAGTTTGCCACGATCCAGGAAGTGCTTCGCTCAGCGTCCCTCGGGATAAACAAAGCAGGCGTGGTGACGTCACAGCGCTCCCCCGTCAGGCGTCTCTAGTGGTCCCTGTATGGCTCGGACACCGGCTGGAGTGGGACACCTAGTGTCGACGTGCGGTACTGCACCCGGGTATCCTGTGGAGCCTTTGACCTCACTTCTCTGGTGCAAAGCATCACAGAATCTATACTGTTTACATAATGCAGCCCGACCTCTGACCCCAAGATAAAAACACAGACAAAATATTGCACCACTCACAGGTACTTTAAACAAGCATTGGCCATGCCAATTGGTTTCGCCATATTAGTGTATTATGAAAATATGTTTTCGGTGCAGTGCAGAGTTGGAAAAGCAATACAATGACACATGCGTGGCTCAGACAGGGCTAGAGGGGAACCCTTGCCAACTTGTAGTTGCCTTGTCATCTGACTCCGGCCTCAGAGAGTGTGAGGGCAGAGCCATGGAGAAGCACCAAGACAACTCAGCAGTAGGCACCTTTGGGGTACCTGTGCCCAGCAGCAGAGAGAATCCTGCAGAGGTCACATTCCGCATCAGGAACGATGTTGGTCTTTTTACTACCCAGGGCATCATTCACTGTGACAGTAGCCAGTTTAAATTAATATTCTGCGTCTTGGATTCGATGGATATCATCAGCACTTTGCTTTATCCGGTCTAATGCACTGACTGCTACACTCTTGTCACTGGTGGCTTGCAACTTGAACAAGTTACAGGCAAGTAGAGCAATGCTTGGCCGAGGGCCCCAACAAACTATCTGTGAGCACCTCATTAAAGGAAATTAGGTGTTCTTATTTGTCCCGGTTGACACCCTTCCATTAAAATATTGTTTTTGTTGTTTTTTTTAATTAGGTTTCAATATTTATTTCTTAAATTTCATTGAACATGAATAAAAACCAACAATAGTTGTGCCATGAATTCATAATGTGTAAACTGCATCCAGTTACCCAAACCCCACAGCTCACACAAAGCAGGTGATAAAGAAAAGAAATCCTAACCAACAGAAGAAAGACATCGAAAGACTTAACAGTAGAGCACAAGCTCCGGGGAGATGGGATGGAAGTGGGAGGTAACCATTCAGCTTACAATGTCAACTACTCATTGCAATAGATGAGGTCAGTAAGCCAGTCCTTACATTTGGGGGTTTGTCCCCACCCCCATCGACAACGGGCACTTCTAACTATTGTTACATAACTCCTAAACCCAATATTCAAGTCTTTGACATGCCCAAGCAGGGCCATGACAGAAGTAAGCGAAGAGTGTCCCCTATCATAATAGAGAGAGCATCACACACTTCTGCTAATAAAAATGGGCCGGCTCACAAGACCATGCCAGGTGAAGGAAGTCAGCACCTGCTAACCCATATCTCGCACACATATCATCCACCAGAACCTATGCAGTTTAGCAGGAGCATTATTTTTTAATTTGTATTTATTTAAAGAGTTTTATATAGCGCTGGCTAGACCCGAAGGTATCAGAGCGCTTTACATGTGAATCAACAATGTAACAGAAAAAGATCAACAATTACACAATGCATCAAAAAATAGGCAATACAATTAGGAGAGGAGAGAAAGGAGAGAGAAAAGTAGTGGAGGGGGCAGGGGAGGTGAGAAAGGGAGGATAAGGGAAGAGACAACAAGGAGAGACGAAAGGAAGTCTGTCTAAAGACCGACTGGGTGGGTGACGACCAAGGAGGGAATCCACGGTCCATCTCCCCTATAGCTAAACCAGGTAGCTCCATTGGGCATCAGACTAAATAGTTCAGTCTGAATACATTGAGAGAGGAGAGAAGGAGAGACATAAATAGAGGGAGGATGTGGGAAGAGACGACAGGAGAGACAAAAGGAAGTGTCTAAAGACCGACTGGATAGGTGATGTCCAAGGAGGGAATCGCCGGCCTGTCTCCCCTATAGCTAAACCAGGTAGCTCCATCGGGCATCAGACAAAACAGCTAGATCTCAATTGACGAGGGAAAATTCACAGATAAACAGGGTGGGGACTAAGGGCAGTACAGGTGAGGGCAAAGGTCAGTAGCAGAAAAGTGGAGAAGAGTAGAGCGGAGAGGGGTAGGAGGTAGTGGGAGGAGGGAGATAAGGTCAGGAGAGAAGCGGGAGGGTTTGGTGCGACCGTCATTTTAGGCAGCTACAGGCAGTATTTCAGGAGCAATCACTGTGTGGGATAACTACATCGCAGCTTTGTTGTCTCTCGTGCCCCATATTACAGTCTGTCCATCTGTATGTTATGCGATGACATTTAATGTGCATTTATTCTAATAATTGAATTGGACCAGAATGCAAGGCCTTACATTTTTGCAGCAAGGCAAAATCATACCCGAGAGGCAAGTGACCGTCCGGAGAGTGTGTTCTATGTCACAAGGTATCCTTAGCTTTAATCTCTGCTATAGTGAAAGGCATTCACCTCATTTCACTTACACTGTAGTGCGGTAATAAAACTCGAATTTGACCGTAGTGTAGTAATATTCACTGTGGGATGTGTGGGCCCGATTCACAGAACGAACTTAAGACAAAATCCTAAACTTACTACTTTTGGTATTCACAGAGGTTAGGATTTTGTCTTAAGACAAACTTAGACAGACTTAAGACAGTCTTAAGTTAGGATTTAGTCTTAAGTCTGTCTTAAGTCTGTCTTATAACAAATTTAAGACAAAATCCTAACTTCTGTGAATACCAAAAGTCATAAGTTTAGGATTTTGTCTTAAGTTAGTTCTGTGAATCGGCCCCTGTGTTTCTTACGCAACACGTTATTGGGTCGAATTTATTTTCACTGAATTAAAATAAATGTGGCCTATTAACACGTGATATGTACAGCACCTGGATTGATTATCCACATGTATTAATACGGCGCTAAAGCCAATTTCCCCTTTATTTCCACTGTGCAACAACATTGGCATTGACCCTGAAAAAGTTTTGCCTGCCTCACGTGCTGCTTATTACGATTATTTAAACAGGGGAACTCTGCCTAAGAGGGAGATAATGAGGGAGAGAATTAATTTTGGGGCATATTACCAACAGTTAGTGATATTTATCGCTAACTGAGCTTAGCATTAGTTTTTTTAACGCCGAGCTTCGCCCAATATTATCGCTGAGATAACGTCCTATTACCAACGTTAATCTCAAAAGCGATAATATTGCAGGCGTTAGCGTGAATATCGCTGGAAAACCAGCGGTGTTCACGCATTAGCGTGCAAATGCTGTTAGCCATGTTATCCTCCTCCCATTGGATAACATGTCTAAGAACTGGTATTTGCAGGTGTTAGCTTAGCGCGAATATTTCCATCGCTTCGCCTTTCTTGGTAATAGGCGATAGCGATGTTAGCGACTTTCAGTCACTAACTGGTTGGGTACGCCCACTTTGCATGTCATTAGCGATAAATATCGCTGACATGCAAAGCGGGCCCCAAACCGCTCGCTGTCGCCTACAAGCTGTCGCTAACTGGTGTTAGCGACAGCTTGGTAATAGGGCGATGGAATTATCGTCGCTTAGCGGCCGAAAACGGCCGCTAAAGCGGCGATAATTCAATATTGCCACCTTTGGTAATATGCCACTTAGTTATATGTTTATTAACAGGTTTTTTATTTTCTGCGTGACACCTTCGACTTCCCCAGAAATAACATCGCAGTTTCAAAAATAAATTATGACGATGTACTCCTGTCTTGCGCACTCTGCCCTATACATATATGAATGATCACAGCCCGTTTGTGCATGCCTAAAGCGTCAAATAATGGGCCGCCTGTGCTGCAAGGCGAGGATGCGGCAATTTCCCAAACATTTAAGTTTAAAAAATTCTAAAAAACGGGAGTGTGCACCCTCTCACCCTCCCGGGGTCGGAAAGTAATACCCTTTAACATGGGTGCTGCTAACACGCTTAATATTAATGGCAGAAGGCCACCATTATTAGAAGCATTACTGATTGCAGCATGGTGTCATTTTATCAAATAGTAATAGTTATGAGTGTGAGCTTTTATTCATATTGAGTTTGGGACATAACAAAGCCGAACAGCCGACCATTGCCCTTTAATATGCATCACTAGCTAATAGTACGCCCTATGCAGGAACTTGTAATGAATTATACTGAGTCTGCTATTAGACAGTTTGACCAGTCTGCAAGCAGCAGTAGTGCATTGTTTGTTTGTGAGAGCTTTCCCACGTTCTGTTTCCCATTGTGTTCGCGCTTGTCCCCTATAACCGGGAGATTCCTCCTGTGAGGTATGATACAATAGGGAAACCAGGTGACGTTTATTAGCGGCTTGAATCAAGGTTGTAGTGTATTGAAGATGGGCGGTTCAGCTGGAAAACCAGGCATGGCTGCCCTGGTGTTGCATTTGAGACAAATGTAGGTGAAAATCTCTTGAGGGGAGTCTGCGGCATCTCCTAGAGACTGTGGGGCAGATTTACAAGCCCCTTGTCCCGATTTTACGCCACCGCTGCGTCACTTTTGTGACGCAGCGGCGGTGTAAATCCTGCGCCATGGTGCGGGGTACTTACAACGTGACGCATCTGGGAGATGCGTCACGTTGTAAAGCCCTGCGCCAGAAGGAAGCGTTCCTGCGCAGGGGGGGGCGTTCCGGCGCAGGAACGCCTCCTAAAATTGGCTGAGTGAAATCTACAAGATTTCACTCAGTCACTTTTAGGCCCATGCTGCGTCAAAACCCTGCGGCTGCTTGAAGCAGGCGTAAGGCTTGATGCAGCATTGGATGAATAGGCCCCCCAGAGCATTGCTGGAGCTGTGTCGGGCTTGCGACGGAACTCCAGCAATGCGCCGCCCGTTTCTGCCCCATGGTGCGCCGCATTGTAAATGCGGCGCACCATGGGTGGCGGAGCTGTGGCGCACAATTACTGGCGCATCCCTGCTAATTTGCAGGGATGCGCCAGTAATTGGAAATCTGCCGCTAAGCCTAGGAAAGGAAGTAACCAATCAGATATAAATCACCCCATTCATTTAGCCCATGCTGTTTGAGCTGGAGCCGATAAAGGGATTTATGCGTAACAGACAATAACGGATGATAGGGAAGCAGTACAGGACTCGTTTACCCACTTTAGGACCGCCTGTGGCAGGCTGTCCAGGTGCAAGCTACCGTGGATGAAATAATGGAGGGAGTACCTAACGAGGCACCGAGGAATTAATAAGAAGGAATGGGGCCATGTATCCCTGATTGACAGCCAGATGAGGGAACAATGGAAAGGGACGGTACTAGTGAATAGCATGGTGAGCAAGGCCGGACTGAGAACCAAAACCGGCCCAGGCAAAGTGCTCGGCCGGCCCCCTTGGGGTGCGACCGTGCTCTTTGCCGGGGCCGGTTTTCAGCCGATTTTGTTACAGGGCTGATTTTGCAGCTATGCTGCAAAAACGACCCTGTAACAAAAACGACCCCCAGGGCCCAAAACCGCCCCCCATCATTGCGGCGCACCGGGGGATTGCCCAGTGACCGCAACGGATAGTCCGGGCCTGATGGTGAGCTGAGCATTCAGGTAATAAAGCTGTTTTTTTTTTCCCGGGGCTTCAAAGCCGCCCTCTGAAAAACAGTAATGTGAGAGTGTCCCTCTGAATGCCGGGTTTTCATCCCAGCCTATGCTAAACGAATCAGCTGCGTTTACAATGCTCAGTAGAAAGGTCAGTTGATGGGGACCGGAATATTAAACGAGCTGGGTCGGTATGTCCTCTGACCTGTAGATAGCGTCGGTAAAGGCTTTTTCCTGCAAAGCTTTCTTTTTCCAGCCATTGAATCGCCCCCTCTCGCTCCAAACCAACTCATCTTTCAGGACTTTGCTGTTAATATCGCTGAAGGAGAGTTTCAGGGCTGCCATGTCGAAGATCCGCCAGATAACAGAGGTGGCCAACATGAAGCCCAGGGCTCTGCCGCTGCCTCTGAAAAACTTCCTCACCTTGGGCCTCATTTATGAGGCTGTGCGTCACTTTTACGCCGCTGGTGTGTCACTTTTTGTGATGCACCAGTAGTGTAAAAAATACGCCTTGTTGCGCCACATTTACAAAGTGACGCATCTAGGTAGATGCCTCACTTTGTAAACCCCTGCACTACATTATACCTGCGCCAGGTATAATGTATGCAGGAGGGGTGTTCCCACGCAAGAAAGGGTCGTAGTAGTGACGCAGAGAAATCTGCCAGATTTCACTGCGCCACTTCTAGGACTCAAATGCGTCAAAATCTTACGCCTGCCTCACAGCAGGTGTAAGACTGACGCAAGCCCTTTCACATGGGGCATGCCCCATGTGAAAGGACACATTGCTTTAGTTGCATCACTTTTGTGTCACACTCCAGCAATGCGTCACTTTTGCGGCATACAGATACGTCAGAAATACTGACGTATCTGTAACTCCTTGCGCCATGATGCGTCATACTGTAAATATGACGCATCAGGTATGTCGCAAAGAGTGTGCACTGAGAAGTGAGGCATCGCTGCTTTCATGCAGCGATGCGTCATTTCTCATAAGTGAGGCCCCTTGTTCATAGTGAACTGCTGATAGCCGGCCAGAGCGTGACTGCTGCTGCAGGCCATTGGGACGGCTCACTGACTCGCACATGGCGCCGCTTTGTGTCTTTTGGCTGCTTGTGCTGTCTCTGCCTCCCAATTGAGAAAACACTAGTTTTGTTGTGCATGCTCACGATGTAAAGCATCGTGCGCATGCGAGACAAAGAGTGCGATTCACTGACGAATGAAATAACAAACAAGCATTGAAAATGCAAAGGGACTCTTATTTACGCGAGCCTTTTTGCATTTTCAACGGAAGTGCGAATGTGAAAAAAAGAACGAACAGGAGGGGGCGTGGGGGTGGTGGAGGTCCAAGAAGTCATGGACTACGGGAGGGAACTAGGAGAGGCAGGGGAACAATACTGTTCTTGAAGTAAAGGGGCCGATAGCCGCGGAAGGAAAAAAATGACGACATAGCCGGCAGGAGACGGAACTAACAAGATAAACACCAATCAGAATGCAGATTGTATGATTCAAGCCAATCAAACACATGGCCGGAAAGTGGGCGGAGCTTCCCCCACTATAGTGTGTACAGCATCTTTCGTCGAGACAGCGCATGTGCTGCCTAGGCGAAACCTTTGGGACCTTATAAGTGTTTAGTTTTCCAGCACAATATCCTTGGTGCAACAACATCAACTGTTGCAAGGCTAAACATTTATAAGGTCCCAAAGGCGAGACCTATTGGCTATGCCAATGCTTGTTAAATGTTGGTGTGCAGTGGAGCTTGGTAAGCACATTTTATTTATTTATTTTATTTTGGCATTTTGTATAGCGCGAATAAGACCCTTGCGGGTATCAGAGCGCTTTACAGATCAAGTATAGGTAATGGCATATAAACACATATAAATATAAATACAGTGGCATATATGAATACAGTAAGAACTGGGAACAATTAAAGATTAGCACAAAGCTGCAGTAGTGTATAGGACAAGTTCAGGTGAATTTGGCCATGAAAATTGATTTCACTTCTTTTTAGATGGGTTGAGTCTCGTTTCTGGTGGTAGAGCGTTCCATATCCTGGGTGCCATTCCTGAGAAGGTACAATTGTATGTTTCTTTCTTGGAAAAGCGTTGAGGTTTCAGAAGAAGATTGTTAGAGCTCCTGGTATTGTATACCTACTCTAAGGGGGTTTGGTTCGTCCTCCTTCGTCCATTGGCCTTGCTGGCTCTGTAACCTTCACCCATTGGCTTGTGACATTGTCAGTCATATCCTAGACCAGCCCCAGTAGCAAAACCCGTCTCGCCTTCTTTCTATTGGCTCTTGCTCTTCGGTTGTATCCTTCCACCTCCACTGGAGTGCAGCGAGGACTATTGTACACTTCAAATGCACACTTTGTCCTCATACATTTCATTCTTTATCTCATACATATACTGTGAAGGCAAAGCAACTTTTTAAAAAAACCTGTATTTTACATTGCTGTTGAGAATTCTATTGTGTTTTTTGCCAGCACTTAAGCGTAAAAGTCAAACTAATGGGCTTTGCCAGTGCCAGTGCTTGCTTCTTGGTATTCAATATTTACTTTGTCTTAATCCCCATTCCCGGGTGTCTTTGCAATAGTTACCAGATTCTTGGAGAGAACTCTCTATTTCTGTAGTAATAACCACTTTCATTTTCTTCTAAGCACTACTTCTCAATCATGTTTTTGCTTATGTTCACTTCCGGTTTCTTAGTAATCGTCACTTCCTGATTCTGGTAACGACTTTATGATTCTTTATTAACACTTCCATATTTTGAGTAATCATTTTCTCCTTTTCGGTAATCGCTTTCTATTTTTTGCGAACCATCGGTTCAGGTTTGCGAATAATCAACACTTCATGTATGCCTATTTATTATTTCTGTTCCTGCCACTCAGTGTGGAAACTGGAAGTCATGGAAAACCCACCAGCTCTTCTTTTGTTGTCATACTGTGGTTAGCTGATGGGCTTTGATCATCTGTAATACTTAAGGTGGGGGTCGGGTGGGAGTGCATTCATAGCTGACAAATTTTTGTGGTCCATGAGTAATATGCTGTTCTAGTCTACATTTTTTCCTTTGACTTCTGGGACTTGTAGTCCTGTTTCCTAATGAATCAACAGGACTTCTAGTCCCAGAATTCAAAGTGAAACCCTGGACTCGAGCAGCATATCAGCCACTGACTTGGGAAATATGGCAGGGCTGGGCAATGTCCAGACTCTGCTGCGTTTAATAAAAATTCTAAGGAGCCCCTCCCCTGACAGGTTTCAGGGGTTTTACCGCAACCACTTTACCTCTCTTCCTTCCAGTTTTACTGCCCCATTGCTAAAACAACACTACATGTACCACAAATGGGAAGATTTGGTAATCAGACAACCGGCCAGACTCGGGCTTTCACAGGTGACACGGGACAGCTTTGGCACCCTATTGGACATATGAGAAGGGCGGAGACTTCCAAGGTGATCCTTGTTTGCAAGCTTCCTATTGGTTGTCAGTGACATGAGTCTGAGTTAGGATTAAAGTCCATGTGAGTTCGAAATGACAACCTTAATCTTAGATCACATTGCCCTATGGTACTTGTAGGCTTACATATTGTAGCAGTAGTAACATGGGCGTCAACTCACCAAAATGCCTAGTGTAGTGGAAGTGACATCACATGCCATCTGACTGTTACTTTCACTCGCACTCATACATACACACACATTCACTCATACATACAGTGTCTCTCACGGTGTCTGCGTGTCCTCAGCTTTCGACACAGTCTCCCACGCAATTCTGTTGGACAGGCTCCTAGAGATGGGGATTTGTGATACCCCGCTGGCCTGGATTACCTCCTTCTTGATGGGCCGCACACAACAAGTCTGGTGCCGTCTGTTCTGGTCCAAAGATAAAAAAACACTCGGCTGTGGTGTGCCACAAGGATCTGCCCTCAGTCCTCTTTTTTTAAAATGTTTATCTTGCACCCCTGGCAAAGGTGATAGAGTTATTTGGGGTTAGAGTGGTCTCTTACGCTGACGATACTCAGCTCATTTTCTCTTTCAGAGACCACTCGCCCCTCGGATTAGAAATTTTAAAACCTGCCTTTCCAATATTGTAGCCTGGATGACTCTGAACACGCTAAAACTTAACACCGATAAAACTGAGGTGTTGTTCTTTAATCAAGCGACCCCCCAGTTACCCGCCACCTGGTGGCCTGCGGAATTAAACCCTCCGCCCACCCCGGTAAAGGTGGCACGCAATCTCAGTGTCCAATTTGACAACGAACTATCCTATAAAACTCAGATCCTGAAAGTCACCTCGGCAAGCTTTGGCAAACTCCACATGATAAAAAAGATCTCCGCCTTTCTCCCCACGGAGTCACTGAAGACAGTGATGCACGCCCTGGTCACTTCGCACTTGGACTACGTGAACAGTTTATATGTAGGACTTCCTGCCTACCTTCTCCACAGACTGCAGATTGTGCAGAACGCCGCAGCCAAGCTGATTTGTAAGGTCCCCTACCGGCATTCCATCTCACCTCACCTAAGGAAGCTTCATTGGCTCACTATCACCGCGCGCATCAAATTTAAGGCCCTTGTATTGGTCTTTAGGGCTTTGAATGGAAAAGGCCCAGATACCTCAGACACTGGCTAAAGATAGTCCAATCGTCTTATGATCTCAGATCAAACCACCTCCGTCTCTTGCTCCCTCCCAGATTCCGCCTAGCAAGAAAGGGTGGTAGAGCATTTGCGGTGGTGGTATCGAAACTCTGGAACTCCCTACCTATCAGTCTTCGTCTCATTGACACTGAATCACAATTCAGGGGCAAACTGAAGACTTTTCTATTTTCCAGCTGCTAAATTCTTTGTTCCTCCCGCTTGCAGTCCTCTGCGCCGGGACACTCCCGTTGGGGGTAGCCGTGCGCTCAATAAATGTCAAAAATAATAATAATAATAATAAACACATATACCCGCAAGCACGCACAGAACACACAGTTAAAAGCATTTTTTTCTTACCTCAGCTGTCAGATAGGGTCATATTACAGATAATTGTACTACAATTAAAAAACCATGACTGAAAGCAAGGAAAGTGGCATCCCTAAATAACGTCTACAAGGTGTACAGGTCCTAGCATGGCCAGTGACGTGACATGATAGGAACACGCAGAGCTCACGACTGCCAATGGGCCACCCGGGTCCTCCTAGCAGGCAGGCTGCAGCTCAAAGCTGGAGGAAGAAACAGTAAACTTTGGGAGGGGGTGAAGGGGGGTTATGGACAACCCCAGGGCTTTAAGTGGAAAAAAAAAATGGCGGGGGCTCTAAAAGGGGCGTGACAAATTTCTTAAAGGGGTTTGGCCTATCTGAGTAGGGGCAAAATTGAAAGTATTTCACTATCAAGACATGTTACCCACACTAGTAACACCAAACAAAAACCGGGACATCTGCTCACCCTACCTTTGACGTTTGAGGCCCGAAAATAGAGCTCCCTAGAGGCCCCTTTCGAGGCCCTCCAAAAAAAAACTGGGGGGCTCAGCCCCCCACACACCCCCCACTTAAAGTCCTGGACACCCCATAAGATGTGAACTCGTGTTGTGTTCTGCACTATCTGGCCACGTCTCGCGTCGCTTCTATTCTATTTTCCTCAATCCATGCACAAGACCCATGTTAAACTAAGGAATTTACAACATCGACGTATAACATTATACTTATACAGCGCTTGTTACCACTGACGAGGCGTATGCAAAACCAGACCAATCAAATGTTACAGTTGGAATCGTGCCCGCTTTCAATGATAGTTACATTCCTTTCAGCAAAATATATAATATACATAGATAATAAGAAAAATTGAAAGGCAGCGCAGATGGGCTCACGGGGGCTTAGTGCTCAATTAACATTTTTAAATATTCTAGTTTCAATATAGACGAGGTGATACATATTTGATTGTACATATTTTAAATTGAACGCAACAAAAGTCTTTCAGTTGAGGAAAGCACAGTATTTTGAGCTATGGAAATCAGTGGAAATGTACACACTTTGAGCCAGAGCGCGTTTCCAAAGTACAACGAAAGAAGATTTTGTCACACTTTGTTGGCTTGTGAATTAGCTCGCAGTTGCGAAAAATATTAATCTAAACTGGTATTATTACGTAGAAAGAGCTACATAAAATGTGCAATTCTGCACCGAAAGTTAAACCCCCTCCGCCCCTTCAAAGTTAATGGGGCAGATTTATTTTATCTGGCGCATCCCCAGAGATGCGCCAGTTAATGTACGCCACAGTGCGCCACTGCTCCGCCACCCATGGTGCAAGGCAGTGAAGATGCGTGACGCATCTCTCGGCGCACGCGCAGCGCATTGCAGGAGTCATGTCGCAAGTGCGACATGACTCCTGCAATGCACAGGGGCCACCTCTTCAATGTATGGTGCGTCACCCTTACGCCTGCTTCAAGCAGGCGTAAGGAATTGACGTAGAAAGTGACTGAGTGAAATCTCATAGATTTCACTCAGCCACTTTTAGGAGGCGTTCCTGCGCAGGAACGCCCCCCCTGCGCAGGAACGCCTCCTTATGGCGCGGGGGTTTCCAACGTGACGCATCTCCTAGATGCGTCACGTTGTACATAGGGCGCATTGTTTGCGCCGCCGTTGCGTCACATTACGTGACGCAATTGCTGCGCAAGGAGGCGCAAGAGCCTCATAAATGTGAATAGTTCGATTTTGAAAAGAAAATGTATTGTGTTTCAGTAAAAATTAAACTAGTTGTTGTTTCGTTTTTACAAATGTTTCCGCGCAGGAATTAAAATATCGGCGCGAGTGGAATTTGGGAAATAGGACGGACGAGGCTGGCGCGAAAAATGGGAAATAAAAGGAAGGGATATAGGAAAGCGAAACATGGGGCAAAGTAAATAAACTGGGATGGTAAAAGATCTAAAGTGACGGGGAAGAACAGAGAGGTTGGGAGAAGTACGGGGAGGACCCTAACTGGGGTTTGGAGCAAACAGCTGCAAGGGGTGGGTGGGGTGGGTGGAGGTGTGTGTTGAACGAATTATAGAAAGGCTGGGAACTTCTCTATGGTTCGGAAAATGCGGCGAGAGAGCGCGGAATTAAATATCACAGTGAAAAGGCAAAAAGTGAAAAATAACAGCAGGACGGTGTTCTCGAGGAATAAAAAAATCGGGAGCCAAAGAACACTTGCTAATTAAGGGGCATATTACCAACAACTAGCGATAATTATCGCTATGTTGGTTTAGCGGCGATATTTTTATCGCCGAGCTGCGGCGATTTTTATCGCTTAGGAACCTTGCTATTATCAAGGTTTATCTCCTAAGCGATAAAAATCGTCCGAAATGCATGAATATTGCTGAAAAGTCAGCGATATTCATGCATTACCGAGCTAATGCTCTTAGCCATGTTATCCACCTACCATTGGATAACATGGCTAAGAACTGCTCAGGGGCAGGTGTTAGCTTTTGGAGATATTTGCGCTTAGCGCGATTATCTCCAAAAGTTGGTAATAGGAGATAGAGATGTTAGCGACTGTTTTCAGTCGCTAACATGTTGGCACGCCCACTTTGCATGTCATTAGTGATAAATATCACTGACATGCAAAGCGGGGCCCAAGATGGTCGCTATCTCCTACTAGCTGTCGCTAACTGGTGTTAGTGACAGCTAGGTAATAGGGAGATAATTTTATCTCCGCTTTCTTGGCTTTTAAAGCCAAAAAAGCGGAGATAAACCCCCTTGATAATATGCCCCTAAGTGTCTAGGCAACAAGCGAAGAGAAAACAGGAGAGTAACATGCAGAAGGCGACTGGGAACAAAAACAAGACTTCCGGAGCAACCGAGGGTTCTCTTCTGGTATATATGGCTTTGTCAGGCACTACTTTAATACAAGCATTTGCAATGCAATACGGCTCACATTTCCGTGAGACGTATTGCCTTACAAATGGGACTGCATGCATTTAAAAAAGCAAGAATGGGAGTGGGGGGATGATGGGGGGACGAGAACTGACGAACTGCGGGAGGGGGCATGGAGGTGACATAGGCAATAAAATAATGTTTGAGTAACGGGGCCAATAGCCTCGGATGTGCACAAATTACGCCATGGCCGTCAGGAGGCGGGACTAATGAGTGGAAAATAAATCAGAAGGCAGCCTTTGAAATTGAAGCCAATGAAAACCATAGTTGGAAAGTGCGCGGAGCTTCCCCCACTATATTGCATACAGCATCTTTCGTCGAGACAGCGCATGCACTGCCTAGGCGAAACCTAAAAATAAGGGCTACGTTTAAAAAAGACACATGGACAGGCCAATTGCGGGCTAATAACAAAAAGCACACGACAAGCTTGTGTTCAGAGCTCAAAGCCCTTACTAAATGCCTTGCAGGGCAGGGGGTGCACGTTGGCTCAGGCAAGACCTAAAAAACATTGTCATAAAAAAAACAAGCATTTGCAATGCAATAGGCCTCACATTCGCAAGTCTTTGGAATATTGGCATTGTAAATGACAATGTCTTTTATTTTTGTGTTTTGAAAACCTGCAAGCGGTTTGCAAACACGCACTTTGGGGTAGAATTACAAGCCACTTGTGCCACCCGTACGTCACTTTTCCCATGTTAAAAATGACGTAAAAGTGCCGCAAGAGTCTTGTAAAAAAGCCCCTTTGTACTTATAATCCTTGCTTACAAGAAGTAAGACTGGCAGTAAAAGAGGCGCAGTTACTGCCAGCCTTGCATATCATAAGTGAGAGAGCGCCATGTTATCTTAAAAAAACTGTAAGGGTGCATTATAATCACGAGTATTCAGCACCCGCATATTTAGAGGACAGTACTAATGTGTGTTTTAGAAATGTAACAGTAGGTCGGGGATCAATCCAATATGTAGAAATAGAATTATATTGTTGCAGACTAATGTAGAGCTTTAACAAAAGTGTGATGCTATGAATAACCTAGAAGAAGGGTTTATCGTGTGAAAAGCTGCATTAGAATAGACGTGCCATAGTAAGAGTTGAACATGTAGAGAAATAAATTGCAATGCATTAACGTGAGTAGAATGTAGGCTTCAGAATCGAAAATGTAATGATGCTTTATAATAATGTTGAACGTATTGCTTATTATGTAGAATTAGAAATGCATTTAAACGTGTAAAATGCCTGGGACACGAAGAAGCCAGGAGAGGCCTAACTGTAATTTCTTTAGTTAGCTATAGTTTCAGGCGGAACAATTTCTCCTTGAGAAGACGCTGTTCTCAGCAAATATTGAAATGTAACTTTGAATGTGTGCAGAGTTGCTTCTCACGTATTTCAGCTGCAGGTGCAAGGCCATGGAGCTTGTTAGGTGAAATAATACATTGTTTTAGGAGTTAGGATGGTAGGCGCGAGTATAGAGGAGTATCCTGGAATGCGGGAGTGCAACATTTGGCGGAGAAGGTGCCTGGGATCCATGGACACCTCAACGGACTTTGGATGGAGACGTGCCACGTTGGAAAACTCCACAGACCAACACTTGCCCAGAGGGGGGTACCTAGGGCGGGCCTAGGGCGTGCCAGTCGTTTTTGGAGTTTTGTATTAGGGACAGCATCCCGAGGGTGGAGAGCAGATTGGAGTAGATGCTGAGCAGAGAGCGCCTTGATGCCCTTGGGCTTAGTTCACGCTCTATAAATTCCCTTTCATTCATTCATTCATTCAGTTGGAAGTGCAGAATGTAGGCAGTCTCAGAGTAACTTTAGGGATCTTAGGGCAGAGTGGGGTGTTGTAAGGAGCATCTTAGAACGAGCTCAGTAACTTAAACAGTATACTCGGAGAAAGTGAATGCACTGCTTAGGAAGTCTTCACTGCTGACACCTTTACTCTTGCCTGGGAGGGAACGTTAAGTAGGGATGTCACCTTAGAGTTAGTGTAGAGACAGACTAACCAAGTTATTTTCCTTTCAGTAAATTCAGTCCAGACTTCAAGCGGGGACTGTCATTGTATTGCTAATGCTTCTTGAATTGACTTTGGTGTATATTCTGAGTCGTCTGAGACTCCTGCATAGTATTATGTTTGTATTAGTGCCTGTTTACCTTCTGCACCACTTGCTGAGGTGTTTGTATGTTCAATTGTTCTTGGCTTTGTAATAAATTCTTGAACTTCAGTTCGTAGTCACTAGTCATTTGAATGGGATTCGATTGTTGGGTTACAAAGCTGTTTAAGTTAGGAATTTGAAAATCTTCCCTCTACACTTCTTAGCAGACAAAAAAGTTCAATCGGCCTGCCTCGGGATTCCAGAGATTGGTAAGGTAAAATCTAGTTAAGAATTCCAGCTTCGGCATAAGCAACGAGTATAAGTACAAAGGAGCATATTTACAAGGGAAGTGGCGGAGTGAGTCGTTAGCCTCCCTGGCTTAACGCCTCACTCCGCCACTTCAGAAACGCAGGGCTGCATCATAATTACAACAATATGGAGCAGCCCACGTTTCCCCCTGCGCTTGTGCTATACTTAGCAACCTAGCGCCAACACAGGCACCCTTGCACGACAGTGCATAGCTGCCAAGGTTTCACATTGCTATGTGTGACACTTTCAGAATTTCAGGGTAATTATGAGTGACATTTCAACGAGTATGAGTTTTACTTATCGCAACTTTGCATATCCACTATATTGCAGGAACATAACGCAGTGCTAAAGTACAATTCACAACACGGCGGGACTATGCGATAGTCCCACAATAACGCATAAAATGTCTGCGTAAAAGTCACTGGGATGGCGATAAAAAAACAAACCCAAATGCGGAGAAAGTTGCGATGGGCCCAACCACGATAAAAAAAGTCTGCGTGAATCTTCCCCAGGCCTGCAATTCACACATGTCAGGCGTGAAAAACAACTATAAAAGTGAATTTAAAATCTACAAAAGACAAACCACAATTAAGCACAATGGACTCAGATGGAGCAAGTCCAGGGGATAACCAGACCCCCACAAGCACCCTGGTGGAACAGCCTGGGACACCGGGGTCAGGGAAGGCCAAGGAGAAGAAGTGCAGTAAGAAGCGATTCAGTGGGCAGGAAAACATGATCCTAATAATGGAGGTGGTAGAACACAATCAACAACTGTTCATCACCTCCACTGTGTCATTGGCAACTAAAAATGGAATATGGCAGTCCACCGTGGACAAGGTAAAGGCAGTCGGAGTGCAGAAGAGGACAATGGATAAGGTCAAGAGTCGCTGGCATGATGTGAAGCAGAAAACAAAGAACAAACTCGCAGCCAACCGGAAGGCAGCAATGCAGACTGGAGGTGGCAGTCCAGCGCCACAGGAGGACCTGGATGAGATGGAGGAAATGGTGTCCACAGTCATCAGTGGGGAGACAGTGGCAGGTGTTGGGGGACCAGACATTGCTCGACGGGACCGGACACAACAGTCCCAAGGTGAGTAACGACCAGGGACTGAGTGGAGGGGGGAGAAGGGCACAAAGGTACAAATGCACAAATAAGTAGAGCACAGCTGCGAACAAACCATGCCGGAGTCCCCCAACTCCCACCAAGAGACCACTGTCCCTAAGCATGCAAGCTCTCAGCACTGTATAAGCACAGAAGTCAAAGGCACACCCCCGAAAGGGAGAAGGGGCAGCAAAATCAGAGCAGGAGGGCCGACTCACACAAAATGCTGTACACACATAACAGGCAGAGCACATCAACATTGACTACAATGCGGTACAAACCGCAACACGTGCACAACAGAACACAGGATAGTACAGATGCCGCATGTGTGTAGAAACTGGACAGTCACATTTGGCATTGCAGGGAAATGTGAGATGATGTACAAGTACAAACCCACATCCTTGATGGTGTCGGAATGCCCACTGTCCCGCATCAAATAGGCAGCGCCTCCCAAACAGTCACAATGTCCACTGTCACTCAGTCTGAATGTAAACATGTACAATGTGTCAACATACATGTTAACACAACAGTATCTCCCTTCACATTGCAAGGGAACTACAAGGCCTCCTGCAGAGCTGTCTGACCCTCTCTTCTCTGATGTCGAAGAGGACCACCAGACCTTCAACAACAACACCATCCTACAGCTCGAGGACAGCCTCCGCTGCACACCTCCAGGTGGAGGGCAGCCCAGCTGCCATGAGGAGACCCAACCCCCGGCACAGACCACACAGCAGCCAGCACCCACCACAACGAAGACCACATGGCCTTCAAACACCATGTGTTGGTGTGCAAGGAGCCGCTAGCGGGACAGGTGCGGGTGGGGATTGACCACATGCCAGACAAACTAGATCCCATACATGGGTGTCTGAGCCCAATTGGGACCTCTCACAGTCCCTAATGGCCACCCACACTTCACTCCATGCCTTCCAATGAACCATGGTCGACATTGCTGGAGTCCTGACTCGGAGGCAAGAACAACTGTCTAGTCCGAGTGGCTCCAGCGATGTCTCCCGGGAGTTGGGACACATTCGGAGGTTGATGGAGAACATAGGGCCTCATTTATGAAAAGTGACACATCGCTGCGTGAAAATAGCGATGCATCATTTTTCATTGCGCCCTCCTTGCGACACCAATGATGCGTCATATTTACAGTATGACGCATCATTGCGCAAGGAGTTACAGATACGTCAGTATTTCTGACGTATCTGTATGGCGCAAAAGTGACGCATTGCTGGAGTGTGTCACAAAAGTGACGCAACTCCAGCAATGTATCCTTTCACATGGGGCACGCTCCATGTGAAAGGGCCTGCATCAGTCTTACGCCTGCTGTGCAGCAGGCATAAGAAATTTACGCATTTGCGTCCTAGAAGTGGCGCAGTGAAATCTCATAGATTTCACTACGTCACTTCTACGACCTTTTCTTGCGTCAGAACGCCCCCCTTGCATACATTATACCTGGCGTAGGTATAATGTAGCGCAGGGGTTTACAAAGTGACGCATCTACCTAGATGCGTCACTTTGTAAATATGGTGCAACAAGGCGCAGTTTTTACGCCACTGGTGTGTCACAAAAAGTGACGCACCAGCAGCGTAAAAGTGACGCAAGGCCTCATAAATGAGGCCCATAGAGCGTACACAGGCAGAAAGAGCGTCAGCCACGGCAGCACACCAGCGAGAGGTAGCTGGGTTCCACAATGACATGAAGACCCTCTTTATGGCTTTGCTACCACCACATTCACATGGCTGGCCATCTTTAAATGATCAGATTTCAACCTAAACCACAAACTTCCGAAAGTTGCATTTATTAAATTGTTAAAACGGTGATATCAATCTACAAGATTTCACTCAGTCACTTTTAGGCCCATGCTGCGTCAAAACCCTGCACCTGCTTGAAGCAGGCGAAAGGCTTGACGCAGCATTGGAAGAATAGGCCCCCCCAGAGCATTGCTGGAGCTGTGTCGCGCTTGCGACGAAACTCCAGCAATGCTCCGCCCGTTTCTGCCCCATGGTGCGTTGCATTGAAAATGCGGCGCACCATGGGTGGCGGAGCTGCGGCGCACAATTACTGGCGCATCCCTGCTAATTTGCAGGGATGCGCCAGTAATTGGAAATCTGCCACTAAGCCTAGGAAAGGAAGTAAGCATTCAGATATAAATCACCCCATTCATGTAGCCCACGCTGTTTCAGCTGGAGCCGATAAAGGGATTTATGCGTAACAGACAATAACGGATGATAGGGAAGCAGTACAGGACTCGTTTACCCACTTTAAGACCGCCTGTGGCAGGCTGTAAAGGTGCAAGCTACCGTGGATGAAATAATGGAGAGAGTACCTAACGAGGCACGAGGAATTAATAAGAAGGAATGGGGCCATGTATCCCTGATTGACAGCCAGATGAGGGAACAATGGAAAGGGACGGTACTAGTAAATAGCATGGTGAGCAAGGCCGGACTGAGAACCAAAACCGGCCCTGGCAAAGTGCTCAGCCGGCCCCCTTGGGGTGCGACCGTGCTCTTTGCCGGGTCCGGTTTTCGGCCGAGTTTGTTACAGGGCCGATTTTGCAGCTATGCTGCAAAAACGACCGTGTAACAAAAACAGCCCCCAGGGCCCAAAACCAGCCCCCACCCTTGTGGCGCACCGGGGGATTGCCCAGTGCCCGCAACGGACAGTCCGGGCCTGATGGTGAGCTGAGCGTACAGGTAATAAAGCTGTTTTTTTCCGGGGCCTCAAAGCCGCCCTCTGAAAAACAGTAATGTGAGAGTGTCCCTCTGAATGCGGGGTTTTCATCCCAGCCTATGCTAAACGAATCAGCTGCGTTTACAATGCTCAGTAGAAAGGTCAGTTGATGGGGAGCGGAATATTAAACAAGCTGGGTCGGTATGTCCTCTGACCTGTAGATAGCATCGGTAAAGGCCTTTTCCTGCAAAGCTTTCTTTTTCCAGCTATTGAATCGCCCCCTCTCGCTCCAAACCAAATCATCTTTCAGGACTTTGCTTTTAATATCGCTGAAGGAGAGTTTCAGGGCTGCCATGTCGAAGATCCGCCAGATAACAGAGGTGGCGAACATGAAGCCCAAGGCTCTGCCGCTGCCTCGGAAAAACTTCCTCACCTTGGGCCTCATTTATGAGGCTGTGCGTCACTTTAACGCTGCTGGTGCGTCACTTTTTGTGACGCACCAGTAGTGTAAAAAATACGCCTTGTTGCGCCACATTTACAAAGTGACGCATCTCAGGTAGATGTGTCACTTTGTAAACACCTGCGCTACATTATACCTGCTCCTGGTATAATGTATGCAGGAGGGGCGTTCTGACGCAAGAAAGGGTCGTAGAAGTGACGCAGAGAAATCTACCTGATTTCACTGCGCCACTTCTAGGACTCAAAATCTTACGCCTGCCTGCAGGGTAATAAATGTACTGGAGGAAAAGGTCACAAAATGGATTCAACTTCCATTATCACTAGCTGACAGGATAGCGATTGTAAAAATGGTAGTACTTCCTAAACTACTATACCTCTTTAATAATATTCCCATCCAACCGACAAGGGAAGTCTTCAAACGTTTGACCACAATGGTGTTGAAGCTTATATGGGCGGGTAAGCAAGCGCGTATTACCCTAGCTGTGTTGACATTGCCCTACGATAAAGGAGGGTGGGGCGTACCTGACTTCTTACTCTACTACCTTTGTGCCCAGGCCCAATATGCAACCCACTGGTACCACAAAACCCCATATCTGACATACGTAGCGGTTGAGGAGGGGGACGCGGAACCAATGCCACTAGATGCCATCATCACACATCACAGACCTCCACTCCATGGTAACGACATCAATACGATTGACACCACAAACGCAGCATAGAAGCGAATGGGCCAACTAATGCATAAATTGCCCTTGTATGCGCCTGCACTGCCGCTACACCATCATCCGAACATATCGGTGACTGCTGAAACTGTAGGTATGGGTCTCCTAAAACAGGTGGGAATAGCCTCCATGGGTGACTTATATAAGGACGGGGTTTTCATTACGGAGCAAGACCTGAATTACATACAGAACCCAACTTTGTTGTTTCGCTTTACGTTCCACAGGCTAAAGGGAGCGATCAAGCAGCATTACCCAACCTTTCCAACTGAGCCGTTAGCTATGGATACATTACAATTCCTCCTAACAAACCCCAAAAACACATACTTAGTTTCACGGCTCTACAAAAAGGCTGAAATAGGCTGTAAAGCGACCAGCGCTCAAGATAGATGGAATGCAAATCTGGAGGTTCCCCTCGCAGATAAAGAGTGGGAGAGAGCTTGCTCACTTACCACAATGCTTACGCCTAATGGTAATTTGCGTATAATACACTTTAAATACCTACACCAAGCATATTACACGCCACTCCAACTGCAGAGATATGGTCTTCGTGATGAAGCCCGTTCCAAACGCTGTGGTCAAACTCAAGCTGACTTTATACACTTAGCATGGCATTGTGCAGGAATACAGACCTACTGGACCGAAGTTGTGAATAAATTATCTGAAATGGTGGAAGTTACCGTTGAGTGTACAATCCGCTGTTGTCTGTTGGGGCTCCTGGGAAATCTAAAAGCAGCAAAACGTAGATTCTGCACAGTGGCCTTGCTACTGGCCAAGCGGAGGATTTCCATGTACTGGGAGAACACTGGGGTACCATTGGTCAAGCAGTGGCTGAAAGACATGGCGTACTGCCAGGACACACTTCGAACCTATGAAGAGTCACTGCCGTCTAGATCCAGACCTAGGGACTACTGGGTGTATCTCACCACCTATTTGAATGCACAAGTAGTGGATTGAGTGGTTTTGACTGTCTGTTGCTTAGACAAATCTCCAGTTATGATTGAGCAGAGTAGGCACCATATGTTTCTTTACACTTTGATGTCGGCGGGGCGTGGAGTGCGGTAGTGGAATGATCCAGTTCTGGTTTGAGAATGTTCTACAGTAGCAAAAACAAAATCTGAGACCAAACTTTTATTGTGAACGCGGCCGGCCCACAGTGGTTGCAGGCAACTTGCTGTGTATTTTATATAATTGTAACGTGATGTCGCTATATAACATTTCTGCAATGTGGAGAAGTGTGGCTCATTGGTTAGAGGAGGCAGACCTGGAAGCAGAGGTCAGCCCAGGACCAGGGTTCAATTCCCGGCTCGGCGGGGTCTCGAGTCCTAAAATGTCCATGGACTCGACAATTCTCGCTCCGGTGCCTACTCGATTCACGGGTTCAAACTCTGCGACTCTGGGCAATAGCTTGCTTAATCTCCACAACGGCCCCTCGCGGCGGGATGACTGGCTTTCACCTTGCGGATACCCTGCCGGGGTTATCTCACAGGGGAATACCAGGACGGGTTCCCTAAGCAAGCGCTTAGAAACCGCTCGGTGATTTGCGCTATATAAATTCCTGTACATGTACATGTACATGCAACGAGTTGATGCGCTGCCGGCCCACGTTGGGTTGTAGGCACCAAGCCGTGTAACACTGACGTAATGTATCAATAAAGGTCTTGGTTTAATAAAAAATAAAAAATATATATATATATAACGCCTGCCTCATCGCAGGTGTAAGACTGACGCAAGCCCTTTCACATGGGGCTTGCCCCATGTGAAAGGACACATTGCTGGAGTTGCGTCACTTTTGTGTCACACTCCAGCAATGCGTCACTTTTGCGGCATACAGATACGTCAGAAATACTGACGTATCTGTAACTCCTTGCGCCATGATGCATCATACTGTAAATATTACGCATCAGGTATGTCGCAAGGAGTGCGCACTGAGAAGTGACGCATCGCTGCTTTCATGCAGCGATGCGTCATTTCTCATAAATGAGGCCCCTTGTTCATAGTGCGCTGCTGATAGCCGGCAAGAGCATGACTGCTGCTGCAGGACATTGGGACGGCTCACTGACTCGCACATGGCGCCGCTTTGTGTCTGTTGGCTGCTTGTGCTGTCTCTTCCTCCCAATTGAGAAAACACTAGTTTTTTGGTGCATGCGCACGATGTAAAGCATCGTGCGCATGCGAGACAAAGAGTGCGATTCACTGACGAATGAAATAACAAACAAGCATTGAAAATGCAAAGGGACTCTTATTTACGAGAGCCTTTTTGCATTTTCAACGGAAGTGCGAATGTGAAAAAAAGAACGAACAGGAGGGGGCGTGGGGTGGTGGAGGTCCAAGAAGTCATGGACTAGGGGAGGGAACGAGGAGAGGCAGGGTAACAATACTGTTCTTGAAGTAAAGGGGCCGATAGCCGCAGAAGGAAAAAAATGATGACATAGCCGCCAGGAGGCGGAACTAACAAGATAAACACCGATCAGAATGCAGATTGTATGATTCAAGCCAATCAAACACATGGCCGGAAAGTGGGCGGCACTTCCCCACTATAGTGTATACAGCAGGGGTCTCCAACCAGTAGCCTGGGAGCTACTGGTAGCTCACCAGCACCTTCAAAGTAGCTCTCAGAGGTGAAGCCAAACCAAGCCAATCTCAGATATTCTGTATATATTAAAGAAGGCAGCACTGCATATTTCACTACCCTTAAGAGGTACAAACAGCCAAACCAATGGCAGGGCCTGTTGATACCACTCAAACACACACTGGGTTGGCCTATCAATCAATCAATCAGGGATGTATAGAGTGCCCTACTCACCTATGAGGGTCTCCAGGCGCTGGGGGAGTGTGTGGGGGGGATTTGTGCAGTTTTGGTCAATCGAAAAGCCATGTCTTATGGCTCTTCCTGAATGCTTTCAGTGTGGGGCTTCATCTAATGCTGAGGGGGAGTTAATTCCAGGTCTTGGCCATGATGTAGGAGAAGGGTGTGCCTCCTGTCTGGTTCTGAGGATGTAGAGGATTTCGGCCAAGGCCTGGTCTGCAGAGTGGAGGTTTCTTTTGGGGGTGTTGAAGGAGATTAAGGTATTCGGGTCTGGTGTTGTGGAGGGCTTTATAGGTGTGTGTGAGCAGCTTCAAGGTCACTCTTTTTTCGACGGGGAGCAAGTGGAGTACTTGTTTATGCTGGGTAATGTGGTCGTGTCGAGGGATGCTGAGGATGAGTCTGGCTGCGGCGTTCTGTACAGTCTGAAGTTTGTGGAGGAGAGATTTGTTGATTGCGGCATGGAAGGCGTTCCCGTAAGTCCAGCCTGCTGGTGATGAGTGCATGGGTGACGGTCTTCCTTCATTCGGGGGGGGTGGGTTCATTTGAAGGTCTTGCTGAGTATGTGGAGGATGTTGAGGCATGTGGAAGCTGCAGCGTTGGCCTATGGGTCTGCCACATGAAACATGTTTATCCACTTGAGTTGGGGAGACTTACTGCTATGGTAATACCGTTTGTGGCACTGCGTGTGATGATTTGAATTTTACTTGATTACAAGCATTTAATATTGATAAACGTTTTCCTAGCATTCTGCTGATAACTTCATCTGGAATTTTTTGGTGGTTACTACTGATAATTGTGCTTAGGGTGGTCATAGTGTAATGTTAATACATATCATAAGCATTTGATAGTGATAAAATATGGTAGTAGCTCAGCAAGACTTTCCTTGAGCAGAATTAGCTCTCACTACAGAAAAGGTTGGAGACTAACAAGATAAACACCAATCAGAATGCAGATTTTATGATTCAAGCCAATCAAACACATGGCCGGAAAGTGGGCGGCACTTCCCCCACTATAGTGTGTACAGCATCTTTCGTCGAGACAGCGCATGTGCTGCCTAGGCGAAACCTTTGGGACCTTATAAGTGTTTCGTTTTCCAGCACAATATCCTTGGTGCAACAACATCAACTGTTGCAAGGCTAAACATTTATAAGGTCCTAAAGGCGAGACCTATTGGCTATGCCAATGCTTGTTAAATGTTGGTGTGCAGTGGAGCTTGGTAAGCACATTTTATGTATTTATTTTATTTTGGCGTTTTGTATAGCGCGAATAAGACCCTTGTGGGTATCAGAGCGCTTGACAGATCAAGTATAGGTAATGGCATATAAACAAATATAAATATAAATACAATGGCATATATGAATACAGTAAGAACTGGGAACAATTAAAGATTAGCACAAAGCTGCAGTAGTGTATTCGACAAGTTCAGGTGAATTTGGCCATGAAATTTGATTTCACTTCTTTTTAGATGGGTTGAGTCTCGTTTCTGGTGGTAGAGCGTTCCATATCCTGGGTGCCATTCCTGAGAAGGTACAATTGTATGTTTCTTTCTTGGAAAAGCGTTGAGGTTTCAGAAGAATATTGTTAGAGCTCCTGGTATTGTATACCTACTCTAAGGGGCTTTGGTTCGTCCTCCTTCGTCCATTGGCCTTGCTGGTTCTGTAACCTTCACCCATTGGCTTGTGACATTGTCAGTCATATCCTAGACCAGCCCCAGTAGCAAAACCCGTCTCGCCTTCTTTCTATTGGCTCTTGCTCTTCGGTTGTATCCTTCCACCTCCACTGGAGTGCAGCGAGGACTATTGTACACTTCAAAGGCACACTTTGTCCTCATACATTTCATTCTTTATCTCATACATATACTGTGAAGGCAAAGCAACTTTAAAAAAAAACGTGTATTTTACATTGCTGTTGAGAATTCTATTGTGTTTTTTGCCAGCACTTAAGCGTAAAAGTCAAACTAATGGGCTTTGCCAGTGCCAGTGCTTGCTTCTTGGTATTCAATATTTACTTTGTCTTAATCCCCATTCCCGGGTGTCTTTGCAATAGTTACCAGATTCTTGGAGAGAACTCTCTATTTCTGTAGTAATAACCACTTTCATTTTTTTCTAAGCGCTACTTCTCAATAATTTTTTTGCTTATGTTCACTTCCGGTTTCTTAGTAATCGTCACTTCCTGATTCTGGTAACGACTTTCTGATTCTTTATTAACACTTCCATATTTTGAGTAATCATTTGCTCCTTTTTGGTAATCGCTTTCTATTTTTTGTGAACCATCGATTCAGGTTTGCGAATAATCACCACTTCCTGTATGCCTATTTAATATTTCTGTTCCTGCCACTCAGTGTGGAAACTGGAAGTCATGGAAAGCCCACCAGCTCTTCTTTTGTTGTCATACTGTGGTTAGCTCATGCGGTTTGATCATCTGTAATACTTAAGGTGGGGGTCGGGTGGGAGTGCATTCATAGCTGACAAATTTTCGTAGTCCATGAGTAATATGTTGTTCTAGTCTAAGTTTTTTTCTTTGACTTCTGGGACTTGTAGTCCTGTTTCCTAATGAATCAACTAGACTTCTAGTCCCAGCATTCAAAGTGAAACCCTGGACTTAAGCAGCATATCAGCCACTGACTTGGGAAATATGCAGGGCTGGGCAATGTCCAGACTCTGCTGCATTTGATAAAAATTCTAAGGAGCCCCTCCCCTGCCAGGTTTCAGGGGTTTTCCCGCAACCACTTTACCTCTCTTCCTACCAGTTTTACTGCCCCATTGCTAAAACAACAGTACTTGTACCACAAATGGGAAGATTTGGTAATCAGACAACCGGCCAGACTCGGGCTTTCACAGGTGACACGGGACAGCTTTGGCACCCTATTGGACATGTGAGAAGGGCGGAGACGAGGAGGGAAGATGGCGGCCGGCTAGGACGCCAGGACGGGAGCTCCTGAGTGACTGCTCTATTGGAAATACAGGATATGTGCGGCCCCCGTTAATTCTACTCTACCGTGCATTATGTTTACCTTATTCCTTTACCTCCGTTAAATGCCTCTAAAAACCAACATGGCAGAAAACACTAACCTTTGACTCCGGCTCCGTTTCAACCTCTGCGGACCGCTAACAGATGAGGTTAGGCGGCGCCTGCACGCTGTATGCTGCCGCCCGTTCAAGAAGGATTGCTGGTGGAACCTCGCCGGTTCGAGGTTACATGCCCGCCCTGCTCTGTACTTCCCGATCCCTATTTGTGTTTGACTCGGCAGGGGAGGTGGGGGCTTGCGGTCGCACTGTATCCCGGTGTGAGGAGCGCTGTGCGGGAGGCTCACAGGGTTTGCAGGAGAGCCGCAAGCAGAGTCCCCTTCTTGTTCCGGGGGCGTGAGGTCAGGGAGGGAAGTGGCAAGACTCTACCTGCAAGAGGTGATGCCGTTCATAGAGGGCAGATGAAAACGCTGCCCAACGTGAAGCTCAGAGGAGAAGGATGGGTAAGTGACGGCTCGCAAAGTGTGGGACTGGAGGGAGTTACATATCCTTCAAAAAATGCCATCTTAGGAAATTCCTTGGCTAATGTTGTAATTTAGGAGACCAAGGGGTTTAAAGTATTAAACATTGTACCTGGGAAAGGATACAAAGAAAAAGGAGGAAGAGGCTTAATTGCTAAGGGTGTAGCACAGTCCAAGGAACACCCCAGTGTCCAACAACAGCGACAGCGGATGAAAAAAATTGACAATACTGGGGGAGCAAGAAGCAATGATGGGGATAAAACTCTAAAAAGGGGGGCTGGAGGCACAGAACTTGTTCAAGCGCATGGATTGAGAGCGGAAGCAGAGGTAAACTGTATTGAATCAGGCGGTCCTATAATAATAAGTGAGGGTCAAGGAGCAGTAGCATCTGTGTCTGCGGAAGAGACACGCTCTGAAGAAGCAAGAACAAGCGCGGTGCAGGAAAAGGGCAGATCAAGCTACTGCCTGAGAAATAGACAGTTTCTTAAGTACACCACTCCGGTGGTATCTAAGCAATCTATCGCCCCTCGCAGCACTAAATGGAAGTCTAAGAAGCAACCTCAGATAGACTCAAATAAATATTATACCAAGAGGAAAAACCCAAAGGAAACAGGGAAGATCGGTAATACATTGGAACTTCCTCTCCGAGTAACCCCATCTCTCAGATCCTTCTTTAAAGTCCAGGAGCAGAGTCAAGGGCCTCCCTCTAAGGGGGATCAGGCAGTAAAAGCATTAACCCCTTCCATGCTCATGACGGAACGGTTCCGTCATGAGCGTCGGTTGAGCTGTGCTCATGACGGAACCGTTCCGTCATGACTCCGCCCGCGCAAGGCGGAGTCAGCATGGGCGGGGAATTCGCGCCGCACGCATGCGGTTAAAAACTAACGCTTTCTCTTTAGCACCTAAACCACCCTCAGTTACACCTGGGTCACCAATAACTGGTCTCTCAGTCCTATACAATCCCTTATCTGTCCTTACTATAGGAGAAGTGAATAACATGGATCCCACACAAAGTAACCTGAAGGCTACTGCATTGCAAAGGCAAGTGCAATCAGATTTAATATCTGATGGGGCAAGAGTCTTACAATCTCCTCTGCCAGTAAATCAATTAAGTTCACATCATAATGGTAACAAATCTGGGGGAGATCAACCTCAAAATGTGATGCCTAGTCCAAATTCTGGCTCAATCTCTACGGACTTGTTCCTTGAGAAAATGCTGGAGGAAATAAGGGCAAAGGTTGCCGTATCAGAAATAAACCAGAGCAAAATCCGGAAAGTATGTGAAGCTCTGGACACTAAAATGATTGCCTTGAATGATCGGGTTACAGAAGTGGAATCAGTAGTTGAGGGACTCTCTAAAAGAATGAAAAGAAACGAAAAGGACATAAGGGTTCTAAAAGAAAATGGGAGAAGTACTAATGAAAAACTGGAATCTTTAGAGAACCAGGTTAGAAAAAAACAATCTGAGAATACTGAATGTTCCAGAAGGAAAAGAAGGGACAGATATCAAGAAATTCATAGTACAGCTACTCGAGGAACACTTTCCATGGACAAAGGAGATAAGACTAGATGAAGACATCCAAAGAGCGCACCGAGACCCCTTTGGTAGAAATAAAGAAAGAAAGAACCCAAGGAAAATCTTGATAAACTTTAAAACTTACACTATCAAAGAGAGAATCTTGAGTGAGGCACTAAAAGATGGCCCACATAGCAAAGATGATTGGGCATTTAGGATCCGGTCAGATATCTCCAAAGTCACCCAGGATAGATAATGGGAATTAGGCCAATATATGCAAGAACTGAAAAGCCTAGGGGCCACAGTACAAATGAAGTTCCCTGCGGCACTCAGAATTATGTGGCGAAATAAATTGTATAATATAAGGGAGCCAGCCGAAGTTGCCCACTTTCTGGAAAAGAACAGATGAAAGACCAAGTGAGAATGCAGCCTGGGTCAGGTACCTGATCTTTAAATTTTTGAAGGAGAGAAGTGAATCAAACTCGGAAATTCAGTTCAGGAAAATAAAGAGTTTAAGAGGTTAACGATTAGCCCGAGGGTGGGAAAGGAAAAGGGAAAAAAAAATGTAACTTTAAGGAAAAATAAAAGGGAGCATTTGTTGGGAAAAGTGAGCAGTCACGGAGCTCAAAATGGGCTAATAATGCAGCCCAGCAGGGAAAGAAGGGAGGCTTCACCAGGGAGGTTGTTTTTAAGGCACAAAAAGCATAAAAATATAAAAATAAGCACACGGGTAGGGAGCAAACTAGGGGAAAAAAATGAAAAAATTACCTCAGAATGCAGAAAAGAAGTTATCAGGGTCTGCCAAGCACAGTTAAGGGAAAGTTTGGAAAACCAGCAAGTAAGAGAAAGAGGAAAAGACGGGTAGAAACATCAACATACTATCATGGAATGTAAATGGGTTAAGACTACCAAGCAGAAGGCGAAGAATTTCGGAGTACTTGAGGGTGCGAGATTATAATTCTACAAGAAACACGCTTGTTAAAAAAGGAATGGGAAGAAATCATAAAAAAATTTAATTGGGTAGATTGCTATGTTTGCACAGATCAGGAATGTGTGGTAAAGGGAATAGCCATACTATTTAAAAAATCCATAAAAACTAAAATTGAGAAAACTGAACTAGATAAAAAAGGTAGATGGGCAATTGCATGGGTAAGAATCTATAACACCCCCTACACTATAGCGGGTTATTACAGACCTAATTCCGACGACCCTTCCCCACTACAAAGTTTGTATACTCAATTATTATCTTCTGTATCCCCAATAGATTTAGGGGGATTTTAATCTGATTCCAGACCCTAAAGTAGACCGCCTACCCCCTATGACACAAGCAAATCTCCCTAAAATGAGGGGGTGGTTGAGAATCTACAAAAGAGATCTGGGTTTGGTGGATATTTGGAAGGAGAAAGGGGACAAAAAATACCCCTTCACCTTCAAAAATAAAAGATTGGGTTTATAATCCAGAATTGACCACTTTTGACAGATAAATTATTAGTGAATAAATTGAACACTTGCCTGCCCTGTTGTCGGACCATTCAGCCGTGCTACTAAAAACTCAGCTGGGTAATGAACAATTAGTAACGATATGGACGGTAGATCGCACTATTTTTAATGATTCCCAAAATATTGAGAAGCTTAAAATAGATTTGGTGGAGTACTTCGAGACTAATAAAGAGGGAGTATCACTGCAAGTCACATGATATGCATATAAAGCTATTATTAGGGGGGAGATACTCAGTTTGTCTGCATACAAAACAAAAAAATCAAAGCAAGAAATAGGAATGCTGGAGACTAATATCAGAAACCTAGAGTTATTAATAGAAGCTGAGGCGGATTCAGAAAACAAGAGGAAGCTGGAAGTGGATAAGGGAGTGCAAGAGGAAATGTTAGCAGGTGTACTAGAGAACAGGGTAGGAGAGAGATGGGAGGCAAGCAAGTTAGCTCATTATGAGTATGGGGAGGGGTGCAGCAAATTATTGGCATGGAAAACAAAGACAGAGGCCAGTAGAAATAAGATACTTAATATTCTACCGCAAGATGGCTCAGACCTCTGCTCAGAAGAGACAGTAATAATGAAAGAATTCGTAGACTTTTTCTCTTCTCTGTATACGGAAGATATAGCTCCATTAGGAGAGGATTTAGACGAGTATCTAGAAAATCTGGATCTTCCCGAGTTAAGAAGTTTGGAAAATGAAGAATTGAACGCCTTAATTACAAAAGCGGAGGTAGAGGAAGCGTTGAAAGACCTGAAGAGGGGTAAAGCAGCAGGGCCGGACGCCCTACCAAATGAATTCTACATCAAACTTAGTGAGGTCCTGTCTCTCCCACTTACAAACTTGCTAAATAAAATCTAATAATAGAAGGGAAAACTTCCTGACTCGTGGAATGACGGCACGATAAGTATCTTGCTAAAACCCGATAAAGATCCCGCTAAATGTGAATCTTACCGCCCTATAAGCCTACTTAATTGTGATTATAAGATCTTCACACAAATTCTAGCAAAAAGGCTTGGTAAAATTGCAGGGAAATTAATAAAAGAAGATCAGAAAGGGTTTGTAAGGGGCAGGCAACTGCAAGAACTTACACAGGAACTTATCGGGTCAATAGATATAGCGACAAGCAAAAGAAATTCCCTAACTATATTAACTCTGGACGCGGCCAAAGCGTTTGACAGAGTGAATTGGGCCTATCTGAATGTGACTCTAGAAAAATATATAACCTGAGTGAAAATCTTCAGGGTGCTATTAAAGAACTGTATCGAGCACCAAAAGCCAAGGTCCTAATAAATAGGAATTTAACAGAAAATATATCTATTTATAGAGGGACACGACAGGGATGTCCCCTATCTCCCCTGCTTTTTAATTTATATATTGAGCCGCTAGCACACAGGCTTAGGGCTCACTGAGAAATAACCCCATTTAAATATAGTGAATGGGGAAAAAAATAGCTTTGTATGCGGACGATCTGATGAGTTTTACGGACAACTATGATGAATCTATTAAAGCTATCGTAGACACCTTAAAAAATTTCGGGAGGGTATCCGGTTATCAAACCAATCAATCGAAAACGGAGACTATGAGTTGGCATACCCAGATTAATAGTACCTACACCAGGGAAAAAATTAGATACTTGGGAATAGACCTGGTTAAAAACTTAGACAAGATAACCAAGACAAACTTGGATAGAATAACAGCGGAAGTCAGAAAGTTACTAAAAGCGTGGGGAGGTCTCCCTCTGACCTTTCTGGCTAGATCTAATTTAATTAAGATGTCTATCCTCCCGAAATTTAAGTTTTTATTTAGTGCAATCCCTCTAGAATTTAAGAGGGATGTATTACAGAAAATACAAGGAGAACTAGCAAGCTTTATCTAGGCGTCCAAAAGTACACTTATAGTTGGGGAAAATTGCGAAGAAGAAAGGTAGAAGGAGGAATCGCTAGTCCCGACTTAGTGGAATATTATATAGATTTTCAGTTCAATCATATGAAGGTTCTATTGAAGAATCATGATCGGTACCCGGAACATCTCAAAGTAATGACTGGAAATACTGGACACTTCTTGTACAAATTCGGCCACCCAAAGTATTTCAAAAAAATAAAATTGAAGATTTTATGATGGGAAGCTAAGCTTTGGTACCAGATAAGGAGCACCTTGAATATATTCCATATTATAGTGAGTTTGCACCTATATGGGATTCTCCAGGGACCCCAGAGTGTCTTAAAGACAAACTGGCAAATCCACTGAAAACATCAGGTTTCCAAGTATGGGGCCATTTAATGGTTTACAAGACCATTGCAGATTGGGGCACTCTGTTCGCGAGTACAAATGAATCCCTTTCAAGGTTTAAATTCTATCAACTCACTAGTTGAGCGAAAACATTGAAGGAGAAAAGCAGCGCAAATAAAATCTTAGAAACATCCATGATAGAAAATTCACCTAAGAAAAAAGAAATTGCATTATGGTAATGGGCACTTATTGAAGCCAGGGAGGAGGACTTTCTGATTCCAGAAAAGACCTGGGGGAAAGATGTGCCGTTGCTGGACCTCCAAAATCTGTGGCAAGTATCTATGAACAAATGCTGGTCCATTGTGAAATCTGCTACCCTAAGGAGAAATCACCTCTTTACCGCCCACAGAGCCTACTGGACGCCGAAGCGATTGTCTTAATTTGGCGGACCTAACATGAAAACTGTCCCAAATGTGGCTTACCAAGGGCAGATGACGTGCATATGTTTTGCCAGTGCCCCCAGCTTGAGGGCTTCTGGCGGGAAGTGAGTAAAATCGGTACTGAGAAGACCAATTGTAGTAAGTATTGATCTTGTTATTTTTGGGGTCAGAAGACAAGAGGTAGAAATAGCCCTAACAAAAAAGGGAGAAAATCTCTTGTTTATGTTGATTTTGCTTGCGCGAAGGGAACTTTGCATTAAGTGGATAAGACCAGTCCCCCCTACACACGCAGAATGGGTGGCCTCTATAAATAGAATAAATAAGTGGGACAGGAAAGGGAATCCCAGCGGGAAGTATAACTATTGGGAGATATGGGAAGACCAGTTTGTAAACTAAAATTGGGATATTGAGAATACAAACGCGTTATGGCCTACCTATTTCCAATGATTATGCAATGGCAATAAACTTACAGGCAAAATGCCTGTGTGAGTGGCCAGGGTGGCCAGCTACCCCATCTCGAATGGAAGGTATTGAAGGTGTTGTGGACGTAAGGGGACCCTACTCTGAAAGCACGTATGGCGAAACTCTCCGAGGCCAAGTGCTGTGAAGGTTCAGAAAGCAGAGAAGCGGGTCCCTGATAACTCCAAATACACTCGATTGCAGAATGAGGACAACATTTTTTTTTTTTTTTTTTTAAAGAGAGAAGGGCGGAGACTTCCAAGGTGATCCTTGTTTGCAAGCTTCCTATTGGTTGTCAGTGACATGAGTCTGAGTTAGGATTAAAGTCCATGTGAGTTCGAATCTGACAACCTTAATCTTAGATCGCATTGCCCTATGGTACTTTTAGGCTTACATATTGCCAGTATTACAGCAGGAGTAACATGGGCGTCAACTCACCAAAATGCCTGGGGTAGTGGAAGTGACATCACATGCCATCTGACTGTTACCTTCACTCGCACTCATACATACACACACACACACACATTCACTCATACACACAGTGTCTCTCACATAAAAACACTCACCCGCAAGCACGCACAGAGCACACAGTTAAAAGCATTTTTTTCTTACCTCAGCAGTCAGATAGGGTCATATTACAGATAATTGTACTACAATTAAAAAACAATGACTGAAAGCAAGGAAAGTGGCGACCCTAAATGACGCCTACAAGGTGTA
This sequence comes from Lissotriton helveticus, assembly GCF_964261635.1. Taxonomy (NCBI): domain Eukaryota; kingdom Metazoa; phylum Chordata; class Amphibia; order Caudata; family Salamandridae; genus Lissotriton; species Lissotriton helveticus. The sequence goes on along the minus strand of NC_136069.1, from coordinate 1,701,760,601 downwards.
CAGGTCCTAGCATGGCCAGTGAAGTGACATGATAGGAACACGGAGAGTCTAAAGAGTGGAAAGGCGGGACCGACATCGGCGCACTTATGGCGGGGCGCACCGGCCCCCACTCGCCCCGGGTTCCTTGGTGACCCGGAAGAGATTGAGTCACTTCCGGGTCACGAAGGGAACAAAGGCCAGGCTGGTTAGATCCTGGCCTGCGAAGGGTTAAAAGGCCATGCAGCGCGGGAGTCGGCCTCTTTGACTTCTGCGCGCCATGGCCTCTTCCAGCCTCTAGGAGGGTCCCAAGTCCTCCTAGCAGGCAGGCTGCGCTCACCCCTGGAGGAAGAAACAGTAAACTTTGGGAGGGGGTGAAGGGAAGGGGGGATATGGATACCCCCATAAGATGTGAACTCGTGTTGTGTTCTGCACTATCTGGCCACGTCTCGCGTCGCTTCTATTCTATTTTCCTCAATCCATGCACAAGACCCATGTTAAACTAAGGAATTTACAACATCGACGTATAACATTATACTTATATAGCGCTTGTTACCCCTGATGAGGTGTATGTAAAACTGGACCAATAAAATGTTACAGTTGGAATCGTGCCCGCTTTCAATGATAGTTACATTCCTTTCAGCAAAATATATAATATACATAAATAATAAGAAAAATTGAAAGGCAGCGCAGATGGGCTCACGGGGGCTTAGTGCTCAATTAACATTTTTAAATATTCTAGTTTCAATATCGCCGAGATGATACATATTTGATTGTACATATTTTAAATTGAACGCAACAAAAGTCTTTCAGTTGAGGAAAGCACAGTATTTTGAGCTATGGAAATCAGTGGAAATTTACACACTTTGAGCCAGAGCGTGTTTCCAAAGTGCAACGAAAGAAGATTTTGTCACACTTTGTTGGCTTGTGAATTAGCTTGCAGTTGCGAAAAATATTAATCTAAACTGGTATTATTACGTAGAAAGAGCTACACGAAATGTGCAATTCTGCACCGAAAGTTAAACCCCCTCCTCCTCTTTAAAGTTATGAACCCGTGGGTGTGAATAGTTCGATTTTGAAAAGAAAGTGTATTGCGTTTCAGTAAAAATTAAACTAGTTGATGTTTCGTTTTTACAAATGGTTCCGCGCGAGAATTAAAATATCGGCGCGAGTGGAATTCGGGAAATAGGATGGACGAGACGGGCGCGAAAAATGGGAAATAAAAGGAAGGGATATTGGAAAGAGAAACATGGGGCAAAGTGGAGTGGTGTGGCTCACTGGTTAGAGGCGGCAGACCCGGGAGCAGAGGACGGCCCGGGACCAGGGTTCAATTCCCGACGCGGCAGGGTCTTGGACCAGGGTCAACGGACTCGATAATTCTCGCCTCGGTGCCTTCTCTAACTAGGGATTACACTCGGCAACTCTGGGCATTAGCTTGCCTCATCTCCACAACGGCCCCCCACACACGCCAGGGATGCCTGGTTTCACCTTGGAGATACCCAGTAGGGACCATCTCACAGGGAAAGTCAGGACAGGTTCCCCAGCGGTCTACAGCGCAGAGATACTCCTTCGGGAGTCGATTCTAGCGCTTTAGAAACCCACAATCAATCAATCAATCAAAGTAAATAAACAGGGATGGTAAAAGATCGAAAGTGACGGGGAAGAACAGAGAGGTTGGGAGAAGTACGGGGAGGACCCTAACTGAGGTTTGGAGTAAACAGCTGCAAGGGGCGGGTGGGGTGGGTGGAGGTGTGCGTTGAACAAATTATAGAAAGGCTGGGAACTTCTCTATGGTTCGGAAAATGCGGCGAGAGAGCGCGGAATTAAATATCACAGTGAAAAGGCGAAGAGTGAAAAATAACAGCAGGACGGTGTTCTCGAGGAATACAAAAATCGGGAGCCAAAGAACACTTGCTAATTAAGTGTCTAGGCAACAAGCGAAGAGAAAACAGGAGAGTAACATGCAGAAGGCGACTGGGAACAAAAACAAGACTTCCGGAGCAACCGAGGGTTCTCTTCTGGTATATATGGCTTTGTCAGGCACTACTTTAAAACAAGCATATGCAATGAAATACGGCTCGCATTTACGTGAGATGTATTGCATTACAAATGGGACTGCATGCTTTTTAAAAAGAAATAACGGGAGTAGGGGGTTGATGGGGGGACGAGAACTGACAAACTGCGGGAGGGGGCATGGAGGGGACATAGGCAATAAAATAATTTTTGAGTAAAGGGGCCAATAGCCTCGGAAGTGCACAAATTACGCCATGGCCGTCAGGAGGCATCCTTTGTAATTGAAGCCAATGAAAACCATAGTCGGAAAGTGCACGGAGCTTCCCCCACTATAGTGTATACAGCATCTTTCGTCGAGACAGTGCATGCGCTGCCTAGCCGAAACCTAAAAATAAGGGCTTCGTTTAAAAAAGACACATGCACAGGCCAAGTGCGGGCTATTAAAAAAAGCTAACGACAAGCTTGTGTTCTGAGCTCAAAGCCCTTACTAAATGCCTCGCAGGGCAGGGCATGCACACTGGCTCAGGCAAGACCTAAAAAACATTGTCATAAAAAAACAAGCATTTGCAATGCAATAGGCCTCACATTCGCAAGTGTTTGGAATATTGGCATTGTAAATGACAATAGGGCATATTAGCAAGGAACCTCATTAAAATTATCGCCTTTTTATCAGCATGAAACTGCCGATAAAACGGCAATAATGGGCTTGCTAATATGCGTTATTGAATTCCTATAGAATCCCAGGTTAGATGTCCTGCACATCTAACCTGGGATTCTATAGGAATTCTATAACGCATATCAGCAAGCCCATTATCGCCGTTTCATCGGCAGTTTCCTGCCGATAAAACGGCAATAATTTTAACGAGGTTCCTTGCTAATATGCCCCAATGTCTTTTATTTTTGTGTTTTGAAAACCTGCAAACGGTTTGCAAACACGCACTTTAGGGTTGAATTACAAACCACTTGTGCCACCCGTACGTCACTTTTCCCATGTTAAAAATGACGTAAAAGTGGCGCAAGAGTCTTGTAAAAAAGCCCTTTGTACTTATAATCCTTGCTTACAAGAAGTAAGACTGGCAGTAAAAGAGGCGCAGTTACTGCCAGCCTTGCTTCTCATAAGTGAGAGAGCGCCATGTTATCCTAAAATAACTGTAGGGGTGCATTATAATCACGAGTAGTCAGCACCCGCATATTTAGAGGACAGTACTAATGTGTGTTTTAGAAATGTAACAGTAGGTCGGGTATCAGTGCAATATGTAGAAATAGAATTATATTGTTGCAGAATAATGTAGAGCTTTGACAAAAGTGTGATGCTATGAATAACGTAGAAGAAGTGTTTATCGTGTGAAAAGCTGCATTACAATAGACGTGCCATAGTAAGAGTTGCACATGTAGAGAAATAAATTGTAATGCATTAACGTGAGTAGAATGTAGGCTTCAGAATCGAAAATGTAATGATGCTTTATAATAATGTTGAACGTATTGCTTATTATGTAGAATTAGAAATGCATTTAAACGTGTAAAATGCCTGGGACATGAAGAAGCCAGTAGAGGCCTAACTGTAATTTCTTTAGTTAGCCATAGTTGCAGGCGGAACAATTTCTCCTTGAGAAGACGCTGTTCTCAGCAAATATTGAAATGTAACTTTGAATGTGTGCAGAGTTGCTTCTCAAGTATTTCAGCTGCAGGTGCAAGGCCATGGAGCTTGTTAGGTGAAATAATCCATTGTTTTAGGAGTTAGGATGGTAGGCGGCAGTATAGAGGAGTATCCAGGAATGCGGGAGTGCAACATTTGGCGGAGAAGGTGCCTGGGACCCATGGACACCTTAACGGACTTTGGATGGAGATGTGCCACGTTGGAAAGCTCCACAGACCAACCCCTGCTCAGAGGGTAGTCACTAGTCATTTAAATGGGATTCGATTGTTGAGTTGCAAAGCTGTTTGAGTTATGAATTATGAAAATCTTCCCTCTACACTTCTTAGCAGACAAAAAGGTTCAATCGGCCTGACACAGGATTCCAGAGATTGGTAAGGTAAAATCTAGTTAAGAATCCCAGCTTCGGCATAAGCAACGACTATAAGTACAAAGTAGCATATTTACAAGGGAAGTGGCGGAGTGAGGCGTTAGCCTTCCTGGCTTAACGCCTCACTCCGCCACTTCAGAAACACAGGGCTGCATCATAATTACAACAATATGGAGCAGCCCACGTTTCCCCCTGCGCTGGTGCTATATTTAGCAGCCTAGCGCCAACACAGGCACCCTTGCACGATAGTGCATAGCTGGCAAGTGTTAGACGGGGACCTGGAGGGTCGGCCGAGCACAGTGATCGCACAGACAGGTAACTTCCCCCCCACAGATGGACACCACACAAAGATCAGGGTAACACCTTTTATAGGCACTTCTGGTAGTAGAGTGGTACGATACAAAGCGATCAGGACACGATGATCCTCTCAATTCTAGTCTCTAGTAAGGGAAGGGGGTAGCGGGACAGTCTTGGTACCCACGGGTACGGAGGTGTAACGGTGATAGCTCACAATCCTCGAGCTCGGTGTTCGGATGGGTCGGACCGTGGCAGCGCCGGCAGGTCCCGAAGAGGTCGTAGGTGGCGACGGGCCGCGGCAGCGCCAGCAGGTCCCAACGAGGATGAAGGTTACAACGGGCCGCGGCAGCGCCAGCAGGTCCCACGAGAATGCAGGTTGCAACGGGCCGCGGCAGCGCCAGCAGGTCCCACGAGGGTGAAGGTTACAACGGGCCGCGGCAGCGCCAGCAGGTCCCACGAGGATGAAGGTTGCAGAGGGCTGCGGCAGCGCCAGCAGGTCCCACGAGGATGAAGGTTGCAGAGGGCCACGGCAGCGCCAGCAGGCAGGACAATAGTTCACAAGGCAGGGCTGTGGCAGCGCCAGCAGTCCGTCAAGGATGAGTTCGTCGCGGTGTCTCTCGACTCCAGGATACAACTGCCTTCCTGTCCTGGGGCGGCCTCAGTTATAGGTCTGGCGCCCTTTGATGTCCGGACCCTCGCTCTTGGAGGTCGGGAGGTCTGGGATGAGGGAGTCCAGACACCCAACAGGGGGGTGGAGCCAGCGCCCGAGGAGGCTGGGGGTGCTCGGCACCTGGCGGGGGGAGAGCCATCGACACTTCTTACTCCCATTGACCTGCCAAGTGGTCCGTTCACCTCCTGGGTGGAGGGTGGTGCCGGGATGTCAGGGCCTGGCCAGGCCCAGGGTTGGGGTCGGGCTGAGGCCGCGCGGCCGCGTGGTGCCGTGTCCAAGATGGCGGCTGGGCCGGGCAATGGTGCTGACGGTGGCCCGGGCCCTGTCCTGCGGGGAGGGAGCGAGCCCTTCATGTGGCCTGTCCAACATGCGTCCCCCCCAGCTGAAGGCGGGGAGAGTCACCCATCTTCTTGGGGACTTTCCTCGTCGAGGCGGAAAAAGCGGGACAGGCCATCCGCGTTGGCGTGGTCTTGGCCAGGGCGATGCTCCACAGTGAAGTCCATCCCCTGCAGGGAGATGGACCATCGCAATAGTTTGGGGTTCTCCCCCCGCATCTGCATGAGCCATTGCAGGGGCCGATGATCTGTCTGTACCCGGAAATGGGTTCCGAAGAGGTACGGCCGGAGCTTCTTGAGGGCCCATACCACTGCGAAGGCCTCTCGCTCAATGGTGCTCCAGCGCTGTTCTCGGGGCAGTAGGCGTCTGCTGATGAAGGCCACGGGTTGGTCCACTCCTTCGGGGTTCAGTTGGGAGAGGACGGCCCCAATACCATGGTCGGAGGCATCGGTCTGCACGATGAACTCGCGGCTGTAGTCGGGGGCCTGGAGCACCGGAGCGGTGCACATGGCGGCCTTCAGCGTCTCGAAGGCCGCGTGACAGTCGGGAGTCCAGTTGACTCGTTTTGGGTTGTTCTTAGACGTGAGTTCCGTGAGGGGCCCCACAATGCTGCCATAGTCCCTCACAAACCGCCGGTAGTATCCGGTGAGCCCCAGGAAGGCTCGGACCTCTGTTTGTGTTTCGGGGGGTTGCCAGGACTGGATGGCAGCTACCTTGAGTTGGAGGGGGGCCACCAGACCGCTCCCCACTTGGTGTCCGAGGTAGGTCACGGACCCCTGGCCGATTTGGCACTTGCTGGCCTTTATGGTGAGGCCGGCCTGTTGGAGGGCCTGCAGGACCGCTCTGAGGTGGTGGAGGTGGTCGGCCCAGTGGCGGCTGTATACCGCGATGTCGTCCAGGTAGGCGGCGCTGAATTCTTCGAGGCCCGCCAATACCTGGTTCACCAGTCTTTGAAAGGTGGCTGGAGCGTTCTTCATGCCGAAGGGCATCACTCTGAAATGGTAGTGCCCGTCCGGGGTGGAGAAAGCGGAACGTTCTTGGGCCCGGGGGGTGAGGCCGATCTGCCAGTAGCCCGCTGTCAGGTCAAAGATGCTTAGGTAGCGGGCTGCCCCCATGCGGTCGACTAGTTCATCTGCTCGGGGGATAGGGTGAGCGTCGGTTCGGGTGACCGCGTTCAGCCCCCGATAGTCGATGCAGAATCGGAGCTCCGGCGTGGTGCCCGGTGCCGCGGCCTTGGGGACCAGGACGACCGGGCTGGCCCAGGGACTGTCCGAAGGCTCGATGACCCCGAGGGCGAGCATCTTGGAGACTTCTTCTTGGATGCATGTACGTACCCGATCCGGTACTCGGTACGCCCGGTGTCGGACAGGAGGACTGTCCCCCGTGTCCACGTCGTGCAGGCACCAGGAGGTGACTCCGGGTGCGAGGGAGAACAGGTTTGCGAACGGCAGCAGGAGGGCCCGGCAATCTTGACGCTGCTCTGGGGTCAGGGCCTCGGAGAGTCGGACCCCGTCCACCGAGCCATCTCTTTCCCGAGTCCTCAGTAGGTCAGGGAGGGGCTCGGAGTCTCCTTCTGTGCCACTGTCGGTCGCCATCAGCAGGCTGAGCTCTGAGCGCATGAAGTGGGGTTTGAGCCTGTTGGCGTGGAGGACCCGGAGGGGGTTCCGGGGGGACTCCAGGTCGATGAGATAGGTGACGGGACTCCTGCGCTCGATCACCTTGAAGGGCCCCGTCCATTTGTCTTGCAAGGCACACGGTTCGATGGGGGACATCACCCATACCTGCTGACCCGGTTCAAACTCGATGGAGGAGGCATGTTGGTCGTACCACTTCTTCATGTCCTCCTGACTGGCCTCCAGATTGGCTTTAGCGATCTCCCTGAATTTCCGGGTCTGATTTCGGAGGGTCAGGAGGTATTTGTAGACGTCCGGAGGGGTCTTCAGGGGGGCCATTTCCCATTCCTCCTTCACTAGGCTGAGAGGCCCGCGAACGGGGTGTCCGTACAGGAGTTCGAAGGGGCTGAAGCCGAGGGACTTCTGGGGGACTTCTCGGTAGGCGAAGAGGAGGCACGGTAGTAGCACGTCCCACTGGCGGCGTAGGGGTTCTTCCAGCCCCATGATCATCCCCTTGAGGGTGCGGTTGAACCGCTCGACCAGTCCGTTCCCCTGAGGGTGATAGGGGGTGGTGAAGCGGTAAGTGACTCCGCACTGCTGCCAGAGGGATTTCATATACTTTGAAATAAAGTTCGTACCCCTGTCGCTGACGACTTCCCGGGGGAAGCCCACTCGAGAGAAGATCCCCATCAAGGCTCGACCCACTACTGGGGCTGTTATAGTACGGAGGGGGACCGCCTCAGGATAGCGGGTGGCGTGGTCCACCAGGACCAGGATGAAGCGATGCCCCTGTGCTGTTCGGGGGTCCAGGGGCCCCACAATGTCTATTCCCACCCTTTCGAACGGGGTGGTCACCACGGGGAATGGTTGTAGGGGTGCCTTGAGTTTGCGGCCGCTCTTCCCGCCGGCCTGGCAGGTCGGGCAGGACCGGCAATGGTTGGAGACGTCATTTCTCATTTTGGGCCAAAAAAAGTGAGTCACCAGGCGGTGGTAGGTCTTGTCTTGGCCCAGGTGCCCGGCCAGGGGGACATCATGGGCTAGGTTCAACAGGAAGTCTCTGAAGTGGAGGGGCACCACCAGCACTCGCCCGGCCCCTAGTTCTGCGATATTCTGCTCGCTGTACAAGAGATCATTGTCCCAATAAACCCAGTGGGCCCCGGTGGTGTCTCCTTGGCTCTGGGTGAGCGCTTGCTGTCTCAATCCCTCGAGGGAGGGGCAGGTCTTTTGCTCCTGCCGGAATTGTTCCTAGGTGGGCCCCCCTTCTTGACGCCACTGAGCCAGGTCGGGAAGCTCGGGGGGCTGTGTGGACCCCTCTGTGGTGGGGTCCGGGTGGTCGGTCTGGAGGAAGTCTTCTTCTGGAGTGATCGAGGGCGGAGGTGCTGCCCATTCTGGTTCTTCTGGTCTAGGGATGGTGCGGGTGGCCATGGACCGGGTGGTTACGCACGCCCAGTCCGGGAGACCCAACATCCCCAGATGCTCTCTTCTTTCTACAGCGGCCCACGGGGAGCTCTCGAGATCGTTCCCCAGGAGGCAGTCCACGGGGGCATCGTCGCGGACAGTTACTTTCAGCATGCCGGACACTCCTCCCCATTCGAAGGGGACGCAGGCCATCCGACACAGGCTCTCCGAGTTATCTGCCGATCGGACGGGGCAAAGTACGTTTGGTAGGATTTGTTCTGGGGTCACCAGGTGACAACGGACGGCCGTCACACTGCCCCGGTGTCACGCAGGGCCTCGGCCTTGCGCCCATTGATGCTCACCCATTGGCTGTACTTCCGAGTGTTGGCGGGCAGGGGAGTCCTCCCAGGCATGCCAGGGTCATAGCGGCGGGTTCCCACTCGAACTGCTCCGACTCATAGGTCTCCGTATCTTCGGAGACTTGTTCTTCTCCCAGGGCGGCGGCCGCCATCTGGCGGGGCCCGGGGACCTGGTTCTTCGGGCAGGTCGGGTCACTGGCATAGTGGCCGACTCGCTGGCATCGATGACACGTCACGTTAGCTCGGAACCCCGGGCGCATCGGGGGGTTTCCCCGGCCTGCTGGGGCCGGGGTGGCGTTAGTGGGCGCGGCCGGGACGGCGTCTCTGCCCCGGCCCGGGCCTCCTCCTCCTCCTCGGGGACGATGATGACCTTGGTTGGTTCTGTTCTGCTCATTCGGCCCACTCCGGGCCACTCGGGTGCTCTCCCACCGGTCAGCCTCGGTGGCGAGCTGCCGGGGTTCAGTCAATTTACTGTCGAGGAGGTGCTGCCTGAGCTCGACGAAGCAGTTGTTGGAGAGGTGCTCCCACACAATGAGATTGAAGAGTTGTTCGTAAGTGGTTACGTTGTTACCCTTGATCCACCCCTCGAAGGCTCGGCTGAAATAGTTCACGTATTCCAACCACGTTGTACCTGGGATCCGGGTGCAGTTGCGGAACCTCTGGCGGTACATTTCGGGTGTAAGCCCATATCGACTGAGGAGGGCGGCCTTCATGTGGTCATAGGACGTCATTTGATGGTCCGGAAGCTGCAGCAGGGCATCACGACCCTCGTTGACGAATCTCCCCCATAGACCGGCTCCCCAGTCACTTCGAGCGAGCCGGTGGGCGGTCATGGCAATCTCATAGGCCTTGAACCACTGCTGTATGTCGTCGTTCCGGTGATATTCTCGGACCACATCCTTGGGGATGTGGACCTTCTGCTCGGTAGGACCCGGGGAGTGCGGTTGCTCGGGCACCCCTAGGTTTTTGTTCAGTTTGCGTATTTCTATCTCCGCTAGTTTGCACTCGTGCTCGTATGCCAGTCTTTTTTCTTCGAGGTCTCTCTGTCTCTGTCTTTCCTCTCGCTCTTCTCTGAGCCGTAAGTGTTCTAAGTTTATTTTTTGTTCCGCCAGTTTCAATTCTCCGTCTAATCTGAGTCGTGCCAAGTCTAACTCGTGTAATCTATTTTTTTCCCGCTCTTGGATCTCTTCACGGGAAGGGCCTGTTCTCCGTTCCTCCGTCTGGGTGGTGTTGACTTCCGGGGCTGCGGGGTCCCGGGTGGTTGCGGTATTTGTCTCTGTCCAGGCCTCTAGGGCGTTTTTGAAGTCTTCTTTTGTGCTTAGCCCGGTGGTAGCAATGCCTAAGTCCATGCAAAATTGTTTGAGCTCTCGGTGGTTGTATTCTTCCAGCTTTTCCATCTGGAACTTCTCCGCCGATCCGCTCTCTTTGGTCGTCATTGTGGTTTTAGTCGTAGGGTGAGTTACTGTCTGTACGGTACGCGTTGGTTCGGATCGCGCCGCTAGCCACCAATGTTAGACGGGGACCTGGAGGGTCGGCCGAGCACAGTGATCGCACAGACAGGTAACTTCCCCCCCACAGATGGACACCACACAAAGATCAGGGTAACACCTTTTATAGGCACTTCTGGTAGTAGAGTGGTACGATACAAGGCGATCAGGACACGATGATCCTCTCAATTCTAGTCTCTAGTAAGGGAAGGGGGTAGCGGGACAGTCTTGGTACCCACGGGTACGGAGGTGTAACGGTGATAGCTCACAATCCTCGAGCTCGGTGTTCGGATGGGTCGGACCGCGGCAGCGCCGGCAGGTCCCGAAGAGGTCGTAGGTGGCGACGGGCCGCGGCAGCGCCAGCAGGTCCCAACGAGGATGAAGGTTACAACGGGCCGCGGCAGCGCCAGCAGGTCCCACGAGAATGCAGGTTGCAACGGGCCGCGGCAGCGCCAGCAGGTCCCACGAGGGTGAAGGTTACAACGGGCCGCGGCAGCGCCAGCAGGTCCCACGAGGATGAAGGTTGCAGAGGGCCGCGGCAGCGCCAGCAGGTCCCACGAGGATGAAGGTTGCAGAGGGCCGCGGCAGCGCCAGCAGGCAGGACAATAGTTCACAAGGCAGGGCTGTGGCAGCGCCAGCAGTCCGTCAAGGATGAGTTTGTCGCGGTGTCTCTCGACTCCAGGATACAACTGCCTTCCTGTCCTGGGGCGGCCTCAGTTATAGGTCTGGCGCCCTTTGATGTCCGGACCCTCACTCTTGGAGGTCGGGAGGTCTGGGATGAGGGAGTCCAGACACCCAGCAGGGGGGTGGAGCCAGCGCCCGAGGAGGCTGGGGGTGCTCGGCACCTGGCGGGGGAGAGCCATCGACACTTCTTACTCCCATTGACCTGCCAAGTGGTCCGTTCACCTCCTGGGTGGAGGGTGGTGCCGGGATGTCGGGGCCTGGCCAGGCCCAGGGTTGGGGTCGGGCTGAGGCCGCGCGGCCGCGTGGTGCCGTGTCCAAGATGGCGGCTGGGCCGGGCAATGGTGCTGACGGTGGCCCGGGCCCTGTCCTGCGGGGAGGGAGCGAGCCCTTCATGTGGCCTGTCCAACAGCAAGGTTTTAGATTGCTATGTGTGACACTTTCAGGATTTCAGTGTAATTATGAGTGACATTTCAACGAGTATGAGTGACACTTTCTCTTGTGCGAAATCAAGCAATGAAGATGAGGGAAACATATAAATATTAGAACATTAGGCCATTTGAGCAACGGGGAACTCTAAGAACGTCTTAAAACTGCTGCAAAGCACCAGAAATGGAAGAGCTTGACATCAGGGTTTTATGTGGGATGAAAAAAGTGGGGTCTCTAAAAGGGGCATGCATGTCCTATGTGATTAAGCGAATGGCTTAAACACAAACTACATTTCCCCACTAGCAGCACTCTGCTGGAAGAATTACTTCTAAAACAATTTTATTGCCAGCTCATATCGCACTCCTCACCTGGGGCAGAAATATGCATGGTGCAATCACAACAGAAAGCCCCATTTTCAAGCAATGCCTACAAATGTCTGCAGTGTTACGGTGGTAAAAAGATTCCCTCTTAACTACTATGTCCTGAAACTCTTCCCACGAAAAAGAAAGAATGAGTGAACATGTCAAGTTCACTGGGTTTTAAAGACACTCCTATTCACCATTGAACTCAGCTGGGACACGTATGGATGCCACCAACTGGAAACGATAGTGCTCTAGCAAATCCCCTTGACATAGAAGAACAATTTTCTGCCAAGACCAAAAACTGTGGGGAGGGTAATAAAATGGGGTAAACAGACGTTTTTTTATCGTATTTGTAAATGGCAATAGGGCTCAGTCTGTTAGAATACTAGCAACCAAAAGTTACCAATCACTGGAGTCAAGTGACATTTATCTCACTTGCTGGAGGTGTTTAAAATATGTGCTAATGCACAAATAAGTAGAGCACAGCTGTGAACAAATCATGCCGGAGACCCCCAACTCCCACCAAGAGACCACTGTCCCCAAGCATGCCACCTCTCAGCACTGTATAAACACAGACGTCAAAAGCACACCCCATGAAAGGGAGAAGGGGCAGCAAAATTAGAGCAGGAGGGCCGACTCACACAAAATGCTCTACACACATAACATGCAGAGCAGATCAACATTGACTACAACGCGGTACAAATCGCAACACGCACACAACAGAACACAGGACACAACAGGTGCCGCTTGTGTGTAGAAACTGGCCAATCACATTTGGCTTTGCAGGGGAATGTGAGATGATGATGTACAAGTACAAGCCCACATCCTTGATGGTGTCGGAATGTCCACTGTCTGCATCAAATAGGCAGCTCCTCCCAAACAGTCACAATGTCCCCCACCATGCAGTCTGGATGCAAACATGTACAATGCGTGAACATACATGTTAACACAATGTTAAAACGCATCTCCCCTTCACATTGCAGAGGGAAATACAACTGCAGAGCTGTCTGACCCTCTCTTCTCTGTTGTCGAAGAGGACCACCTGACCTTCGACCACAACGCCATCCTACAGCTCATGGACAGCCTCCGCTGCTCACCTCCAGATGCAAGACAGCCCAGCTGCCATGAGGAGACCCCCGGCACAGACCGCACAGCAGCCAGCACCCACCACAGCGGCTGCCTCCCAGGACCCCCAGGAAGACCACATGGCCTTCAAACTGCGGGTGTTGGTGTGTCAGGAGCCGCTAGCTGAACAGGTGCAGTGGGGAGTGACCACATGGCAGACAAACTAGATCCCATACGTGGGTGTCTGCATCCCAATTGGGACCTCTCACAGTCCCTAACGGACACCCACAGTCCACTCCATGCCCCCCAACAAACCATGGCTGACATTGCTGGAGTACTGATTCGGAGGCAAGAACAACTGTCTAGTCCGAGTGGCTCCAGCGATGTCGCCCGGCAGTTGGGAATCATGGAGGTTGATGGAGAACATAGAGCGGACGCAGGCGGAAAGAGCACCAGCCATGGCCGCACACCAGCAAGAGGTAGCTAGGTTCCACAATGACATGAAGACCCTCTTTATTATGGCTTTGCTACCACCACATCCACATCTCTGATTATTTTCAAACGATCAAGTTTCAACCCAAACTTCACAAAATTGTATTTATTAGATTATTAAAACTGTGGTTTTAAATAGAGTTCATTTTCTTCACTTCTTTCAGCTTTTTATCACTATATTGTAAATCTATAAAGACCTCCAAAAATTGCAATTGCTAGTTTTCAGCACGTATATGTTAAAATTGTGGTATTAATGTTGCCCTCATTTTGTTCACTACTTTCTGCTTTTTATCACTGCCATGTCAATCTATAAAGAGCTCCAAAAATTGCAATTTCTGGTCTTCAGCCTCCACACAAAGTGCAACTGAAGCCGAAAACGCAGTCTGAACCATGCTAAATGGAGTTGTAGAAAAGGCCTCATCTGATTAGACTCTCTGCTCAATATTAGAGCGACTCTTCGGAGTCAAACGGGATAGATACAGAAGGAAGATTATTGGACACTGCAAAATATGAAGACAATATGGTCTGATTAATAAAAACTGTAATGTGTTTAGTTCGATCCGAAGGGTTTGTCATCCTTGCAAAGCATTATGGGAAGCCGGATATCCGTTTACAGTTTGTCCCAATGCAGGAAGTGCTTCGCTCAGCGTCGCATGGGATAAACGAAGCAGGCGTGATGACGTCACAGCGTTCCCCCTTCAGGCGTCTCTAGTTGTCCCTGCGTGGCACGGATGCCGGCTGGAGTGGGACACCTAGTGAAGCCGTGTGGTACTGCACCCTGGTATCCTGTGGAGCCTTTGACCTCACTTCTCTTGTGCAAAGCATCACAGAATCTATACTGTTTACATAATGCAGCCCGACCTCTGACCCCAAGATAAAAACACAGACAAAATATTGCACCACTCATAGGTACCTTAAAAAATGTTCATGTTGACAAAGTCTCTACAAATATTTTGACATCTTATCTATCACCACACGAAAAACCACTGACATAAAAAAAAAGCATTTGCAATGCAATAGGCATCACATTGGCAAGTGTTTGTAATATTGTCATTGTAAATGACAATATCTTTTATTTTTTTGTTTTGAAAACCTGCAAGCTGTGTGCAAACACGCACTTTGGGGCAGATATACAAGCCCCTTGCGCCACCCGTACGTCACTTTTCCATGTTAAAAATGACGCAAAGTGGTGCAAGAGGCTTGTAAATCTGCCCCTCTGTACTTATAATCCTTGCTTACGAGAAGCAAGGCTGGCAGTAAAAGAGGTGCAGTTACTGCCAGCCTTGCTTCTCACAAGCAACGACTATAAGTACAAAGGAGCATATTCACAAGGGAAGTGGTGGAGTGAGGCGTTAGCCTTCCTGACTTAACGCCTCACTCCACCACTTCAGAAACACAGGGCTGCATTATATTTACAACAATATGGAGCAGCCCTGCATTTCCCACCACGCTGGCGCTACACTTATCAGCCTAGCGCCAACACAGGCACCCATGCACCAGAGTGCATAGCTGCCAAAGTTTCAGATTGCTATGTGTGACATTTTCTGACTGACTGTTGGGTTTGTGGATTATTGCCTTCGGCGGTACACAAAAAGGATAGGTTGCTGGCGCTTCCATTATATTATGTGAATAGATGTGTGGGATGGTACACCCTGATCAATTTGTTGAAATTCTTCCAGCAACCTGATTTCTTGCAGCCCGACTCACCAATAGTGGACACACCCTAACAATGCAAGTACACCCTATACACTATTCTCCTTTTCGACCGTTTTTTAATGACGGACGTTTTGACCAGACTTTTGTAGATACATGTTGCAGAAAGGTGGGACGGTATGCTGCACTTATTGAGACAGATCTCGTTAGAGGGAGTTTTCGGCAATTGAACTCTTCCTTAATTTTCCGACATCCTCCCCCGGGAATAGCAGTAGACATCCCTTAGTCCCTAATGCTGTGGTAGGTCCTCAGTCTCCATTCTGCATTGTAGGAAGGGGACCTATAAAGGTTGGTAACAGTTCCTGTAAGGTGACCTCTTCAATTCGATTGTCCATCAGCCCCTCTTTAGTCCCTCCACCGAATATCTATTTTATCTGTGGTGGGAATGGATACCTCTGGTTACCTGAGGGGTGGGGGGTGTCTGCCATCTAACGTATCTTCTACCCCCAGTTTTTTTGGCTCCTTCTAATTACCATAGGACCCATCGTTGGTCACCAGTGGTTTCCGGGCAGAGGAGCACGAGGGAACTTCTGGAAGATGATGTTGACCAGACCGATACTTCTTTACAACAATGGACGGACATTACCCGGGGGTTGTTACCATTTTGGGGTCCCATGTTCAATAGTAGATCTATTAGGAGACTATCTAGGGTTATGGAGAAGGTGGTCAATACAGAAGCTGACATTGTGACCAACATGACCGTTGAGATGCAGGCTATGAGACCTTTCACTTTACAAAACAGGATGGTCCTAGACGTCATCCTGGCTGATAGGGGTGGAGCCTGCCGCATCATTGGGACCTCCTGTTGTGTTTATATCCCTGATTCCGCTCCCACTGTTAATTTGGCTGTATTAAAACTTCATCGATTGGCTGCTGAGTTACATCAGGACACTGGCACCTGGTCATTGAGTGGGTGTCTCTGGGGTGCTTTCTCTTCCAGGGGTTGGAAGATCTCAATGGGGGTAGTGGGAGTTTTGAGGGTTATTTTGATTTGCTGTTTTTGTGTTTATTGTCTTCCTCCTTGTTGCTCGCTTTGCGCCAGTACTATGACCTCCTCAAAATATCAATCTCGACAATATCCAGTTTTGAATAATGTGATATACAAAGAGATTCAATCACTTATGGCTATTGATGAGAGCATCTTTGAAGATTGAGGATATTATTAGCTAGTCGTCTTCCCATAGTTATTGTAAAGGCACTCCTTTGGCCAATAAAGGCTGCGCTCATGTTAGCCACACAATGCTAAAAGGAGGGGCTGATAGGTTTTGCATTTCCCGCCCCTACATTCACTTAATATGATGACATATAAGTTAGCATAGTGTGTGTTTAACCGAATGATGTGTTGCATATGTATTTAGGACTAATTGGTTATTTTCGTGTTCTAGTTAGCAATTTCTTAGCTTAGCTCCTGTGCCGCCATCTTGGGAACATGTCTCCGCGACCAGACTGCAATCCCCCCTCCGTTATGAGCAGTAAATCCCTGTCTCAGCGCTTCTCGCATTGAGTTAGTATTTGCAGAAAAACCCAATAACGAAATGTGTTTCTTTTGCTATCAGTAATGTTCCCATGCCTGGAGGAGCGGTGCCTTGGCTCCGTGGCCTTGGGGTGATAACAGAGCCATCCTTCCGCAGGTGCAGCGGCTTCATGTGTGCGCTCATTGCTCACCATTTCTCCAGTCCTGTACTTTTCCATTAGGGGCGTGACTAATGTTGCTGTAATGTGTTATAATGTATTGTCGTTTTGAGAATCGTCAGTCCTCTCGGCGCACTCCTCGGAGTGAAGTCAGAAGGGGCCTCTCTATAGAGAAACTATTGGCCTAATAAATATTTTCTAATTCTTCTCCACTGGCTAGCTGGCTTATTTTATGGGAATGATATCTGAGTGAGGTAAGTTTGCTCAGGTGGTTTTGAGCCACGCTTATCATGCCTGCTAGAAACAGGCGTAAGACTTGACGCACCATGTTGAACACAGGCAGGGTTGGAACAGTGCTGGAGTTGCGTCGTGCCCGCGACGCCACCCCAGCACTGCACCATTTTTACGCCGTCAGATGCGACACGCATCTGTTTATCCTTGCGCCATGATGAGCCGCATTGTAAATAATGCGCATTTGTGGTGGTGCAGTGTAAACTTGCATGACGCATCTTTCCTGGTGCTCTCTGCTGATTTGCAGCAGGGTTTTCGCCAGAAAACGTAACTGTGCCCGGAATAGTTCTCTGATTAATATTTATCTCCGATATGTAAATGCGATGCAAAGTTCAATCTTTTTACACTAATTTACTAGAATCTTGTTTACTCGAGTGTTAAAGAAATAGAGTCAGTCTGCTCGTGATCAATATCATTTAGACACTTAAAGGTCTCCAAAAATTGCAAATTCAGGGGGCCTCATTTATGAAAAGTGATGCATCGCTGCGTGAAAACAGCGGTGCGTCACTTTTCATTGCGCCCTCCTTGCGACACCAATGATGTGTCATATTTACAGTATGATGCATCATTGCGCAAGGAGTTACAGATACGTCAGTATTTCTGACGTATCTGTATGGCACAAAAGTGACGCATTGCTGGAGTGTATCACAAAAGTGACGCAACTCCAGCAATGTGTCCTTTCACATGGGGCAAGCCTCATGTGGAAGGGCCTGCGTCTGTCTTACACCTGCTGTGAGGCAGGCGTAAGAAATTGACGCATTTGTTTCCTAGAAGTGCTGCGTCACTTCTATGACCGTTTATTGCATCAGAACTCCCCCCTGCATACATTATGCCTGGCGCAGGTATAAAGTAGCTCAGCGTTTTACAAAGTGACGTATCTACCTAGATGCGTCACTCTGTAAATATGGTGCAACAAGTCACATTTTTTACACTACTGGTGCGTCACAAAAAATGACACACCGGCGGCGTAAAAGTGACGCACTGCCTCATAAATGAGGCCCAGGGTATTTAGCCGCCTTACAAAGTGCAACTGATGCCGAGAATTGTTGGATAAAGTAAAAAAAACAATAGAATATTGGGGAAAATCAGCGCTGTAGAAAACATCTCCTCTGATTGGACTCTTATGAATCTTAGAACGACTCTACGGACTTAAAGGAGATAGATGCAGAAGGATGATTATCGTACTGCACAAAATAGGAAGACATTAATGTCTAATTAATGAAAAGTGTAATGTGTTTAATTAGATGCGAAGGGTTTGTCTTCCTTTCAATGCATTATGGGCAGCTTGATATCCGTTCAGACTTTGACACGATGCAGGAAGTGCTTCGATCAGGGTCGCATGTGATAAACAAAACAGGCGTGGTGACGTCATAGCTTTAATCTGTCAGGCGTCTCCAGTTGTCCCTGTATGGCTCGAACGCTGGCTGGAGTGGGACACCTAGTAACGACAAGCGGTACTGTACCCTGGTATCTTGTGGACCCTTTGACCTCACTTCTCGTGTGCAAAGTATCTCAGAATCTATACTGTTTTGTAATGCAGCCATACCACTGACCTCAAGATAAAAATGCAGACAAAATATTGCTCCACTCACAGGTACTTTAAAAAATGAGGGCTTCGTTTAAAAAAGACACATGCACAGGCCAATTGCGGGCTAATAAAAAAAAAAAGCACACGACAAGCTTGTGTTCAGAGTTCAAAGCCCTTACTAAATGCCTCGCAGGGCAGGGCATGCGCGCTGGCTCAGGCAAGACCTAAAAAACATTGTCATAAAAAAACAAGCATTTGCAATGCAATAGGCCTCACATTCGGGGCAGATTTACAAGCCCCTTGCGCCACGGTTACGCCACCTTGCGTCACGCAACAGCGGCGTACACGTGGCGCATCCCTGCGAGGCATTTACAACATGACGCATCTAGGGAGATGCGAAACGTTATAAAGCCCAGCGCCACAATGGGGGCGTTCCCACGCAGGGTGGGCGTTCCGGCGCCTGTGTGCCTCGCAAAAGTGCCTGCGTGAATTCTACAAGATTTCACGCAGGCACTTCTGTGACGCTGCTAGGTCAATTCCTTATGCCTGCTTGAAGCAGGCATAAGAACTGACGCAGCATGTTAAGTATTGGGCGGCCCTGAGCATTGCTGGAGTTGCGTCATGCTTGCGACACGACTCCAGCAAAGCGCCGCCCGTACACCACATGATGCGTCACGCATCTGCCCTTTCTTGCACCATGGCGCGCCGCATTGTTAATGCGGCGCATCTGTGGTGGCGCAAGGAGGGAATTGCATGACGCACCGGTTCTGGTGCATCCCTGCTGATTTGCAGAGATGCGCCAGAAGACGTAAATATGCCCCAATGTCTTTTTTTTTTGTGTTTTGAAAACCTGCAAGCGGTTTGTAAAAACGCACTTTGGGGTAGAATTACAAGCCCCTTACGCCACCCGTAAGTCACTTTTCCCATGTTAAAAATTACGTAAAAGAGGCACAAGAGTCTTGTAAATAAGCCCCTTTGTACTTATAATCCTTGCTTAAAAGAAGTAAGGCTGGCAGTAAAAGAGGCGCAGTTACTGCCAGCCTTGCTTCTCATAAGTGAGAGAGTGCCATGTTATCTTAAAAAAACTGTAGGGGTGCATTATAATAACGAGTAGTCAGCACCCGCATATTTAGAGGACAGTACTGATGTGTGTGTTTAGAAATGTAACAGTAGGTCAGGGATCAGTGCAATATGTAGAAATAGAATTATATTGGTGCAGACTAATGTGGAGCTTTAACAAAAGCGTGATGGTATGAATAACGTAGAAGAAGTGTTTATCGTGTGAAAAGCTGCATTAGAATAGACGTGCCATAGTAAGAGTTGCGCATGTAGAGAAATAAATTGTAATGCATTAACGTGAGTAGAATGTAGGCTTCAGAATCGAAAATGTAATGATGCTTTATAATAATGTTGAACGTATTGCTTATTATGTAGAATTAGAAATGCATTTAAACGTGTAAAATGCCTGGGACATGAAGAAACCAGGAGAGGCCTAACTGTAATTTCTTTAGTTAGCCATAGTTGAAGGCGGAACAATTTCTCCTTGAGAAGACGCTGTTCTCAGCAAATATTGAAATGTAACTTTGAATGTGTGTAGAGTTGCTTCTCACGTATTTCAGCTGCAGGTGCAAGGCCATGGAGCTTGTTAGGTGAAATAATACATTGTTTTAGGAGTTAGGATGGTTGGAGCGAGTATAGAGGAGTATCCTGGAATGCGGGAGTGCAACAGTTGGCGGAGAAGGTGCCTGGGACCCATGGACACCTCAACGGACTTTGGATGGAGACGTGCCATGTTGGAAAACTCCACAGACCAACACCTGCTCAGAGGGGCGTACCTAGGGCGGGCCTAGGTCGTGCCAGTCGTTTTGGGGGTTTTGTATTAGGGACAGCATCCCGAGGGTGGAGAGCAGATTGGAGAAGATGCAGAGCAGAGAGCAGTTGGAAGTGCACGATGTAGGCAGTCTCAGAGTAACTTTGGGGAACTTAGGGCAGAGTGGGGTGTAGTAAGGAGCATCTTAGAACGAGCTCAGTAACCTAGGCAGTATACTCGGAGAAAGTGAATGCACTTCTTAGGAAGTCTTCACTGCTGACACCTTTACTCTTGCCTGGGAGGTACCGTTAAGTAGGGATGTCACCTTGGAGTTAGTGTAGGGACAGACTAACCAAGTTATTTTCCTTTCTGTAAATTCAGTCCAGACTTCAAGCGGGGACTGTCATTGTATAGCTAATGCTTCTTGAATTGACTTTGGTGTATATTCTGAGTCGTCTGAGACTCCTGCGTAGTATTATGTTTGTATTACTGCCAGTTTACCTTCTGAACCTCTTGCTGAGGTGTTTGTATGTTCAATTGTTCTTGGCTTTGTAATAAATTCTTGAACTTCAGTTCGTAGTCACTAGTCATTTAAATGGGATTCGATTGTTGGGTTGCAAAGCTGTTTAAGTTAGGAATTTGAAAATCTTCCCTCTACACTTCTTAGCAGACAAAAAGGTTCAATCGGCCTGACACAGGATTCCAGAGATTGGTAAGGTAAAATCTAGTTAAGAACCCCAGCTTTGGCATAAGCAACGACTATAAGTACAAATGAGCATATTTACAAGGGAAGTGGCGAAGTGAGGCGTTAGCCTTCCTGGCTTAACGCCTCACTCCGCCACTTCAGAAACGCAGGGCTGCATCATAATTACAACATTGATATACTTAGCAGCCTAGCGCCAACACAGACACCCTTGCACCATAGTGCATAGCTGCCAAGGTTTCAGATTGCTATGTGTGACATTTTCAGCATTTCAGGGTAATTATGAGTGACATTTAAACGAGTATGAGTGACACTTTCTCTAATGCGAAATCAAGCAATGAAGAGGAGGGAAACATATAAATATTAGAACATTAGGCCATTTGAGCAACGGGGAACTCTAAGAAAATCTTAAAACTGCTGCAAAGCACCAGAAATGGAAGAGCTTGACATCAGGGTTTTAAGTGGGATGAAAAAAAGTGGGATCTCTAAAAGGGGCATGCATGGCCTATGTGATTAAGTGTATGACTTAAACACAAACTACATTTCCTCACTAGCAGCACTCTGCTGGAAGAATTACTTCTAAAACTGTTTTATTGCCAGCTGATATCGCACTCCTCACCTGGGAAAGAAAAATGCATGGTGCACTCAAACAGAAAGCCCCATCTTCAAGCAATGCTTACAAATTCCTGCAGTGTTACGGTTGTAAAAAGATTCCCTCTTAACTACTATGTCCTGAAACTCTTCCCCCGAAAATGAAAGAATGAATGAACATTTCAAGTTCACAGGGCTTTAAAGACACTCCTATTCACCATTGAACTCAGCAGGGACACGTACGGATGCCACCAACTTGAAACGATAGAGCTCTAGCAAATCCCTTGACATAGAAGAACAATTTTCTGCCAAGACCAAAAGCTGTGGGGAGGGTAATAAAATGGGGTGAACAGACTTTTTTTAATCGTATTTGTAAATGGCAATAGGGCTCAGTCTATTAGAATACGAGCAACCAAAAGTTACCAATCACTGGAGTCAAGTGACATTTATCTCACTTGCTCGAGGTGTTCAAAATATGTGCTAATGCACAAATAAGTAGAGCACAGCTGTGAACAAATCATGCCGGAGACCCCCAACTCCCACCAAGAGACCACTGTCCCCAAGCATGCCACCTCTCAGCACTGTATAAACACAGACATCAAAGGCACACCCCATGAAAGGGAGAAGGGGCAGCAAAATTAGAGCAGGAGGGCCGACTCACACAAAATGATGTACAAACATAACAGGCAGAGCACATCAACATTGACTACAACGCAGTACAAATCGCAACACGCACACAACAGAACACAGGACACAACAGGTGCCGCTTGTGTGTAGAAACTGATCCAATCACATTTGGCTTTGCAGGGAAATGTGAGATGATGATGTACAAGTACAAGCCCACATCCTTGATGGTGTTGGAATGTCCACTGTCCCCCATCAAAAGGGCAGCTCCTCTCAAACAGTCACAATGTACACTGTCATGCAGTCTGAATGCAAACATGTACAATGCGTCAACATACATGTTAACACAATGTTAAAATGCATCTCCCCTTCACATTGCAGAGGGAAATACAACTGCAGAGCTGGCCGACCCTCTCTTCTCTGTTGTCGAAGAGGACCACCTGACCTTCGACCACAACGCCATCCTACAGCTCATGGACAGCCTCCGCTGCACACCTCCAGATGCAAGACAGCCCAGCTGCCATGAGGAGACCCCCGGCACAGACCACACAGCAGCCAGAACCCACCACAGCAGCTGCCTCCCAGGACCCCCAGGAAGACCACATGGCCTTCCAACGGCGGGTGTTGGTGTGTCAGGAGCCGCTAGCTGAACAGGTGCAGTGTGGATTGACCACATGGCAGACAAACTAGATCCCATACCTGGGTGTCTGCGTCCCAATTGGGACCTCTCACAGTCCCTAACGGACACCCACAGTCCGCTCCATGCCCTCCAACAAACCATGGCTGACATTGCTGGAGTCCTGATTCGGAGGCAAGAACAACTGTCTAGTCCGGGTGGCTCCAGCGATGTCGCCCGGGAGTTGGGACACGTGGAGGTTGATGGAGAACATAGAGCGGACGCAGGCGGAAAGAGCACCAGCCATGGCCGCACACCAGCGACAGGTAGCTGGGTTCCACAATGACATGAAGACCCTATTTATTATGGCTTTGTTACCACCACATCCACATCTCTGACCATCTTCAAATGATCAAGTTTCAACCCAAACTTCATAAAATTGCATTTTTTATAATATTAATACTGTGGCTGTAAATAGCACGTTTTCTTCACTTCTTTCGGTTTTTTATCACTATATTGCAATTCTATAAAGATCTTCAACATTTGCTAGTTTTCAGCTGGTATACAATTAATGGTGGTATTAATGTTGCGCTCATTTTGTTCTCTTTTTTCTACTTTCATCACTGTCAAGTCGATCTGTAAAGATCTCCAAAAATTGCAATTCCTGGTCTTCAGCAGCCACACGAAGTACCACTGAAGCCAAAAACCGCCTTTTCCAAATTGTGCTCAATAATGTTGATGAATAGGCATCATTTGATTAGACTCTCTGCTCAATATTAGAGCGACTCTTCTGAGTCAAATGGGATAGATACAGAAGGAAGTTTATCGGACACTGCAAAATATGAAGACAATAAGGTCTGATTAATAAAAACTGTAATGTGTTTAATTAGATGCGAAGGGTTATTCGTCCTTGCAATGCATTATGGGCAGCCGGATATCCATTCAGAGTTGTCACGATTCAGGAAGTGCCTCGCCCAGTGTCGCTCGAGATAAACAAAGCAGGCGTGGTGACGTCACAGCGTTCCCCCATCAGGCGTCTCTAGTTGTCCCTGTGTGGCTCGGACGCCGGCTGGAGTGGGACACCTAGTGATGCCGTGCGGTACTGCACCCTGGTATCCTGTGGAGCCTTTGACCTCACTTCTCTGGAGCAAAGCATCACAGAATCTATACTGTTTACATAATGCAGCCCGACCTCTGACCCCAAGACAAAAACACAGACAAAATATTGCACCACTCACAGGTACTTTAAAAAATGAAGGCCTCATTTATGAAAAGTGACGCATCGCTGCGAGAAAAACAGCGATGCATCACTTTTCATTGCGCCCTCCTTGCAACACCAATGATGCGTCATATTCACAGTATGACACATCATGGCGCAAGGAGTTACAGATACGTCAGTATTTCTGATGTATCTTTAGTCGCAAAAATGACGCAGGCGTAAGATATTGACGCATTTGCGCCCTAGAAGTGGCGCAGTGAAATCTTATAGATTTCACTGCGTCACTTCTATGACCCTTACTTGCCTCGGAACGCCCCCACCTGCATACATTATACCTGCTGCAGGTATAATGTGGCGCAGGGGTTTACAAAGTGAAGCAACTACCTAGATGCGTCACTTTGTAAATATGGTGCAACAAGGCACATTTTTTACCCTGCTGGTGCGTCACAAAAACTGACGCACCGGCAGTGCAAAAGTGACACAAGGGCTCATTTATAAGCTCCTGAGCATGTTGACAAAATCTCTACAAATATTTTGACATCTTATCTATCACCACACGAACAAGCATTGGCAAAGCCAATAGGTCTCGCCTATGCAAGAGCTATTGGCTTTATACATGTGTTTTTGCCATGTTGTGTTCAGCATGGCTAAAAGTTAGTGTTGTAAAGGTAAGTGGACTACAGTAGTGTTGCTTAGTGTCGTGGACTGACATAGAGTGGAGTAGAGGGCTGTGAAGTGTCGGAGAGTAGAGTGTTGTTTGGTAGAGTGCTGTGTAGTGGAGTAGAGTGAAGGGGCGTACCAAGTAGGGGTGTACAGTGGAGTAGAGTGAAGTGACGTGGAATGGCATAGAGGGAGTTGCATAAACTGGAGTGCTGTAGACTGGAGTGCCGTAGAGTGGCATGGCACAGAGTGGAGTAGAGAGTAGTGGCATAGAGTGGAGTGGCGTATAGTGTTGGGGCATACAGTCAAGTATGGAGAATGAAAAGACTGCAAAGAAGAAGAATGATATGATGTGTTAGAGATGCAGATGGAGGATTTCAGATGTTGTGCGATAAAGGTTGTAAGGGGCAGATTTATGAAGGCCTTGCGCCGCCAGTGCGTCACTTTTTCCCATGTTAAAAATGACGCACCGGCGGCGCAAGGCCTTCATAAATCTGCCCTTAAGTGTCTAACAATGAGAGACTGCAGAAGAAAGTGGTGTGAAGCGGAGAACAGGAGTGAGTGAGACTCTCTAGGGAGCGCCCACTTCCCACACCTTAGTAATGGCTTAACTAAGGGAAAATGTGGAAAGACTGCCACCAGGAAATTCACCAAATTAACATGGGCGAATGTAATCCCTGGTGGTAAAATGCCTTCATGTAGGGGCACAAAACCAAGCACAATTCCACACTCCACCACATGCCCATATTCACTGGGGGGCATATTAGCAAGGAGTAGCTATATATTTATCGCTACATAGGCTTAGCAACATTTTATTTTATCGCCAAGCATGGCTATTAGCAACGTTTATCTCAAATGAGATAAAATATCTGGCGATAGCGGCCTAATGCGTGAATATCGCTGGAAATCCAGCGATATTCAGGCATTAACACCAATAGGGTCTTTACCTGAATATCCAACTCCCATTGGATATACAGGTTAAGAAGTGGTCTGAGCAGGCGTTAGTTTTCAGCGATATTCGCGCTCAGCGTGGATTTTTTTATCGCTACGCCTTCCTTGCTAATAGGCAATAGCTTTCAGTCGCTAACAGTTTGGGTACGCCCACTTTGCATGTCATTAGCGATAAATATCGCTGACATGCAAAGCGGGCCCCAAACCGCTCGCTATCACCATAAAGCTGTCGCTAACTGATGTTAGCGACAGCTTGCTAATAGGGCGATCAGTGGGGAAAAACACCTAAAAAGGTGAAAAAAACAAAAAACACAAAAGACAAACCACAACGAAGCACAATGTACGCAGACGGAGCAAGTCCAGGGGACAACCAGACCCCCACAAGCAGCCCAGAGGAACAGCCTGGGACATCGGGGTCGGGGAAGGCCAAGGAAAAGAAGTGCAGTAAGAAGCGATTCAGTGTGAAGGAAAACATGATCCTGATAATGGAGGTGGTAGAACACAATCAACAACTGTTCATCAAACAAAGAACAAACTCGCAGCCAACCGGAAGGCAGCAATGCAGACTGGAGGTGGCAGTCCAGCGCCACAGGAGGACCTGGATGAGATGGAGGAAATGGTGTCCACAGTCATCAGTGGGGAGATGGTGGAATTTGTTGGGGGACTAGACGCTGCTTGACAGGACCGGACACAACAGACCCAGGGTGAGTAACAACCAGGAACTTGGGGGACAGGGGGAGATGGGCACAATGGTACACATGCTCAAATAAGTAGAGCACAGCTGCAGACAAACCATGCCCCAGACCCCCAACTCCCACCAAGAGACCACTGTCCCCAAGCATGCAACCTCTCAGCACGGTATAAGCACAGAAGTCAAAGGCACACCCCATGAAAGTGGGAAGGGGCAGCAAAATAGGGCAGCCTGGCCGACTCACACAAAATGCTGCACACACAAAACAGGCAGTGCACATCAACATTGACTACAATGTGATACAAATCTCAACATGCACACACCAGAACATAGGACACAACAGGTGCCGTTTGTGTGTAGAAACTGGCCAATCACATTTGGCATTGCAGGGAAATATGAGATGATTATGTACACGTACAAACCCACATCCTTGATGGTATCATATTGTCAACTGCCCCCCATCAAATAGGCAGCTCCTCCCAGTCACAATGTACACTGTCATGCAGTCTGAATGTAATGTACAATGTGTCAACATACATGTTAACACAACATTAAAATGCATCTCCCCATCACATTGCAGAGGGAAATACAGAGCCTCCTGCAGAGCTGTCTGACCCTCTCTTCTCTGATGTCAAAGAGGACCACCAGACCTACGACCATGACACCATCCTACAGCTCGTGGACAGCCTCCGCTGCACACCTCCAGGTGCAGGGCAGACCAGCTGCCAAGAGGAGGGCCAACCCCCTGCACTGACCACCCACCACCAAGGCTGCCTCCAAGGACCCCCACAAAGACCAAATGGCCTTCCAACACCGTGTGTTGGTGTGCAGGAGCGGCTAGCTGAACAGCTGCAGTGGGGTTTGACCACATGGCAGACAAACTAGAAGCCATACATGGGTGTCTGTGTCCCATCTGGGACCTCTAACAGTCCGCCCCATGCCCTCCAATGAATCATGGCTGACATTGCTGGAGTCCTGACTCAGAGACAAGAACAAGTGTCTAGTCAGAGTGGCTCCAGCGAAGTCGCCCCGGAGTTGGGACACATGCGGAGGTTGATGGAGAACATAGAGCGGACGCAGGCAGACAGAGCGTCAGCCACGGCCGCACACCAGTGAGAGATAGCTGGGTTCCAGAATGGCATGAAGACCCTCCTCATGGCATTGCTTCAACAAGTCCTGGTGCTGATGACTGCTGCTGCTACCACTACATCCACATCTCCGCCCCCTGCCACAGAGTGCTGGAGACAGAACACCACCGCCCACACGTGAGGCACCTGAAACAGCAGAGGACGAAGATGATGATTAGTATGACCTCCTGGTAAGTAAAAACAAGTAGCAATCACCTCCACCATTTGAACTGTTGCTGCCTGGTTCTGCCCTCTGCGTCATCACCCTCCAATGTACCCCGATATGCTCAGCGACACTCACCTTTGACCTCGACATGGACTGAAATATTTCAATTAGTCACTAATGACACAGCATTCAGACTGCGGACTGAGCTCTTCCCTATCCGTTGGATTGGTCATTCCCTGAAGGACTCTGGCTGGCCCTCCACAGCCCAACAATGTAAACTGGGGTTTGCATGGCCCTGTACTGTTCCTGCTACAACACTTCGCAGGATGTGCATTAATCATTCATATTCACTCAGATGTGTCATGTGCACGATCTTTCACGTGTGGAAGTATGGATGTATTTAGGGACACCCTCATCAGTTACTTCCTCATACAGCTCAGGACGGAACCACGCCCAGAGCCCCAGGGTCATTGTTCACACCCTTACGTTGGAACGGCATACGCCAGGCCAGCCCACTCTGCTTACGCTTACAGGGGAGACGACAACTCTACATGTCCCAGGTCTTCCTTGTAGTGATCTGCTGATCACAGTTCAAGTTGTCAGCATCCCACAGCCACTCCCTCATGCCTGGTTTACACCCACACCACACCCATCCAGCACAGGTGTCACAGGACATGTAACCCTGCCAATAAAAAGGCCTGGGGAAACGTGCTGGATGCCATTTCCACTCTCTATCTGGGTGTGTCCATGTGCATATTAGTCATGCATGTGGGCCTAGGGCACTACCACCTCACATTCCCCAGGGCCACAGCTTACATGATGGTGTCCGCAGCACGATACCCAATCATGGAGGGTCCATGACTTGTGGGTCAAAGACTTAGTGGCACCGGACACACTGCGGTCGGTACAGGCACACCGCCACGGGACGGTGGCTTACTGTGCACTGAGGTAGAGGCACCTTAAGTGCTGAGCGGGTTGGCAGCCTGCGATGATGGCCCATACTGGCGGTCCGGACTGGCAAGCATTTGTTTGAGCCCTGCTGGATCATAGTGTAGTGACCAGCACGGGCGTTCCACCATGTGGTGTTGCCCCGCGGTTCACAGAGTTAGTGGCACCTAAAGGGCTGAGCAGGTGTGCAGCCTGCGATGATGTCCTATGCATTTATATGTACTCGGCCATTGCGAAATCAAGACCCAGAATCAAGTGTGCTACCTTGTTGTTGCAAAAGTTGCTGGCCCCGCCCTTGTTTATTTATTTATTTCAAAGGTTTTATATAGCGCTGCTGGACCCGAGAGTATCAGAGCGCTTTACAAGGAAGGTGCAAAACAAACAATGAGGTAGAATAAAAACAAGCAAGAAAGCGTTACATTGTGGTAGAGAGTTCAGACATGGCTAATGCGGAGGAGAAGCATGGAAATCGAAATTTAAAATGTATATAAATAAAGATGGAAAGGGGAGAGAGGGAAGAGGAGCGAGGGTGAGAAAGAGTGGGAAAGAGTATATTGGAGGAGGAAAAGGGAGCGCATAATAGGAGAGAGAGGAGTGACCAGGGATGTTATCGTAGTGCTGGGTATCATGATACTTTGAACATGAATAGTGTCAGTGACATTAGATACCCCAGCATTTGTTGAGAAGCAGTATTTTAAGTTCTTTTTTGAAGAGATGGTAGGAGGGGTTGCAGCGGATATCCTTTGGGAGGGAGTTCCAGATTGTGGGAGCGTTACCCGAGAATGTGCAGGATTGGGTCTTATGATATTTAAGTCTTGGTGGGATCAGGACAAGTGAGTTTGTGCTTCTCAGGGGTCTGGAACAACCTGTTTGCTGAAGTTTTGTTGTAAGGTAGGAAGGGGTGTTTTGGTGGAGGGCTTTATGAGTGATGCAGGCAATTTTGTAAGTGGATCTTCCTTCTATTGGTAGCCACTTGAGATTTTTGAGGATGGGGGAAATGTGATCAAATTTTCAGCAATCTGAGATGAGTCTAGCAGCAAGGTAAAGGACAGATTTAATTGGGGCAAGATGGATTTTAGGGGTGCCAGCCAAAGTGGCGTTGCCATAGTCGTTCCTGGAGAGGACCAGTGATTGGACAACAAGTTTGAAATCTTGTGCTGGAATAAAAGGTTTAAGTTTTTTGAGGTGGAGAAGGGTGAAAAGGGCGCTTTTGGATGCATTTTTAATGTGGGGTATGAGTTTGAGATTTTGGTCAATACTGATGCCAAGGGACTTAACAGTATTAGAGGTGGAGAGAGGGCAGTTTAGTGCTTTGATGTCGTTTAACCAGAGTTGGATGGGAAGGGGATTGTTTTTGGGGGAGAAAATTATGATTTCTGTTTTTTTGGGGTTTAGTTTGAGATGGTTCAGATGGAACCAGGTTTGAATTTTGGTCAGTGTCTCATTTAGGTGGAGGATGTCTTTGTGAGATTTGATCTTGTAGTATAATTGGGTGTCATCAGCATAGAGATGGTAACTGATATTAGAGTGTTTGAGGAGGAGGGTGAGTGGTTCCATGAACAGATTGAATAGGGTAGGGGAGAGGATGGAACCTTGAGGTACGCCAAGTGAAACAGGTTGGGGTTTGGAGAGGAAATGGCTAAGTTTGATTTGTTGAGATCTGTTTTGTAGGAATGAGGAGAACCATTTGAATACCGTGCCTTCAAAACCGAATCTATCTTTGAGAGTGCTGAGAAGGTTGGGGTGGTGGACGGTATCAAATGCAGCTGAGAGGTCGAGAAGGATAAGTATCGAGGATTCTCCTTTGTCAAGGGAACAGTGAATATCGTCTATGATATTAAGCATAGCAGTTTCTGTACTGCATCCCTTTCTAATGCCGGACTGGAAGACATCAAGGAGGTTGAATGAGACAATATGTTTCTCTAGTTGCATTAGGACACATTTTTCGAGGGCTTTGGAGAGGAAGGGAAGGTTAGAGATGGGACGAAGGTTGTTGGGATCATTGGGGCCAGCTGTGGTGTTTTTGGGAATAGGCGCGATTTGGCCAAGTTGAAGGGAAGCAGGAACACAGCCTGTGGAAAGAGAGGAGTTGATGATTTTAGTCCATATAGGGGCAATGGTAGATTTAAGTTCTTGCGCTAGTGAGGCGGGGAGAGGATCTTTGGAGTGTGCAGAAGGTTTGAGTTGGCCCATGATATTAATGATCAAAGATTCAGATACTGGACTGAAATCATTCCAAGAGGCATTGTTTTTAGCGGGGGAGTTTGTTATATGAAAGGTGTTATGCAGGGGTAGATCAGGTGGGGAATCAGAGGTATCGGGCGAAGTGGAAGAACTGATCGACGTAGAATTATGAGCGTTAGGAAAAGTGTGTAGGGTAGTGGTAGGATGGGGTGAGAGAGGGAGGGAAGAGAAGGATAGTTCGATCATGTTGATTTTGTTCGTAGCTAGCAATTTCTTCCCATTTGTCGGTGGAGGCTGATATTTTAGGAGGGCCAGTGGATGTTTGTTTTTTTATAATATTGAAGAGTTCTCTAGGGCGTTTTCTGGCTTGATCTAGTTGAGATCGTAGAAAGGAGGCTTTTTCGTTAAATATGTGTTTTTTGTACTGGGCTCGAGCAGTTCTAAGGATAGTCAGATTGTCAACGTTTGGGTGGGATCTCCAGACCCGTTCAGTATGTCTAAGTGACCGTCTTTCATTATTTAGTTCGGAATTGAACCAGGTCTTAGGGGGTATGTTTTTTTGTTGTTTGAGTTTGATAGGAGCAATTTTGTCTAGGGCTTGCTTCAAGAATAGAGTTGTTATAATGGTCGGTTAGGTCATTTGTGCTGTCAGAGAGAGGTGGGTAAATCTAAGTGAGCTTTAATTGTTGTTTCGAGTTCGCCGTGAGGAATACGGTGAAGGTTGCGTGTGGATTTTTTGGATAGTAAATTGGTGGGGGCTGGGCGAGAGGTAGTTTTAGTCAAAGTGAAAAGGATGAGGTAGTGGTCAGACCAGTCAACCGGAAAAATATTTGTGAGGGAGGCTAGATCGTTGTTCGTTATAATGGCATCAAGGTTCGCACCTTTGTTATGAGTGGGAGAAAGGCAGAGTTGGGACATATTGGTGATGTCCATGGTATTATTAAGAAGGATGACAGCAGGGTCAGCATTGTTGTTCCAATGGATGTTGTAATCACTGAGGAACAGGTTATTAGAATGAGAGAGTGACGATTGTATGATAAGATCAGTCAATTCATCCGTAAAGGGGATGTTGTTACCAGGGATGTTGTTACCTTGGAGCTTGCACCAGCACGTTGAGCTTCCGGCCTCGAGGCGGAGCTTGCGGCTTGGAGGCGGAGCTTCCAGCTCAGAGGTGGGCATTTAGCCATGGCTGAAATCTCCACCTCTGGGCCCGGAAGCTCCGCCTCCAAGCCGCAAGCTCCGCCTCTGGGCCGCAAGCTCCACCTCTGGGCCGCAAGCTCCGCCCCCAAGCCGGAAGCGCCGCCTCCGGGCCGGAATTTACGGCCCGAGTTCGGACTTAGAGTTAGTAGTCTTAAATCTATTCTGTGAATACCGAAAGTAGTAAGTTCATTCTGTGAATTCCGAAAGTAGTAAGTTCACTCTGTGAATCCCGAAAGTAGTAAGTGCATTCTGTGAATACCAAATAGTAGTAAGTTTAGGATTTAGTCTTGAGTTCATTCTGTGAATCGGGCCCAAGCAGTCTGAGGCTAAACTCAAGAGGATATGTCAAGCCAGCTGTTTTACCATATGCAAACCTTTTAATACCAAATGAAAGGACACCACATTGGTTATATATTCAAAATATATATGTATTTATTTCTAAATAGATCCCCTTATCTCTTTATAAGCACAGGAGCACAAGCGTATAACAGGTAACTTACTATAACATACAAAAGTTGCACAAATATGGATAGGCCCTGGTGACCCGTAAAACCATATACTAAAATAGTGGTATAAAAACCACGTCACAAACAATGGTAAGGCCTAGGGCCTTGGGAATCGCTGGGGCTACACTGGACTAACAGCACTTAGGACGTGGGAGGCCCACAGGATGCGAGTGCAGTGTCTAAATGCACAGGCGTGCACCAATAGAAGTCAATGGGTGCGTAAAGTTAGAAAGTTGCAGATTTGGAAGTCTTCCGACTGGAATAGAACCTAACCACTTAAAACTAGGACACTAGGGATGTAAATCTCTACAGGAGCACCGTAGTACTCGCGTTACCTCCCCCACAGGAAGCGGGTGCATAGGTGTCCAAATGTGTCGGGTTTCGTCGTGGAGTTCTATGGAGCCTGGGAGAAAAGATGCTGCAGGCGAACAGGAGAGAAGAGTCCGGTTGGATCCAAGGGTGGATCAAATATGTAGAGTACCTGAAAGCAGAGGGGACAGAGTCTGGGTTACTAGCCAGTGACCAGGAAGGAACCAGGAAGGAACCAGGCGATGTTGGGTTGCGATCTGGTGATGTCGTGAAGCTTGTCTCCACTGCCACGTGGACCAGGACGTGTCGACGACAACCAGGCGCTGGGCACGGACTGTCCCATGTAGGCTCTCGCTGTCGGCGGTGTGTGGTAAATAAATAAATTACCGGTACTATTTTTCTATGCATTAAATGAAAAGGATAGCTCAATAAATGAGAGGCAGAGTCCGTGGTATCTGAGTCATACGGGCTTTAATTAAGTGGCTCGAGCCAATGGACATCGGGTTCCATCACCTACTAAGGTTCAGGAAGGGACATTCAACATTTCATTAACATCATACAATATATATAGTAGAACTGTACAGTTGCATTGAATACAGTAGGCGTAACAAGGCGTAACAAGTGAAAAGAAAGATAAGAACATATGGGCGTAAAAGAAGGCGTGCACAGGGCGTGCAAGGAGGTGTGTGATGTAGACGTCACAGAAATGTCATAGGTGGGTGGACACATGGAGGGGGTTTCATGGGCAGCTGGAACCTTTATCCTACTGGTGCGCGCAAAACGAGTCATGACGTGTAACTGAGGAGGGCTGGGGGGGCGCTGACTTCTAGCACCAGTAGAGGAGACTGAAGTCTGGGATGTCAGAACGACCTGTACCTATAGCGTATCTGATATCTTATGTTTGGAGTACATGTTGCTTGATTCTAAAAGTCATCAGGGCAAAGGCTACTTGTCACTAAAAGCTAGTGTATGCATATATTTCTTTATGTATTACGTGGACTATGGATCTTCTATGGATACTAATTCAGTAAATCACTTGCATGGAGACAGAAAGACTAGACTGTAGATGGATATGTTTATCCTGTTCGTTAGCTAGGAATGTGAATCCGGGGAGCTGAACAGATAACTGTAGGCATAACATATTCTTGGCAGGCAGGCCAGGCTGAGCCGGGCACCGCGTTGCTGGGCAGGAAGTAAGGGAAGGGTCAGGGATACGGGCGGGGCTGCATCTCTCAGAGCGTTACAGGAGACTTGAGGCCTGAATCTGGTGTCCGGGCCCCGTAGAGCCTTAGAAACGGGTACATCTCGATGATTTAACGTGCACTATGTAAAGACGTTGGCAACATAGGCCTGAAAGCCTAATTCAGGTTGCTTTCACGAAGGACTGGATAACTGACATACTAACGTTGGACGCAACTGCAAATGCGTCTTTATTATCGGTCATGGAGGAAAAATGCATAGAAATCATGCATATATATTACATGTTGGGGAACACGTAGGGAACACATAGCAGGGCAAAATTCAGTTTTCCTCATTCCCTCCTTGTTCCCTACGTTCCCTTCAGGAAACATCAATATTCATGAGTCCATCTATCTGTTCATACAGCATCATTTGTTCGTCTTTTTTCATTTGGGCATGGGACTGTGGACGTGGAATACAAGCTGTAGCGCACAAGCCGCAAATCGCCGGGCCACATTGTAAACAGAGACAACAACTGAATATGATCATTACTATCACTCCCAGGAATGATAGTACTCTCCATCCCCATGCAGATATTACACTCCAGAGCCAGCCGGACCAAGTCCAGGTGCCTGGATTCTGGTGTAGCTGATGAGCTATTTTATGAAGTCTAGTTATTGCTGAATACACAGACGGTGCGTTATTAGGAATGAAAACGCAACAACTAGATCCGATGACTCTACAAGCTCCGCCCCTATCGGCCAGAATGGCGTCAAGAACAAGGCGGTTCTGAAGAACAACAAATCTCATAGCAGACTGCTCTTCTGTTAAGTTACCTAGGGCGGAAGTAGTCTCATTCACTACTGCTTCAAGGGTTCTGGTTAACCTGCGTATTAATTTACTATTCTGGACAGGACCTATGAAGAAAAAGAAACCTTTATTGAAATCCGTATACTGTTCCAATGCAGTTTCAGTCTGATCGACAATTGGGGACTCGATCTCCCTTCTATGTCTGACGTGTACTAGATGGGTAATTCGGTGATAATCGATGGAGCTAGGAAAACTGGTGGCAGTAGGAATGCAATGTAACATGTTCCATCCCAATCTAGGGGCAAACGTACATAAGCGGTCTGACCACATATAAAATAGGAATGACGTGAAGCTTTGAAAGTAGACTTCCCATTGTCACTGTACTCGACCACAGTAGTACAATCACTGTGTCCTAGGTGTACCGAACCATTCTTTCTAACACATAATTCGCCTTTCACTGGTAGAACTGTTATAGAAGGCAAGTCTGAATTAGTCTCGGACTGACCATTCAAAACCATGAGGTTAGAAGAAAAATTACCTAGATCATATACTTCATTTTCTAAATCTATCCCTGTCCTATGGGAAAGACCGTCCTTGTCTGGGAAACAGGTTTTATTCATAACTGTATTCAGAAGGGAAACAGTGGACTTGTCGTCTAAAGATGACGTCAATGTAAACCATGCTCCACACGAACCATTGTGTGAAAATGGATAGGGAAAGAGTGGCAGAGCTCCCTTCACTGTCTGGTAAGGGGGGAGTCGACCACATACCCAGCAATTAGTGGCATTGCTGGTCTGGTGCGAATAGTGTAACATACGAATAAAAGTATTGTTGCGCATTGCAAGTCGATAGGATAACTCGTGAGGGGGTAGTTCACTAAATGTGTGCTCTACAGTATCATTAGAGGAAAGGTGTACATGTGAATCGAGAGGAGGAAAAAATATGTGTAATATACAACTTATACAGGTGATCGTAAGACTCAGAATAAACATAAACAATAATGTAACGATGCATCTGCTTCGGAGATTTTTACAATATTTCATTTTCTTGAAGTTTCATCTATCTCTCTCACTATGTGGGTCTATCTCATACATATCAGAAACCTGTCTAACCGCTTCACCCAAGGGGGACTTAAACAATTAAACGCTGTCTGACTTACTAGACCTCAATTTGACTTTATACTCCTGTTGCGGAGTTTTCTCTAACAGGGGAAGTTTAGAGTCAGTATCGGGGCAGTCCTTGAAAAAAGTCTTTGGACACGGTCCATGGAAGCGCTTGATATGACTGGAATGGAGCCAGCCTTTTCTTCCTTCTAGTTTTACGGCGGTCCTTGTGGTCATCAGAACGAGTTTTGGCTCCTTCCAGCGGGGCTCCAGAGGGCTTGAGCGATCAAAATTCCGAACCAGAACTAGATCTCCGGGAACGACCTCGTGCGGTTTCACCTGGGTGTTGTCCGGAAAGGCAGCCGCGACCTGTGAACGACAAGAGAGTAGTGCAGACATCAAGGAAGCTAGGTAATCTGTCAGCATGTTACTGTCAACGTCGGTGATTTTACGAGGCATAGGTGTACCCCACATGTTTGGGGGACGACCAAAAATAACTTCATATGGTGACAAACCAGATCTGGAGTGAGCGACCATTCGCATATAGAAGAGGGCAACCGGCAGGGCTACCATCCAATCTACACCTTTTTCTGCACAGACCTTCGCTAATCGTATTTTCAGAGTTTGATTGTGTCGCTCGACGAGGCCAGCTGCCTCGGGGTGTCGTACGCAGTGGAATTTCCACTGGTACCCTAACAGAAGTGATACCTGTTTCATGAGTTCGGACGAGAATGGCTGTCCATTATCTGAATACACGACACGGGGCAAACCATATCGAGGGAAAAACTCACGAACCAGCTGCTTGGCAGTGGTCACGGCAGTATAATCTGAGACTGGATATGCTTCTGTCCATCTGGACAGAGCGCATACAACTACGAGGACATACTTGAATCCTCGGCATCGATCCATCTGTATATAGTCCATCTGGAGGACTTCAAAAGGATGGTCAGGAGGATGAAATCCACCTTGTTCCATGGGAACACCTTTTCCTGGATTGAACTGACAACAGATCATGCAGGTACGCACTTTCTGCTTCGCTGCTGTTCGTAAATGCTTGTTAAACCAGAGGTTCTGGATGCTGTCTAACATGGCTTTTTCTCCTAAGTGTGCTGGACTATGTGCTGTATTAATAATGACTTGAACCATAGAGTCGGGGAGAAACCATGTGGCTTTTCCC
The DNA here is from genome assembly GCF_964261635.1 of Lissotriton helveticus. Taxonomy (NCBI): domain Eukaryota; kingdom Metazoa; phylum Chordata; class Amphibia; order Caudata; family Salamandridae; genus Lissotriton; species Lissotriton helveticus. The sequence goes on along the minus strand of NC_136069.1, from coordinate 1,701,723,661 downwards.
TTCGTCAACCATCCCTGATCTGTCTGGACCCCTCCTTGTTCAGTCCATTTCCTGATTTCGTCTGGAGTAGCATGTGTCTGTATGTCTAGTACATCATGTGTAGGGTCCTTGACTGTCATGCAAGTCGTCAGAACTGGAACGTCTGTCTTTGTCGTGTCAGCTGGAATGTCTGGAGTCTGAGCTGTAAGCTTGGCTGTTCGATCTGCCAGGTCGTTACCCTGGGAAATGGTGTCAGTGACTCTCGTATGTGCTTTGCACTTCATGATGGCTATAGCTGTAGGTAAATGTATTGCTTCTAACAGAGCTTGAATGAGGGGGCCATGCTGAATCTTGGCTCCATGAGAGGTCATAAAACCTCTTTCTTGCCAGAGGACTCCAAAGTCGTGAACGACTCCGAATGCATAACGTGAATCTGTATATATGTTTACTTTCAGGTTCTTGGCTCGTATGCAGGCTTGGGTCAGAGCGATGAGCTCTGCTGCTTGAGCAGACAGGGTGTCAATACGATGTGTTTCTATAACTTCAGTTTCAGTAGTTACTGCATATGCTGCCACTAACTCTCCTGTACCTGTTCTCATACATGAACCATCCACATAAAGTGTCAGATCTGGGTCAGATAATGCAATGTCCGTCAAGTCTTGTCTTGGCTTCGTCATGGTGTTAATAACTTCCACACAGTCATGTGTTGCAGGGTTTGAGGTAATCGAGGGTAACAGTGTAGCAGGATTTAATATATTACAACGTCTGATCTCTATGTGTGGCTGAAACAGTGTCAGTTCATATCCTGTTAATCGAGCTATAGTCAAGTGCTGAGTCTGTGTTCGGTTTAAAAGAACTTCCACGGAGTGTGGAACCTGTACTGTCAGGGGGTGTCCTAACACTATGGAATCACTTTGTCTGATAGCTAAAGCTGTGGCGGCAACTGATTTGAGGCATGCAGGCAAGGCCTGGGCTACTGGATCCAATGTGCTAGAAATATAAGCACAAGGCTTGTGTTGTCCTGCTTGATCTTGTGTGAGAACAGATAATGCTGTACCATCGTGTTCAGTGACAAAAAGTGTAAAAGGTTTGCTGTAGCATGGCGTCGCTAAAACAGGAGCTTGACATAAAGCTTTCTTTAATTCGTCGAATACAAGTGTATGTTCCTGGGTCCAAGGGAGGACAGTCGATGTCGCTGCCTCCTGTGTTGTCAACTGTATCAGTGGTTTGGCTAGATATGCGTACTGAGGGATCCATTGTCTACAGTAAGAAGTGAGGCCGATAAAAGCTCGTACCTCCTTCTGTGTCTTGGGCTGTGGAAGATGTGCAATTAACTGGATACGGTCAGGTGTCAGCTGTCTACCCCTCTTGGACAGCAAGTGTCCAAGGTATACCACTTGCTGGACACAGAATTGCAGTTTTGAAGGGGACACCTTGTGCCCCATTTCTGCCAGAAAATACAAGACTGTCAGTGACGCACGTTCGCAGTCACGTTCTGTACGGGCTGTAATTAATAGGTCATCAACATACTGGAGCAGGGCAGTGTCAGTTGGCATGTGAATACTATCTAGTTGTCGTTTCAGTGCTTGACTGTAAATACTAGGACTTTCTGTGAATCCTTGAGGTGCACGTGTAAATTTATAACTTCTTCCATTTAAACAGAATCCGAAAAGGAACTGGCTGTCCGGATGGATGGGGACACTAAAGAAGGCGTTCTTGAGATCGATGACAGTAAAGAATGCTGCTTCGGAATCAATGGCAGTCAATAAGGAAGAGATATCTGGAACCACTGGGTACTGGGGTATGATACATTTATTAAGTTCTCGAAGGTCAATCACTAGTCGATAAACTGGAGGTGCATTTGGGTCAGTACGTTTAAGGATCGGAATGATAGGAGAATTAAATACATTGGAGTCAGTTTCTACAACCACTCCTTGAGCAATGAGCTCGTCAATGATTTTCGATAAGGCTGCTACAGCCTCAGGTGGCAACTTGTATTGTCGGATTCGTGGTAGTACAACTCCTTGTTTCAGAGTGACACGGTATGGTGTAATGTGCATACAACCTACATCAGTAGGACCTTGCGCCCATAAATGCTGTGGTACATTCAGTAATCTTGGATCAAAATCTCTTAACACATAATGTCCTTTAAAATCACGTAAAAACAATCTCACTCCTTCCAGAGAACAACAAATCACTGCTCCCAGTTCTTTCAAGGTTTTAATACCAAGTAAGTTTTCTGGACATGATTTCGTAAGTAACAAGTCTGTAGTCCGGGACAATGGACCAACTTCTAGGGAAACTGGTTTTGATATTTCATTAACAATAGGCTTTCCTGAAAATCCCAGGGAAACATTTCTTGAGCCTGAGAGAGGGGCCCCTGGAACCTCGTCATGACTGATGGTAGTCCTACTTGCCCCTGTATCAATCAGAAATTTTCTGTCTTTCCCTAATACTTGACTGTGTACATAGGGACCCTCTTGATCTACAGGAACCTCGATGAGAGGCAAGCCAACCTCCCTCTCCTGGCTGTTTCATGAATACTGCTGATAATCTGGATAATCTGACTGTGCGTACTGGTACATCTGTTGGGTAACTTGTTGTGTGGCAGCTATAGGCTGCGGTACTGCTACTGTCTGTTGTGCGTTCTGCGGTGGTTGCGTGTTTTGTGGAACATGTTCCTGTCTAGGAGGACGCGGTCTCTCTTTCGTCTTACCAGTAGCTATGTTGTGTTTCAGAACTGCACATTCGTTTATATAGTGACCTGGCTGTTTACAGTAATTGCATGTCCCTTTAACAGGAGCTGCAGAATGACTAGTCTGAGTCATGCCCCTCTTCTGACTATCCACCGGAACAGACTGTGCAACTAGTACTTTCATTTTCGTGTCTTTCATACGTCTTCTTTCGTGTTCTTGCTCTTCTCTGATTCGGTTCTGGTGGTACTGTAACATTTGTAACATTTGGGACGGGGTATTAGCTTGCCAGGTACTCTCAACTTTCAGTACTCAATTTTTAACTTGTGGTAAAGAATTCTCTACTAATTTGGTAACAAAAAGATGTGGATACGACTCACTACTCGTTTTCAAGCCGCTATTAATAATGAAACATTTCTCAAATCTGGAATAAAAATCACTAGTGTCTTCGTCTTGTTTCTGTTTACAGGCTGAGATGGCATCCCAGTCTTCCTTTTTCGTGGCTAGTAATCTTGGCAAGACTTGTATTAACAACTCGGGCAATGCTTTGGCTTTTTCCCCGAGACCAGTACCAGGAACTCGTGTTTTATCTTCATTCTCTAATTCTGCCCAGTCAATCTTTTTCTCTCCCACCTCCCATTCTTTTTCTTTAAGCTTTTCATATATGCCCGCAGGCAACAGGACCTTTAACATTTTAATGATATCGGGATACGTGTATTCTCCCATGCGGAGCATGTCTTTTAATTCCCGGTGGAACCCTGCTGGATCTTTATCGTGACAGGGCACTAACTTTTTCATTTCCAGTAGTTCTATTTTTGTTAAAGGGGTGTAAACAAATACTCGTTCGAGCGCACCTCCCCCTGTCCGAACAGGATGGACTTCTCGCAAGGAATTCTGTCTGTCTATGTAAAATGTCTTCCTTACTGGGGGTGGAACAGAAACGAAATGTGGAGTCAGGAACGTTCTGTATTTGTGGCGTTGTTCTAAAATGACATTAATCAAATCGGTACCTAGGCCTTTCCATTTGTTTAGGAGTAACTCGTTCAATACATTATATAGGGGACCTGGGTCAGAATGCTGACTTTCATACAGTGTAATGAGGTGTTGGATCATGTACATACCCACCAGTAGCTGTTCGTCTGGGGAAAGATTCAGAAACGTTTGGGCCACTACTTCGTCTGAAAATGTGCTAGAATCACTAGTCCATTGAACTGCTGATCGGGCTAGTTCCTGTTCATGCATGGTACTAAGCTCACTGTAACCTATTCGTTGTTTCAAAACTCTATCGGTAGCTTGGAATAAATGCTCAAGAGAACACTGTTCTGGTACGGGAGGAAGAAAGGTTTTCTTACATTCTAGGCGTGTGTGTCTGTCAAAAGGTCTCGCCCTACCTACGTACGCTATTCTATCTGGGTTGTCTGTGTCTACATCTTCGTCTGAAGTGTCATTCTCTTTCTCGGGTTCTCTCGTTGCTTTCTCCCTTTCGTGTATGCCTAGAATTTCCTTACGAATCTTTCTATACATGGATTCTATACAACCTTGTTTACTGTGTTTTCCTTCTGCTATGTTGTCACTCCATTTTATCAGGACTTTCATCTCGTCTTTGTTTTTACCAGGCTGGTCTTGTTCTCTTATTAAACAATTTATCAAAAACTGCAAGATCATATTTTGAGTCTCGACTTTCCTGTGGGCCATAGCCTCGTGAATACTTTCTGGTCTTTCCCCTGTTCTGATAAAATGATATATTCTGTCTAAATGTTCCCTCATCTCTGGTATAATAGCCAAATAGCTTGCAACTCGTCGTAGACGTATGGAATATAATATCATCTGATCTTCGCCTGGCACTGGATCATATCTACAATCAGTAAGGTATTGTTTGAGGGCTGCGTATGTAGCTACTTTTGGCGTGCGTTGTAATGCTGCGTCTCTCAGCGTCATTCGTTTTACTTGAGGCGGGGTGATAGGGGTACCTCCCCCTGCTCCTCCTGAACTAGAATCGGCAACTAATACTGGATGTGCCGTTGCTGGTAATGTGACTGGTAAAGTAGGCAAGCGTAATGTGGGTTGGTCCTGGGTTACTGGCGGATTAAAAGGATTTCCGGGACCAGTGGCTGGAGGAACAGTAATCGCGTTATTAACAGGGTTGTGAGGTTGAGCAGGCGGAGGAGGATTCGGATTTGTATATTCTGGGACAGTGTCGTCTAAATAGGAAGAAAGGAAAATTTCCGCTGCGGTCGGTTTATGACGTAGCTTAGTCGGGACCAATGGTGACGGTAAATTACAGGGTGCTTCCGGGGTCGCCTTCGGCAGGCCCTCGGCGAGAAGGGGATACATGCCTTTAATAAGGGCATTTCTTTGTCTGTCTGACTGTTCTGCTCTAACTCGTTCACCTTCTTCTAGTAGTTCCCTTTCTTGGGCTTTTTCTGATGCTTCCCTACTTAGTTCTGCTTTTCTGATTTCTTTTTCTGTTCTTTTATGCGATTCTTTACGCCACAATTCTATGGCATCCTTCTGGGATTGTCTGGCTTTCTTTTTCCATAATGCTTCCTCTACTCTCATGATGCACTCAGCATCCCAGGTTCCTGAAACAGGCCATCTATATTTCTCTTCCAGATTTTTGGTATAGTATACCCATAAGTCTAAGTACAGTATGGCATCTAAGCCATGTTTATGATACATGAAATGTCCGGGACTGTCCCTAGGTGGGACAGGAACTGATTCTTCGAGTATCCCTTTTCTGGTTCCTATCTGACGTAACTTTGAAAACAGAGGCATATTTGAACGTACTTGAACTTGAACACTATGAACACAGTAAACACAGTAATGAAATAGCAAACAAATCACTCATACCACGACATCGGACACATTAAAAAAACAGTTCGAACAGATACTACCTAGTACATTGAGAACATAATACTGGAAATCTCGAGAGACTATACTAGAAAACAGAATTACTGGATGCACTGCTAAAACAGTACCGAACATACCGGTCTCATAAAGAGACACGTCATACCGTATCCACCTAGGTGAACACGTCGGACCGGATATGTGTACCCAGACCCGTCTGGACCGGGCACAAATTAATGAAACCGTCTAGATGCGTTCCCAGCAATGGTACTCACCGGGAAGCAAAACTGAAGGCCTCGGACTGGACTGAACTGGACTGCTACGACGTCTGGTTACTGCTACGCACTACGCATGCGCTTCGGGCTTCGGAAACAGGTGGGCCTCCGGATACCTCGGACCTTGCTCTCTCGGCTTGGGCTCTGGTCGGGACTCTCCGCCTTCCTCACCGCCTCGTCTGGATGCCGGACCGCAGCCTCCGTCTCCTCCGTGGGCCTGAGGGAGTTTAGCAGGAAAACCTGCAGGTGCGCAGAAGGGGTCCGTCACGGCTGTAGAAGGGGTCAGGGGGCCTGCGTTACATCGCCGGCGCGTGGGGAAGGGGACGTCCCTATTCGGGCGCCATTATGTGGTAAATAAATAAATTACCGGTACTATTTTTCTATGCATTAAATGAAAAGGATAGCTCAATAAATGAGAGGCAGAGTCCGTGGTATCTGAGTCATACGGGCTTTAATTAAGTGGCTCGAGCCAATGGACATCGGGTTCCATCACCTACTAAGGTTCAGGAAGGGACATTCAACATTTCATTAACATCATACAATATATATAGTAGAACTGTACAGTTGCATTGAATACAGTAGGCGTAACAAGGCGTAACAAGTGAAAAGAAAGATAAGAACATATGGGCGTAAAAGAAGGCGTGCACAGGGCGTGCACGGAGGTGTGTGATGTAGACGTCACAGAAATGTCATAGGTGGGTGGACACATGGAGGGGGTTTCATGGGCAGCTGGAACCTTTATCCTACTGGTGCGCGCAAAACGAGTCATGACGTGTAACTGAGGAGGGCTGGGGGGGCGCTGACTTCTAGCATCAGTAGAGGAGACTGAAGTCTGGGATGTCAGAACGACCTGTACCTATAGCGTATCTGATATCTTATGTTTGGAGTACATGTTGCTTGATTCTAAAAGTCATCAGGGCAAAGGCTACTTGTCACTAAAAGCTAGTGTATGCATATATTTCTTTATGTATTACGTGGACTATGGATCTTCTATGGATACTAATTCAGTAAATCACTTGCATGGAGACAGAAAGACTAGACTGTAGATGGATATGTTTATCCTGTTCGTTAGCTAGGAATGTGAATCCGGGGAGCTGAACAGATAACTGTAGGCATAACATATTCTTGGCAGGCAGGCCAGGCCGAGCCGGGCACTGCGTTGCTGGGCAGGAAGTAAGGGAAGGGTCAGGGATACGGGCGGGGCTGCATCTCTCAGAGCGTTACAGGAGACTTGAGGCCTGAATCTGGTGTCCAGGCCCCGTAGAGCCTTAGAAACGGGTACATCTCGATGATTTAACGTGCACTATGTAAAGACGTTGGCAACATAGGCCTGAAAGCCTAATTCAGGTTGCTTTCACGAAGGACTGGATAACTGACATACTAACGTTGGACGCAACTGCAAATGCGTCTTTATTATCGGTCATGGAGGAAAAATGCATAGAAATCATGCATATATATTACATGTTGGGGAACACGTAGGGAACACATAGCAGGGCAAAATTCAGTTTTCCTCAGGTGACCGATCTCGATTCAGCATCAACAGGCCTTGGCAAATGCAACCCACGCAGGAATCGAAGATGGCTTCTGGATCAGACCGGCAATGTCTGATGGGCCGCGTTTTTCAGGGGAGCAAGGGCCAGTCTGGAGCAACCAGACCAGCATTGAAAATTCAAAGGTTCTTCGTCACAGAGGCCACTAGCCAACAGGCAAGTGACCGGACAGACGTGTCGAGTAGGAAAATGCAAAAGGGCCCCACGCAACACTCGGTGAGTGTGGAGAGGTGATCTTCGGTGCAAACGATGCTCTGGGCTGGGGCTTCTCAATCCCCAATGCACAGCTTCGAGGGTGCCTCAGGAGCAGCACAGAAAGCACTTATGCCCTGGGTACCAAAAGTACACTATACAGGGGCTAATGAGGTGACTCAATATCCAATTAGTTATGTACCTAGGGTACATGGAGTCCTTTTTACAGAGAGAGCAGATAGCCTGGGGCCCTGATTAGCAGGATCCCAGGCCAACTAAGTCGAATACCAGCTAAACACAAGGCAAAAAATCTGGGGTAACCATAGTCAGGTATCCACCTTCCTACATCCCCCCATCCCCCCACCAAACGAAAGGAGATAAGGCTATCCTTGACCAGGTAAGCCTATATTGCCTAAGTGGCCATATAAGGAAGTACCTGCATTAGCATGGTTACCCCCGTCTCATGGTCCACTAAGCAATCCCTCACCCTAGGGGTATCAGAGGGTCTCCACCATAGGGAATCTCTACCTGTGGTGTGTTTTGGCAAAGTAAAAGGCTGGTGTTGAGATGGAGTACTGAAGTGAGGCTCCACTAATGTAGGGCTCAGCTTCCTCCAATCACTATCCACCATGTGTGCCTTTCTTTCCATGACTGAGTTGCACTGTGCTCTCAGGGTCAACCTCTGGCTGCCTACAGCTGGAGGCTGGGTCCCTTTTGTTGGCTTACTGGAGAGACAGGTCAGGTTTGGGGCCTTTGGGTCCCAGTTTTGGCTGTGCTCAACAGTGTACATCTGGGGGAGGTTCCTAACTAGGAGTAAGGGAGATCCCTCAGGAGTGTTTGAAGTTTTCACCTTGCTAGGGCTGCTAGCTTTGGTGCCCCTAATCTGATGATGGGGGTGTTCTGGTGGACAGGGTGCCCTTTGGGGTCCACTGACCTCCCTGAACTCTACAGCCCAGGCCTGACTAAGGCAGGGTAGAGAGGGGCAGGATACCTGCTCCAGACTGGGTTCCACCTTGGAAGGGTCCACTGACATCAGGGGCTCTTCCAGGCTAGGCCTGGCTACCTCTGGGGCAGTTCCTTCACAAGGGTTAGGGTCAGTTCCCAAAGGAGGCTGACTCTCACCTAATGTCTGGTGGGAGGGAGACTTTTCTTCCTCCCCAATGTCTGAGTGGAGTGATCCATAGTTTCAGGCTTCACAACACAGAAATCTGTCTGAGTTTGGGCTGTGGCCATCACAGCCCCACCAACCTTTTCAGGAAGGGACTCAGTTTGGATTTGGGCTGTTACCATTACAGCCCTGTCAATCTGTCTAGGGAAGGAGTCTGCTTGGGATTGGGCTGAGACTGGCACAGCCCTACCAACCTTTTCAGGGAGGATATCCTGAACTGGGGCTGTGGCCATCACAGCCCCACTAACTTTTATATGGAGATTTACCATTTTAGAATGGGTTTCTTGTTCTACCTCAGCCCAGGCTGAAATTTCCAGATCATTCCCTAGTAGACAATCTACAGGCACGTTTATAGACACTGCCACTCTCTTGGGGCCAGTGACACCTCCCCAGCTGAGATGAACTACTACCATGGGATGATCTTTCTGTACTCCATCAATGTTGGTCACCTGGTATGTGGCTCCAGATAAAAGTTGCCTTGAGGGGACTAGACTCTCAGTCACCATAGTGATGCTTGCCCCTGTGTCTCTATAGGCCTCAATTTTCTGACCATTGATGAGGGGCTCCTGTCTGTACTTGCTCAAAGTGTTGGGACAAGCAGTGAAGTTGGCAAACCCCATGTCATCCTCACAGACAAGAATAGTTGTTGTAGGGGACCTGGTTAGGCCAGAGTCCACCTGAGTTCCAAAAGTAAACCCAGCCAAATTCTTGGGGGCACTCCCACCACCTGGGGGATTACTACTAATAGTAACAGGAGGTGTTGGAGTCTTACTTGGAGGAATATTTTCCTTACTGTTGTTCCTTGGGCAACTGCTATTAGTCTTCCAGTGGCCAGGCTGTTTACAGAGGTAAACAGTCATAATATCGATTCCAAAATATAGAATGGACATAATATCGAAGTAAAAATATAGAATGGACAAAATATCGAATGGACACAATATAGTGGTTAAAAATATCGAATTGAAGGTAAGTAATATCGATTTTCAAAATATAGAAGTCAAAATATCGAAGTATACAATATAGGTATTAAATATATCACATTTTTAATAATATAATTTTTTTTAAGTGTTTTGTAAGTTAGTATATGTGTGAAAAGTGTATATTCATTTTTGTAATGTATGTATAATTTATTTTAAGTAATGAATTTTATGGTATCTAATTTTTGCGTAATTTAATTCTGTAGCGGGTTGTGTGTTTATAGGGGAATAGGGTGGGAAGTAATTTAATTATATTAAATTAAATATAAATTTTTAGCAATTATTATACATTTTTAATTACATTTAGCTTTTTAGGTCTGTAGCGGGTTGTGGGTTTATAGGGGAATAGGGTGGGAAGTAATTTAATTGTAATTAATTAAATATTTTTATTTATTTATTAGTATTCATTTTGATTTTATTGTTAATTTTTAATTGGTAATTATTTTTATTAATTGGCAATTAATGTTTATTAATTGATTAATTGTTAATTATGTTAATTGTCTACATTTATTTTCTGTAGCGGGTTGTGGGTTTATAGGGGAATAGGGTGGGAAGTAATTTAATTGTAATTAAGTAAATATTTTTATTTATTTATTGGTATTGATTTTAAATGTATTGGTAATGAATTTTTAATTGGTAATTAATTTCTATTAATTGGCAATTAAGTTTTAATAATTGGTAATTATTTTGTATTAATTAAATATGTGATAATTATGATAATTGCATTAAGGTATTTTCTGTAGTGGGATGTGGGTTTGTAGGGGAATAGGGTGGGAAGTAATGTATTTGTAATTAATTACATAATAAAAATACTTTTTGCGTATTGATAATTAATTTACTGTTAATTATTAATTGGTATAAACTTTTATTATTAATTAGTTGTTGTTATTGAAAAATAATTAGTTGTTAAATAATTATGAATAGGTTATTAATTTTTTATAACTAATATGTATTTGTATTCCTAATTAATTATTGCATAATATTAAATTGGTTATTAATTTCAATTAATGTTTTATTGGTATTGATATTTAATTTATGTTTAATATTATATTAAATCATTACTTTCCCTACTGTTAAACTCACTGGAGTGGGAATAGTAATTTTCACCCTCCCGCTATCCAACGCGTACCCTACTGTTGCACTCTCTGGAGTGGGAATAGTATTTTTTACCCCTGCGCTATCCAATGCTTTCCCTACTGTTGCACTCACTGGAGTGGGAATAGTAATTTTTACCCTTCCAATATCCAACGCTTTCCCCACTGTTGCACTCTCTGGAGTGGGAATAGTAATGTTTACCCCTACGGTATCCAACGCTTTCCCTACTGTTGCACTCTCTGGAGTTGGAATAGTAATTCTTACCCTCCCGCTATCCAACGCTTCCCCTTCTGTTGCACTCTCTGGAGTTGGGAATAGTCATTTTTACCCTTATGCTATCCAACCCTTTCCCTACTGTTGCACTCACTGGAGTGGGAATAGTATTTTTTACCCCTACGCTATCCAACGCTTTCCCTACTGTTGCACTCTCTGGAGTGGGAATAGTAATTTTTACCCCTACGCTATCCAACACTTTCCCTACTGTTGCACTCTCTGGAGTGGGAATAGTATTTTTTACCCCTGCGCTATCCAACGCTTTCCCTACTGTTGCACTCACTGGAGTGGGAATAGTATTTTTTACCCCTATGCTTTCCAACGCTTTCCCTACTGTTGCACTCACTGGAGTGGTAATATTAAATTTTACCCTCCTGCTATCCTATGGTAAAATATTGTACATTTTTTATTAATAACTTAAATTAATTATATCTTAATTTTAAGGTTGTTTGAGTATTTTTAAGTATGTTTTAGTTAATTATATTTATTATTTTATTAATTTTAAATTACTTTTAAGACATTTAAAAAAAATAGATATTTTGACTGACTATATTTTTTTACAGAGTATATTTTGGATTCGATATTTTTGTACTTACCTGTTTGTAGATAGGAATTCGATATTTTTGCATTCTATATTTTGGCAACTATATTTTGGTAAGTCTATATTTTGTCATTCTATATTATGTCAGTGATCCGTTTACAGACATGGCAATAAGGTTTCTTGACTGAGGAGGTGTTTTGGGACCCACCCCCACCATTGGAGTTTTGGGGCCCTGTGGAGGACTTGTCTTTTGATTTATCCCCATCCTTCTCTTGAGTCTTTGTATTATCCTTCTTTTGGTCACTACCCTGTTTTTTAGGCCTAATCCTGGTCCTGACCCATTTGTCTGCCCTCTTACCCAATTCTTGTGGAGAGGTCAGATCTGAGTCCACCAGGTGCTGGTGTAAAAGCTGGTTTTGACAATTACTAAGGATCTGCTCCCTCATAATCAAATTATACAATCCTGTATAGTCATGTACTTTGCTGCTCAGTAACCAACCTTCCAGAGCCTTAGTAGCACAATCTACAAAATCAGTCCAGTCCTGAGTCTGAGCCTTTTGGGTATCCCTGAACAACAACCTGTATTGCTCTGTGGTTAAGCCAAACCCATCAATCAGAGCACTCTTAAGGACAGTGTAGCTTTTAGCATCCTCATGTCTAACTGTGAGGAGCTTGTCTCTTCCTTTTTCTGAAAAGGAAAGCCACAAGATTGCTGCCCACTGACCTTGGGGAAACTGCTGTACCATGCAGGCCCTCTCCAAAGCAGTTATCCACTTGTGGATGTCATCCCAATCTTTGTAGGGGGGCCCAATCTTACTCAGGTTTCTATGATCATAGGGCCTGTATTTATCCTTAGGGATATTGCTGCCACCAGCAGAATCTAATCCACTTAACTTTTGCTCCCTTGCTACAGCAAGTTTAGCTTGGGCCAGGGCTGTTTCCTCTTTCTCTATCTGGAGTTGGACAGCTCTCATCCTAGCCTCATGTTCTCTTCTCTGGGGGGAAGTCATTCCCCTTTGAGAACCACTTGAGGCATTAGAGAGGAGAGACTCACTGGAAGGAGATATTTCCCTTCTATTGCCTGGGAGAAGCCTACTATTCGGTCTGGAGAGGTGAAACTCTTCTCCATTCCCATGTAAGCTTGGGTTAGCCTGGCTAAGCCTCCTGACCTGGACCTGGCTATCATCTGCATCAGATTCTTCCTCCTCCTCTTCCTCCCCTACTTCTGGGGTTAAGGGGTCATCTTCTGTGGAGGGGACACCTTCACCTGTGTTATCTAAGGGACCTGGTTTAGAGGCCTTCTCAGGATCACCTGCCTCTAGGACTTCTATCAGGTGTTGGATGGTAGGGTTGGAACCCTGTTTCAAATTCCTGGAGATACACAATGACCTCCTCTCTAGGAAGTTGAGCATCTCATGTCTGGAGGGTGCCTTGGGAAGGTCACTTACCACAGGTAGAGAACCAGAGGGTTCACCTGTGCCAGACATGACTAGTGAGGTGTGGTGTGTGCACCTACCTATGAGTGTTTACCTACTAGAACCTCTCTAGGAGTTGTAGTCAGGGTGTGCTAGGCCCTTTCCTCTACAACAACTAAGTTCAGTAGAACTTAAGTATTTTAAGCTTTGTTATATGTACCTATGGTACCTAATGTGATCTTTCAAATGATATCAAAGATTACAATTGGTAAAACAACAGCAAGCTTAAATCCCAACCGCTGCACACCAATGTGAGAAGTTGGCCTGGTATATGATGTTCACTATTCTAGTGAGCACCTTGCACCAGTCCAAACAACCCTTATGGCGATGGTTGTAAAGTCAACCTTATAGACCAGCTATCCTAGTGGTAGCATGGACAAAGCAGTGTTAGGCTAAACTCAAGAGGGCATGTGAAGCCAGCTGTTTTACCATATGCAAACCTTTTAATACCAAATCAAAAGACACCACACAGGTTATATATTCACAATATATATGTATTTATTTCTAAATAGATCCCCTTAACTCTTTATGAGCACAGGAGCACAAGCGTATAACAAGTAACTTAATATAACATACAAAAGTTGCACAAATATGGATAGGCCCTGGTGGCCCGTAAAACCATATACTAAAATAGTGGTATAAGAACCACGTCACGAACAATGGTAAGGCCTAGGGCCTTGGGAATCGCTGGGGCTACACTGGACTAACAGCAGTTAGGATGTGGGAGGCCCACAGGATGCGGGCGCAGTGTCTAAATGCACACGCGTGTACCAATAGAAGTCAATGGGTGCGTAAAGTTAAAAAGTTGCAGATTTGGAAGTCTTCCGACTGGACTAGAACTTAACCACTTAAAACTAGGACACTAGGGATGTAAATCTCTACAGGAGCACCATAGTACTCGCGTTACCTCACCCACAGGAAGGATGGATGGATGGATGGGTTTTTATATAGCGCAATATCACCGCCAGGTCTCAAAGCGCTTTGCATTGGGAACCTGTCCTGGTTTTTCCCTGTGAGATAGCCCCTACTGGGTATCCCCAAGGTGAAAGACAGGCATCCCGCCGCGGGGGGCCGTAGTGGAGATTAAGCAAGCTATTGGCCAGAGTTGCAGAGTGTGAACCTGTGATTCGAGTAGGCACCGAAGCGAGAATTACCGAGTCAGTGGACATTTTGGGCTCAAGACCCTGCCGCGTCGGGAATTGAACCCTGGTCCAGGGTCTGATCTCAGCGTCCGGGTCTGCCTCCTCTAACCAGTGAGCCACACTTCTCCACAGGAAGCGGGTGCATAGGTGTCAAAGTGTGTTGGGTTTCGTCGTGGAGTTCTATGGAGCCTTGGAGGAAAGATGCTGCAGGGGACCAGGAGAGAAGAGTCCGGTTGGATCCAAGGGTGGATCGAAGATGTAGAGTACCTGAAAGCAGAGGGGACAGAGTCTGGGTCACTAGCCAGTGACCAGGAAGGAACCAGGCAATGTCGGGTTGCGATCAGGTGATATCGTGAAGCTTGTCTCCACTGCCACATGGACCAGGAGGTGTAGACAACAACCAGGTGCTGGGCACGGACTGTCCCACAAAGGCTCTCGCTGTCGGCGGTGTCGGATCTTGATTCGGAGTCAACAGGCCTTGGCAAATGCAACCCATGCAGGAATCAAAGATGGCTTCTGGATCAGACCAGCAAGGTTTGATGGGCTGCTCCTTTTCAGGGGATCAAGGGCCCGTCTGGACCAACCAAACCAACATTGAAAATTCAAAGGTTCGTCATCACAGAGGCCGCTAGTCAACGGGCAAGTGACCGGACATACACGTCAAGCAGGAAAATGCAAAAGGGCCCCACGCAGCACTCGGTGAGTGTGGAGAGGTGATCTTTGGTGCAAAGGATGCTCGGAGCTGGGACTTCTCAATCCCCAATGCACAGCTTCAAGGGTGCCTCAGGAGCTGCCCAGAAAGCACTTTGCTGGCTTTCCAAGATGGCCGGTCCCACGTCTCTTGTCGCCTCCACGGGTCTCAGCTTTGCTGTGGCTGTGGATCAGGCTGTTGGATGTCTGGAAGTCTGGTTCTTGTCAGTCTCTGTTGGTCGAGCTCCGGCAGGAGCAACAACAAAGCAAACTGTTGAGCGCTTGATGGTGCCTGCTTGCACAGGGTGGTAACTCCTTGACCACAAGGGAGATTCTTCAGTCTTGTACGTCTAGTAGGATGTTGAAGGGTCCAGAGTTTCATATCAGAGTTTCAGTCAGGATTATCTAAAGTCTTGGAACACAGCTCCTACCTTTATTTCAAATCAAGGGGCTGGATTACCTGCTAGGTCCCCCCTATGGGTGGGACCCAGGAAGGGGGTGGTTACACCCCTTTCCCTTTGTCCAGTTTCACACCAGAGCTGAGGCTGGAGTGCCCCAGCACCGGTTTGAACTGGGCTATGCATGGGACACCTTGTGTGCCCCAGACAGTGTCTCGTTTCATTCAGCCCTCCCTGCCCCAATCCACTATTTCCTGTCTGGGGTGGTGCTAGCACCTCCCTGTGACAGGAAACCTATTGTCCAAGCCTCCCTCGCTGGAATGGCTCCCAGCAGCAGGAGGTCAGACTTGTGTCTGTGGCAGCAGCATCCATTTTGTGATGCTGAGACTCTGGTTAACTTTAACGGGGATTAAGGAAAGTAACATGTCTTCTCCCTCTAGAAGGGTGGAATGCTACCCCCGTCGCCAGAACTGGCGAGGGGGTAGTATTCCAAAGCGTATGACACCTTACACAACATGTTTTGATAAAGCCAAACCAAAGTTAGCAATAACCGCGAGGATTATAATGCACTTGAGAGTATATTTATTGATGGCACTTATAGAGCGCACTGATACCAAACGGTGTCCTGGCGCTGTAGTGATAGCTCCCCTAGCCATGAAACCTGTTATTAATTGGTAAACAGCCACGTTTTAGCTTTTTAGTTTATGGTATGGCAATATCCTAGAACAGCTATAAAGACATGGTTCCGAAACCTCTGTGTGGTAGCTTCCTGTGTCACCGTGGCGCTCCTCAGCGCATCGTATTGTTTGTAGCGCTCATTCTACGTTATCGTTGGGACCGCGTCGGCTTCCCCTGCCGGGCACTTTGTGCCCTAGGCAGCTTGAGGTGGAGTGGGAGTGCAGGACGAGGACCGCGCGTTGCATGATTGCGCGAGTCCTCTTTCTATTGTGATGGACGGCCATTACTGCGCATGCACGGCAGCCATTTTAGCTCATTCTCCGATAGAAATTGAATGATATTGCTTTTTGATTATCAAATGGAAAATCGTTTATTAAATGTTGAGTTAAAAGGATTTATAAATGAAATATCCATGCTAGGTTAACTGATGACTTTTTAATAATTCATTTCATCGTTTTGCTTATATGGTTATATCTTATAAACCGAATAAAGCATTTTAAACTGAAACTAAATTAAATTGCCATAGCTGGTCCGTCCTTTCGCCCGGTGAAGCCAGACGCTCCTGAGTAGCTGAGGGCAGTATAATATAGCATAGGCTCTGCCTAGAGAGGCCTGGCAAGCCCTCTCTCCACCACAAAATACACTTTGCCTGGCTTTCCTGGAGTTCTTTCCTATCCCCTGATTCCTCCATACAACTGAAACTCACGCTGTTGGGTGAATAATAGTGCCCTATTCCTGCGGCTCATACACAATGGGCAAATTATTTTTTGAAGAGGATTATTTGGAGGAGTAGCCGTTCGGCTCTCTGGAACACAACCCCGTAGAGGCCCTAGATGCTGGGGTGCAACATTCTGTGAACACAGCCCTAATAAGAGCAATTGCACCCCTCAAGCAAGCGCTCGAACACCAACCAGTGGCATAAAGAGTTCCAACCTTCATACAGAGGATTTTGCACAACTCTCCAGGGCCTTGGTGAATGACCATCCATATACTGCGCCAAAAGTGTCTCCTGACTCTATTCAAGGAGAGCAGGGAGACTCCTCATCAGTTGGGGATTCAGAGGAGGAGGTAGCACCCAGACTGGCAAATAAATCTAGGAAGGAGCACCACCTTGAGTTTCCCACACAGCCTAAACTCCTTACTTTTGAACCGGCATACATTGTCCACCCTAATTCCACTCGGCTCCAGTCACAGGAGGTGGTGGATCACGCGCAATCGCACCTCCGACGTCCATTTGACAAGGAAGTCAGGGCACGACTGCGGTCAGAATGCCCAAAGCAGGATTTAGCTGTGGGAGCTGCAGAGACCCCGGAGGTGGATCATACAATGCTCACCTATTAAAATATGCACAAGACCCCAAGAAAGGCATTGACCGCGCCTGGCGGTCATGCCAGGATAAGTTACTAGGCCTGTCAGGACCACTCACCAAAATACTTAAAATGGGGTTTCAAGCCAAAGAGTACAGATCTCCGATAGACCCAGGTGAACTTATTGGATGGGCGTAGCGGGCAGTGTGCCAGTTGGGTAACGCCAACTGCTCCATGTCTACCCTCTTCAAGTAGGACCCTAAGTTAGCGGAGTTGTCCTCCTTGGAAGCAGGGCCCGAAGCCCAAGGTCTTCTTTTTGGGCAGCTTTTCTTTAAGGAATTAACAAAGTTTGTGGCCACCTTCAGTGGTCTAGATAAGGCGCAGGAATCACTCCAATGCGCCTTCTGCCCGGTTTTTGCTAGAATGAACGAAATCAAGGGCGGTCGTTTGGCCGTGGGTACAATTAAGGCACTCCAAGTGGACAACAGCACCAAAGAGGAGGATATCAGCATCATAACTCCAGCAACGCCTCCTTCTATCCCTCTCGAAGAGGGCAAAACCGTTTCCAAAAAGGCAGATTGGGTGGCAACCACCAAGATACCGTAAATACAGGTGAGACTTATTCCGTGTTCAGAGGTGGTTCTGGGGGATAGATTCAATCTATCCTAAAGGTCTGGCAAACAATCTGGCAGGATGCTTGGGCTTTGGAGACGGTTCAGGGGTACAAACAGGAATTGTACAATACTCCCTCCCAAGGTCCCCCCCATACCTTTTTCCCATCAAGAGCAAAGTTACATCACAAATGAAATCCAATCCCTTCTCCAGAAGGGAGCAATCGTTGTCACTCAGGCCCATCCTCGGGTTTCATCAGCACAGTTTTCTTAGTCCAGTAAAAAGGTGGCGGATCCCGATTGGTTTTAAATCTGAAGGAGTTCAACAGGTGGATCATCTACTGACACTTCAAAAGTGAAGGCATCCAAGTCCATTCTTTTTGCCCAAGCAATCTATAGAATTCATGGGTTTTGAGGTTGACTCTCGGAGCTGCCAGCTACTCCTTCCCATGCAAAAGTTCAGAGCAATCAAGAAGGATTTAAGATTGATTGTGTACAAGCGGAATGTATCCTTGAGGTCGGTGGCCCGAGTAGTGGGCCTTTTAGCTTCATCTATCCAAGCTATCTTTCCGGGACCTCTACATTACTGCGCACCCCAGTGCTTGAAGATTCAACATCTCCGCAAAGGCATCGGATATGCAGAATGGATTTCTCTTTCCGAGGAAGCAAGGTGGGAAATGTTGAGGTAGTTGGACCACATTGAGTCGTGGTATGACAAAGCCATATTCGGATCCAGTCCCGAGATAGTGATCGAATTGGACGCCAGCCGCTGGGGCTGGGGAGTCCGCTGCGGTCCGATTTTTAGAGCGTGTCGGTGGTCTCCGGAGGAGCTTTCCCTACACGTCAATTGTCTGGAGCTGCTGGCAGACTCGTTTGCAATTCACAGTCTCTCCCCGCCAGAAGATGAATTGCTGTATTCTATTAAGGATGGACAATGTATCGGCAGTCCGTTACGTGAACAAACTTCGCAGAACGAGGTCGCAGATTCTTACAGAAATTGCCAAGGATTTTAGCCACTATTGTCTGCACCATAAAATATCAGTTGTAGCGGAATACCTGCCGGGGCGCAGTAATGAGGTGGGGGATTGTCACTCTTGATAGCTACGCGAATACAGCGATTGGAGGCTTCAACCTCAAATGTTTCGCTTCCTGAATCAAACATGGGGTCCTTGTCAATTAGATTTGTTCGCATCTCACCTGAACAAACAACTCCCAAACTTTATAGTTGGCGTATGGATCTGAAAGCGATCACCTCGGACACGTTTCTGCAGATCTGGCCTTCCGGCCTTTACTATGCCTTCCCGCTGTTTGTTGTGATACGCAGAGTCCTGGCGCAGGACAGGCATCAGCAATCGGAGCTTCTTCTGGACACTCCGTTTTGGAGAGCACAAGCTTGGTTCCCAGTAGTTCTGGAAACGTCTTGCGCCGTACCAATATTACTTCCACAGACATGGAACCTGTTGCTGGACCCTCACAAGCAACCTCATCCCTTGGTATTAGCAGGGCAACTCCCTCTGGTGGCAAGGCGAGTTTCAGGGATAGATGGGAGATCCCTGGCCTTTCGAGAGACGATAACGCCTTCATTAAAGAGGCATAGTCTGATAATACCCACAATTGATATTCATCAGCATGGAACAAATGGTGTAGCTGGTGTGCTCAACGGGATATCGATCCCACTACAGCAAAAGTCTACATGCTCATGATTTATCTGGCTTCCCCGGCCTCATCGGGCCTTGTGTACAGAACCGTTAATACCTTTCGATCTGCGATTTCAGCGGGACATGCTTTGCTGGATGGCAAACCTGTAGGAGAACATCACTTGGTCTCCAAGTTGCTTAGCGGAATTAGAATGGTCAAACTTGCGTGTCCAAGGTACTCGTTCCTATGGGACGTCAGAGTGGTTTTACGTTTTTTAGAAACCTGACCTGCTAACAAATATCTATCGCACAAGCAGATCTCTGCCAAATTGGCCATGTTATTATGTTTGGTCTCTTGCAAGCGAGTGTCTGATATCTGAGCTCTGGATTTGGCAGGTCGCCGTTTCTCCCCTGAGGGGGTCACTTTTACTATCTCCAGGCGTACCAAGTGTAATACCACCTCTGTTTCATATCCTAGTTTTCCGGATAATCCGTAATTATGTGTGGTTCAATGTCTTAAAGCGTGCGAGGTAAGAACAGCTGAGTTTCGTTCTAATATGCAAGGTTAACTGTTTATTGCTTTACAAAAACCTTTCGCCAGTACCCCAGGCACTTTAGCTCGTTGGGTGCGTTGGCTCATGAGCGAGGCAGGTATTGATGTTTCTAAATTTGGGGCTCACTCTGTTCGAGGGGTAATGGCCTCTAAGTTATATGCGCTGAAAGTAACGCTTGCTGATTTAATGGTCCCAGGATAGCTCGGACGCCAGCTGGAGTGGGACACCTAGTGACAACGTATGTTACTGCACCCTGGTATACTGTGGGAGCCTTTTACCTCACTTCTCTTGCGCAAAGCATCACAGAATCTATACTATTTTTTTAATGCATTCCGACCACTGACCTCAAGATAAAAACCCAGAAAAAATATAGCACCGCTTACATGTACTTTAAAAACTGAGGGGCAGATTTACAAGGCACTTGCGATGCATTTGGGCCGCCGCTGAGTCACTTCTGTGATGCAGCGTAAAGCAAGCGCCATCCTGCGACAGATTTACAACGTAACGCATCTAGGGAGATGCGTCACGCCGTAAAACCCTATGCCACATTAAACCCGCGTCAGTTATAATGTGGGCGTACCGTTGCAGTGTGGGCTGTCCGTCGCAGGAAAGCCCTAGATAAGTGCCTAAGTGACAACGCTGTGTCAAAACCTTGCGCCTGCTTGAAGCAGGCGTAAGGCGTGACATAGCATGTTAGAGATAGGCCGGGTTGGAACGGCGCTGAAGATGCATCGCTCCTGTAACACGACTCTAGCACTGAGCCAACCTTATGACGGCAGATACGACACACATCTGCCTTGTAAATGCGACGCATCCATGGTGGCGCATGGGTAGCTTTGCGTGTCGCAAGTTTTCTGGCGCATCCTTGCTGATTTGCAGAGATGTTCCAGACCTTGCAAATTTGCCCACGAGCATGTTGACAAAGTCTCTACAAATATTTCGACATCTTATCTATCACCACAAGAAAAACAACTGACATAAAAAACAAGCATTTGCAATGCAATAGGCCTCACATTCGCAAGTGTTTGAAATATTGGCATTGTAAATGACACTGTCTTTTATTTTTGTGTTTTGAAAACCTGCAAGCGGTGTGGAAACACGCACTTTGGGGCAGATTTACAAGCCCCTTGCGCCACCCGTACGTCACTTTTCCCATGTTAAAAATGACAGAAAAGTGGCGCAAGGGGCTTGTAAATAAACCTATTTGTACTTATAATCCTTGCTTACGAGAAGCAAGGCTGGCAGTAAAAGAGGTGCAGTTACTGCCAGCCGTGCTTCTCATAAGCAATGACTATAAGTACAAAGGAGCATATTTACAAAGGAAGTGGGGGAGTGAGGCGTTAGCCTTCCTGGCTTAACCCCTCACTCCCCCACTTCAGAAACGCAGGGCGTCATCATAATTACAACAATATGGAGCAGCCCACGTTTCCCCCTGTGCTGGCGCTGCACTTAGCAACTTAGCGCCAACACAGACACCCTTGCACCATATTGCATAAATGCCAAGGTTTCAGATTGCTATGTGTGACATTTTCAGAATTTCAGTGTAATTATGAGCGACATTTCAACGAGTATGAGTGACACTTTTTCTCATGCGAAATCAAGCAATGAAGATGAGGGAAACATATAAATATTACAACTTACGCCCATTTGAGCAACGGGGAACTCTAAGAACGTCTTAAAACTGCTGCAAAGCACCAGAAATGGAAGAGCTTGACATCAGGGTTTTAAGTGGGATGAAAAAAAATGGGGTCTCTAAAAGGGGCATTTAGGGCCTGTGTGATTAAGCGTATGGCTTAAACACAAACTACATTTCTCCACTAGCAGCACTTTGCTGGAAGAATTACTTCTAAAACAATTTTATTGTGAGCTTATATCACACTTCACACCTGGGGCAGAAATATGCATGGTGCAATCACAACAGAAAGCCCCGTCTTCAAGCAATGTTTACAAATTCCTGCAGTGTTATGGTTTTAAAAAGATTCCCTCTTAACTACTATGGCCTGAAACTCTTCCCACGAAAATGAAAGAATGAATGAACATGTCAAGTTCACAAGGCTTTAAAGACACTCCTATTCACCATTGAACTCAACTGGGACGGATGCCACCAACTGGAAACGATAGTGCTCTAGCAAATCGCCTTGACATAGAAGAACAATTTACTGCTAAGACTGAAAACTGTGGGGAGGGTAATAAATAGGGGAAATCAGACTTTTATAGTTTTTGTAAATTGCAATTGGGCTCAGTCTATTAGAATACTAGCCAACCAAAAGTTACCAATCACTGGAGTCAATGGCATTTATTTCTCTTGCTCGAGGTGTTTAAAATATGTGTTAATGTAGAGGTGCTGAATTGAAACACTAAAACTGTGGGGTATATTCTCAAGAACGTGGGTTAATAATCATAATTTTTACTTATCGCAACGTTGCATATCGCGGGAAAATAATGCTGTGTTAACGTACAATTCACAATTCGTTGGGACCATGCGATAGACGCACTATAACACGTAAAATGTATGCGTAAAAGTCACCAGGACGGCGGTAAAAATACAAACCCCAATGCTGAAAAAGTTGCAATGGGCCCAACCGCGATAAAATAAACAGCAAATATCTCACCCAGGCCTGCCATTCACACACGTCAGGGGGGAAAAAATGAAAAAGGTGAAAAAAACAAAAAACACAAAAGACAAACCACAATGAAACACAATTTACGCAGACGGAGCAAGTCTAGGGGACAACCAGACCCCCACAAGCACCCCGAAGGAACAGCCTGGAAAACATGATGCTGATAACGGAGGTGGTAGAACACCATCAACAACTGTTCCTCACCTCCACTGTGTCATTGGCACCTAAAAATGGAATATGTCAGTACATCGTGGACAAAGTGAATGCAGTCAGAGTGTGGAACAGGACAATGATTAGGTAAAGAGGCACTGGCATGATGTGAAGTGGAAACAAAGAACAAACTCACAGCCAACTGGTAGGCAGAAATGCAGACTGGAGGTGGCAGTCCAGCGCCACAGGAGGACCTGGACAAGATGGAGGAAATGGTGTCCACAGTCATCAGTGGAGAGACGGTGGCAGGTAATGGGGGACCAGACACTGCTCGACAGGACCTGACACAACAGACCCAGGGTGAGTAACAACCAGTGACTGGGGGACCAGAGGGAGATGGGCACAAAGGTACACATGCACAAATAAGTAGAGCACAGCTGCGGACAAACCATGCCGGAGACCCCCAACACCACTGTCCCCAAGCATGCAATATCTCAGCACTGCATAAGCACAGAAGTCAAAGGCACAACCCATGGAAGGGAAAAGGGGCAGCAAAATCAGACCAGCAGGGCCGACTCACACAAAGTGCTGCACACACATAACAGGTAGAGCACATCAACATTGACTACAATGTGGTACAAACCGCAACACACACACAACAGAACACAGGACACAACAGGTGCCGCTTGTGTGTAGAAACTGGCCAATCACATTTGGCATTGCAGGGAAATTTGAGATGATGTACAAGTACAAACCCTCATTCTTGATGGTGTCGGAATGTCCACTGTCCGCATCAAATAGGCAGCTCCTCCCAAACAGTCGCAATGTACACTGTCATGCAGTCTGAATGTAAACATGTACAATGTGTCAACATACATGTTAACACAATGATAAAACGCATCTCCCCTTCATATTGCAGAGGGAACTACAAAGACTCCTGCAGAGCTGTCATACCCTCTCTTCTCTGGTGTCGAAGAGGACCACCAGACGTTCGACCATGACGCCATCCTACAGCTCGTGGACAGCCTCCGCTGCCCACCTTCATGTGGAGGGCAGCCCATCTGCCACGAGGAGACCAAACTCCCTGCACAGACCACACAGCAGCCAGCACCCACCACAACGGCTGCCTCCCAGGGCCCCCACAAAGACCACATGGCTTTTCAACGGTGTGTGTTGGTGCGCCAGAAGCCACTAGCTGAACAGATGCGGGTGGGGTTTGATCGCATGGCAGACAAACTGGATCCCATACGTGGGTGTCTTAGTCCCATCTGGGACCTCTCACAGTCCCTAGTGGACACCCACAGTCCACCCCATGCCCTTCAACGAACCATGGGTGACATTGCTGGAGTCCTGACTCGGAGGCAAGAACAACTGTCTAGTCCGAGTGGCTCCAGCGATGTCCCCCGGGAGTTGGGACACATGTGGAGGTTGATGGAGAACATAGAGAGGACGCAGGCGGAAAGAGCGTCAGCCACGGCCGCACACCAGCGAGAGGTAGCTGGGTTCCACAATGACATGAAGACCCTCCTCATGGCATTGCGTCAACAAGTCCTGGCACTGATGACTACTGCTGCAACCACCACATCCACATCTCTGCACCCTGAGGTGTCACTGCCACAAAGTGATGGAGACAGAACACTACCGCCCACAGGTGAGGCACTTGATACAGCAGAGGATGAAGATGTGGATTAATATATGACCTCCTAGTAAGATACAACAAGTAGCAATTGTAGGAAGGTGGAATCTGACTGCATGGTTACCCCCACTTTCTGCCAGGTGTTTGGCTGGTTTTCGACTTAGTTTAACTGGAATCCTGCTAATCTGAACCCCAATCTATCTGCTTTCTCCCTAAATTGATTGCATGTAATGGATTCTGGGGTACCCTTATAAGTCCCTAGTATATGGTAAACTATGAACCTAGGGCATAGGTACCCCAGAGGCCTCTCAGGGGCTGCAGCATGGATTATGCCGACCCTGGGAGACCATTCAAAATGACACAACAGGTCTGCTACAGACACCTGTGTAAGTTGGTGTATGCACCACTGACGTAGATATAGGTTACCTATATCTATCCATATCGCTGCACATGTGTAAACCTATCAATCACCCTATGGCAGGCCTTGACAATCCTGAAGGCAGGGTGCTGGGTTTCATGTGAGAGGGTGCCCATGCCTGAGCAGAGCCCCTCTGCAGCTTTCGGAACCTTTATTCCAGGGTTGTTTGTGATGCAGCCAATCATATATGTTATGTATGTATGTATTTTTGTAAAGCGTGCGAATCACCGGGGGGCATCTCAGCACTGTATAACGCTGGGGAACCCGTCCTGGCATTCCCTGTGGGATGGTCCCTGCTGGGAATCCCCAAGGTGGAGCCAAGCATCCCCAGCGTTGGGGGGGGCCGTTGTGGAGATTAGGTAAGCTGATGCCCAGAGTTGCCGAGTGGGACCCCTGGTTAGAGTGGGCACCGAGGCGAGAATTATCGAGTCCGCTGACCCTGGTCCGAGACCCTGCCGCGTCGGGAATCGAACCCTGGCCCGGCCGACTTTTGCTCCTGGGTCTGCTGCCTCTAACCAGTGAGCCACACCACTCCACAGCCAGTGAGCCACACCACTCCACTACTTATATATAAGTGCATTATAACCTCGCGGTAAATGCTAACTTCAAAACGGCTGCATGGCAACATGTCATGTTTGACACCTTTGACTCATTCCTCTCTGCCAGTAACTGGCGGGGGAGGTATGATTCCACCCTTCTAGAGGGAGAAACATGACAGCACCGGTACACCCGGTACCAGCTTTGCAAAAGGGTGGCATCACAAAATGGATGCTGCCTGCCTGTGCATAGTACAGCTCAAACCGGTTGCAGGACCTACCAGCCCCTGCTCTGGCACGACACTGGACAAAGGACATGGGTATTGTGGAAAAGTAAATTTTGCCATGTTCTGTGTCCCTACGTGTCCTCCATCTTATGTTATGTGTGCATGATTAATATGCATATGTATTCCTTATGATCGATTAAAGACGCGATTACAGTTGTGTCCATCTCTAGTATGCCAGTTTCCAGTTCTCGTGAAAGCTACGAGTATAAGGCCTATGTAAAGTTACGTTGCCACGTTTCCCAGTGTGCACGTTATTTCATTGTAAAGTCCCCGTTTCTAGGCCTCAAAAGGGCCTGGACACCAGATTCAGCTCCTGTCTCCTGAATCCTCGCTGAGGAGCGATACAGCCCCCACCTGTATCCTCGACCCTTCACTTACTTCCTGCCTCGCAGTGCCCGGCTCAGCCTGGCTCTGCCTACGAGTCTGCCAAGAGTATGTTATGATTCTAGTTATCAGTCCAGCCCTCCTTCTCTGCATTCCTAAGCTACTGAATCGCATCAATAGTTTCCGTCATGGTCTAGTCTTTACGTCTCCATGTAAGAGAAATACTGTATTAATGGTCATTTAATATTCTTCATCACGCACTACATGTAGAATAATGCATGCTCCAGTCTTAGAGTCTGTTAGCCTCGCCCGTCCTGACTCTTAGTTTATATCAACATGTCCTCTAAACATTAGATACTAGATAGGGTTTAGGTACATGTCGCCCTGACTCTCCAGACTTCAGTCTCTGCTCCTAGCACAGAGTTTATAGCCCCCAGCTTCTCTTAGTAACACGTCATTGTCAGTTTGCGCGCACCATTAGGTCAGAGGTCCCGGCTCCTTAGGTAGCCCCCTCCATGTTTCCGCCCCATTTATGACATATTCTGTTACGTTTACATCACATGTCTATGTACACGCCTCTTGTTACACCCACTTTCACTCTTATCTTTCGCGACTGCTATTGACCACACCCACTGCTCCGCCTATTGTATTCGCTGTAATGCAACTGTTTTAGTATATATGCTTGTGTACTGTTATTAAAGTTAGCGCGCTCATCCCATATCCAGCCCCGGCAGCTGCCGGGCCCTGTCATCCTATTCCTGTGCAGGTTGTCCTGTTCCTGTCCTTTATGCTGTATTAAACCTGCAAACTCCTACTACCTCGAATCTTGACTCTTATTTATTGAGCTATCTGTTATTCATTTATCCATTCAAAAATAGAGGTATTATTTATTTATTTACCACATAATGGCGCCCGAATAGGGACCTGCCCTTTCCCCACGCGCCGGCGAAGCCACGCCGGCCCCCTGACCCTCTGCAGCCGTGACGGAACTCTTCTGCGCACCGGCAGATATTTCTGCTTCAAGTATCCCTCAGGCCCACGGAGGAGACGGAGGTGGCGGTCCAGCATCCAGACGAGGCGGTGGAGGAACGCGGCGAGTCCCGACCAGAGCCCAAGCCGAGAGTCCAAGGTCCGAGGTATCCGGAGGCCCACCCGTAACAGAAGTCCGAAGTTCGTCCGTCCGGCGTCGAAGCAGTCCAGTCCAGTCCGAGGCCTTCCGTTCTTGCTGCCCGGTGAGTACCATTGCTGGGGTAGTATCTAGACAGGGTCAATCTAATTGACTCTGGTCCGTGGGTTGGTGGTACACAGACCCAAAACGAAGTGTCCACTTTGGTGGATGCGGGTCCTAACGTGTCTCTTTATGAGACCGGTGAGTTTCGTACTGTTTTAGCAGTACATCTAGTTTCTGTTCTAGTCAGTTCTGTTTCTCGAGAAAATTCATGTATTCTGTTTTCAGTATTCCAGGTAGTATTCTGTTCGAACTGTTATTTTAAATGTTTTTCATGTATTGTAATGTCGTGGTATGAATGTGGAGTATTTATCGTGTTCATTGTGTATTGTAATTGCGTATTGTGTCTAGGTTACAGTTCAGTCATGCCCTTATTTTCTAAACTACGTCAGTTAAAAACCAGAAAAGGTCTGCTAGAAGCAGCAGTTCCTGTCCCGCCTAGGGACAGTCCAGGTCATTTTATGTATCAAAAGCATGGCATAAGTGCCATATTATATCTAGATTTATGGGTAGAGTATACCAAACAGTTAGAGGAAAAGTATAGATGGCCTGTATCAGGCACATGGGATGCCGAGTGCATCATGCGAGTAGAAGAAGCATTATGGAAAAAGAAAGCCAGACAGTCACAGAAAGATGCCATCGAGTTATGGCGCAAAGAATCTCATAAGAGAACCGAAAAAGAAATCAGAAAGTCAGAATTAAGTAGAGAATCTTTAGAACGAGCCCAAGAAAGGGAATTAATCGAGATAGGTGAACGAGTCAAAACCGAACAGTCAGACAGACAGAGGCATGCCCTTATTAAGGGTATGTATCCTCTTCTTGCCGAGGGCTTGCCAAAAGCGACCCCGGAGGCATCCAGTAATTTTCCGCCACCATTAGTTCCGACTAAGCTACGTCACAAACCGACCGCAGCTGATATTTTCATCTCGTCCTATTTGGACGACACAG
This sequence comes from Lissotriton helveticus, assembly GCF_964261635.1. NCBI lineage: Eukaryota > Metazoa > Chordata > Amphibia > Caudata > Salamandridae > Lissotriton > Lissotriton helveticus. The sequence continues at coordinate 1,701,695,431 of NC_136069.1, read as the reverse complement.
TCCCGGAATATGCAAATCCTGTTCCGCCAGTCCCTGTAAATCAGGCAATTCCTGCTCCCCCAGACACCGGGGCACCCTTTGCAGTACCCGCTACGGTACCCCCGGTCCAGCCTACATTACAATTTCCCACCGCACCGGTACAACGAGTATCAGTCGACGATTCCAGTTTAGGGGCCGCAGGAGGAGGTCCTCCTGGTACCCCGCCACCACACCAACGTAGAACGTTGGCCGAGTTACATGAATGTGCGTTACAACGTACGCCCAAATTTAAGTCCGTTGCAGATATCCGACGAGCTCTTACTGAATGCCGCTATGATCCGGTTGCAGGTGATGATAGTACAGTAATATATTCCATCCGTGTAAGACGGGTGACCGGGTATTTAGACACCCTACCAGATATGAAAGGAGATCTAGACAGAATATATCGTTTCATCCGTACAGGGGATGATCCAGAAAGTATTGGCGAAGCCATGTCTCAAAGGAAAGCTGAGATCCAGCTCATGATATTAAAGTTTCTGATTAATTGTCTAATAAGAGAACAAGACTACCCGACTAAAGATCCGGCCGAAATGAGAATCCTGACAAGGTGGAGTGATAATATAGCCGAGGGTAAGCACAAGACTATCAGTAGTATAGAGAGTATGTACAAGAAAATTCGTAAAGAAATACTAAAGTTACACGAACAACGTAAAGCAGCACAAGTAAGCGAGAAAGAAAATGACTCTACCGAAGAGGTAGACGACGAGAATCCCACTAGAATAGCGTATGTAGGAAAATCTAGATTTCCAGATCGCCATTTATGCCTAGAACACAAGACAGTTTTTCATCATCCAGCACCAGAACAAGGTTCTCTAGAACAAGTATTTCAAGCTACCGATCACATTTTGAAGTCACGAATCGGTTATAGTGAGTTAAGTACTATGCATGAACAAGAACTAGTCCGATCAGCAGTCCGATGGATTACTGATTCTACCACTTTCCCAGACGAAATAGTGGCACAAATGTTTCTGAAATTGCCCCCAGCCGAGCAACGACTGGTGGGTATGTATATGATCCAGCACCTCATTACATTGTATGAAGGTCAACATTCTGATCCAGGTCCGTTACACGATGTCCTGAACGAGTTACTCCAGTATAGATGGAAAGGTCTAGGTACCGATTTAATTAGCGTCATTCTAGAACAGCGCCACAAATATAGAACGTTTTTGAACCCGCATTTTGTTCATGTCTCACCCCCAGAAAGTAAACCCTTTTACATAGATAGACAGAACCCGTTACGAGAAGTACACCCAGTCAGGACAACAGATGGTGAAATGCAACGAGTGTTTGTTTACACCCCGATTACAAAGATGGAACTCTTAGAGATGAAGAAATTAATTCCTTGTCACGACAAAGATCCAGCAGGGTTCCACCGAGAATTAAAAGACATGCTCCGTATGGGAGAATACACGTATCCAGATATAATTAAAATGTTAAAGGTCCTGTTGCCCGCAGGGGTATACGAGAAACTCAAGGAAAAAGAATGGGAGGTGGGAGAGAAAAAGATCGATTGGGCAGTTCTCGAAGCTGAAGATAAGATACGAGTACCAGGTACCGGTCTAGGAGAGAAATGTAAAGAATTACCAGAACTATTAATACAAGTTTTGCCTAGATTATTAGCCACTAAAAAGGAAGACTGGGATGCAATCTCAGCCTGTAAACAGAAACCAGACGAAGATACTAGTGATTTTTATTCTAGATTTGAAAAGTGTTTTATTATTAACAGTGGCCTCAAGACGAGTAGCGAGTCATACCCTCATCTTTTTGTTACTAAATTAGTCGAGAATTCAAGTCCACAAGTTAAGAATCGAGTTTTGAAAGTCGAAAGTACATGCCAAGCTAGTACCCCGTCCCAAATGTTACAGATGCTCCAGTACCACCAGAATAGAATCAGAGAAGAGCAAGATCATGAAAGAAAACGTATGAAAGACACGAAAATGAAAGTACTAGTTGCACAATCTGTTCCTCAAGACAGTCAGAAGAGGGGTACGAATCAAGCCAGTCATCCTGCAGTTCCCGTTAAAGGGTAATGCAATTATTGTAAACAGCCAGGTCATTATATAAACGAGTGTGCAGTTCTGAAACACAATATAGCTACTGGTAAGACTAAAGAAAGACCACGTCCGCCTAGACAAGAACAAGTTTCACAGACTTCTCAGCCACAGAATGCACAACAGACAGTTCCAGCACCGCAGCCTATCGCTGCAACACAGCATGTTACACAGCAGATGTACCAGTATGCACAGTCCGAGTATCCAGAGTATCAGCCATATTCATGAAACAGCCTAGAGAGGGAGGTAGGCTTGCCTCTCATCGAGATACCTGTAGATCAAGAGGGTCCCTATGTTCATAGTCAAGTACTAGGGAAAGACAGAAAGTTTCTGATTGATACAGGGGCAAGTAGGACGACCATTAGTCACGCCGAAGTTCCAGGGGCTCCGCTCTCAGGCTCTAGAAATGTTTCCCTTGGATTTTCAGGAAAGCCTATTGTAAACGAGATATCTAAGCCAGTTACTCTAGAAGTAGGTCCATTGTCCCGCACTACTGATCTATTACTTACAAAGTCATGTCCAGAAAATCTGTTAGGTATTAAAACACTGAAAGAATTAGGTGCAGTTATTTGCTGTTCCCCCGAGGGAATACGACTGTTTCTACGTGACTTCAAGGGTCACTATGTATTACGAGATTTTGATCCGAGATTGTCTAATGTCCCGCAGCATCTATGGGCGCAAGGTCCAACTGATGTTGGTTATATGCAAATCACACCCCATCGTGTGACTCTCAAGCCAGGTGTAGTCCTGCCACGAATCAGACAGTACAGATTGCCACCTGAGGCTGTAGCAGCCTTATCCAAAATCATTGACGAGCTCATGGCTCAAGGAGTAGTTGTAGAAACTGACTCCAATGTATGTAATTCTCCGATCATTCCAGTCATGAAACGTACTGATCCAAATGCACCCCCAGTATATCGATTAGTGATTGACCTTCGAGAACTTAATAAATGTATTATTCCCCAGTACCCAGTTGTCCCAGATATCTCTTCCCTATTGACAGCCATTGATTCCGAAGCCTCATTTTTCACAGTCATAGACCTCAAGAACGCGTTTTTCAGTGTCCCCATTCATCCAGACAGCCAGTTTCTTTTCGGATTTTGTTTAAATGGAAGGAGCTATATGTTCACACGAGCTCCTCAAGGTTTCACAGAAAGTCCTAGTATTTACAGTCAAGCACTTAAGAGACAACTAGACAACATTCACATGCCAACTGACACTGCCCTGCTCCAGTATGTCGATGATCTGCTAATCACAGCCCGTTCTGAACGTGCTTGCGAGCGAGCATCCCTTACAGTCTTGTATTTCCTTGCCGAGATGGGGCACAAGGTGTCCCCTTCGAAGCTTCAATTCTGTGTCCAGCAAGTGATCTACTTAGGCCACTTGCTGTCCAAGAGGGGTAGGCAGTTGACACCTGGCCGTATCCAGTTAATAGCGAGTCTTCCTCAGCCCAAGACCCAGAAGGAGGTACGTGCTTTTATCGGCCTTACTTCTTACTGCAGACAATGGATTCCTCAGTATGCATTCCTAGCCAAGCCACTGATACAGTTAACGACACAGGAGGCAGCCGTATCGACTGTCCTCCCTTGGACATCTGAACATACACTTAGTTTCAATGAGTTAAAGAAAGCTTTATGCCAAGCTCCTGTTCTAGCTACACCGAACTACAGTAAGCCTTTTACACTTTTCGTCACAGAACGCGAAGGTACAGCATTATCTGTTCTCACACAAGATCAAGCAGGACAATACAAGCCATGTGCTTATTTTTCGAGCACACTAGATCCTGTAGCCCAGGCTCTGCCTGCGTGCCTCAAGTCAGTTGCAGCCACAGCACTAGCTATCAGACAAAGTGATTCCATAGTATTAGGACATTCCTTGACAGTACAAGTTCCACACTCCGTGGAAGTTCTTTTAAACTGAACACAGACTCAGCACTTGACAATTGCACGTTTAACAGGTTATGAATTGACACTGTTCCAGCCACACATAGAAATCAGACGCTGCAACGTTCTAAATCCTGCAACACTGTTACCATCAGTTAATTCAAATCCTGCCACACACGACTGTGTGGAAGTAGTCAACATTATGACTAAGCCAAGACAAGATCTGACAGATATTCCATTACCAGATCCCGACCTGACACTTTATGTGGATGGTTCATGTATGAGAACAAGTACAGGAGAACTAGTAGCCGCGTATGCAGTGACTACAGACACTGAAGTTATAGAAACACACCGTATTGACACCCTGTCTGCTCAAGCAGCAGAGCTAGTTGCTCTGACCCAAGCCTGCATACACGCCAAGAACCTGAAAGTAAATGTTTACACAGATTCACGCTACGCATTTGGATTCGTACACGACTTTGGAGTGTTCTGGCAGGAGAGAGGTTTCATGACTTCTCATGGAACCAAGATTCAGCATGGTCTCCTTATTCAGGCTCTGTTAGATGCCATACATTTACCGACATCTATTGCTATAATGAAGTGCAAAGCACATACGAAAGTTACTGATACTATTTCTCAAGGTAATGATCTAGCAGATCGCACAGCCAAGCTTACAGCACAGACTCCAGACATGTCAGTTAACCCGACACAGACACATACTCCAGATCAGACTACATGTATGACAGTTAAGGACCCCACTCAAGATGTCATAGATATCCAGTTACATGCTACTCCCGATGAAATCAAGAAATGGTCCGAACAAGGAGGGGTCCAGACAGATCAGGGATGGGTAACGAAGGGTAGAGCCACATGGTTTCTCCCCGACTCTATGGTTCAAGTCATTATCAATACCGCACATAGTCCAGCACATTTAGGAGAAAAAGCTATGTTAGACAGTATCCAGAACATTTGGTTCAACAAGCATTTACGAGCTGCAGCCAAACAGAAAGTCCGTACCTGTATGATATGTTGTCAGTTTAATCCAGGTAAAAGTGTCCCGGTGGAACAAGGTGGATTCCAGCCCCCTGACCACCCTTTTGAAGTCCTCCAGATGGATTATATTCAGATGGAGCGATGTCGAGGTTTCAAGTATGTCCTTGTAGTTGTATGCGCTTTGTCCAGGTGGACAGAAGCATATCCAGTCCCAGATTACACAGCCGCGACCACTGCCAAGCAGTTGGTTCGTGAATTCTTCCCCCGTTATGGACTCCCTAGAGTCGTATATTCTGATAACGGCCAGCCATTCTCATCCGAGCTTATGAAACACATTTCCCTGTTGTTAGGGTACCAGTGGAAGTTCCATTGTGTACGCCATCCTGAAGCAGCTGGTCTAGTAGAGAGACATAATCAGACCCTGAAAATCCGTATTGCCAAGATTTGTAAAGAGAAAGGTGTGGACTGGCTAGTAGCTCTGCCAGTCGCTTTATTTTATATGCGCATGGTCGCACATTCCAGATCAGGTCTGTCCCCGTATGAGGTCGTATTCGGCCGCCCCCCTAACATGTGGGGTACACCTAGACCTCGAAGTATTACAGATGTTTCAAGTAATATGCTGACAGATTACCTAGCTTCCTTGATGTCTGCCCTCAACTCTTGTCGTTCACAGGTTGCTGCCGCATTTCCAGACAATACCGAGGTGGCACCGCATGACATCGTTCCCGGATGCATGGTTCTTGTTCGGAATTTTGATCGTTCAAGTCCGCTGGAGCCTCGCTGGAAGGAACCCCGACAGGTCCTCCTGGCCACCCGTACTGCCGTCAAGCTGGAAGGCAGGAAGGGCTGGGTCCACCTGTCACATGTGAAAAGATTTTTTGGACTAAAGCCTGTTTCAAAGAACATTACCGAGGATTTGAAAGACTGCCAAAGTACTATTCTTAAGGACTGTCCCGCAAAAGACAATGATATTGAACCCTCCCTGTTAGAGAAAACTCCGCAACAGGAGTATAAGCTCAAATTAAGGTCTAGTAAAATAAGTCAACCAGTTTGATTGTCTAAGTCCTCCCCTAGGTGAAACGGTTAGACCGGTTTCTGACATGTATAAAATAGACCCCCATAGTGAGAGAGTTAGTCAAAACTCAATCCGATGTATCGTTTTTCTAAGTTTCATATTGTTTTTCAGCCTTATGATTACCTGCACATGTTATGCATTTTATTTGTATTTTCCAGTTTCTCATGTAAATAAGTCTGCTAATGCTACAGTAGAACACACGTTTAGTGATCTGCCTCCTCATGAACTCTCATATCGTCTCGCTATGCGAAATAATTCCTTTATCCGCATGTTACATTATTCACACCAGACCAGCAATGCCACTAATTGTTGGGTGTGTGGTCGACTCCCCCCTTTCCAGACACCGAAGGGAGTTCTGCCACTCTTTCCTTATCCATTTTCACATAATGGTTCGTGTGGAGCATGGTCCACGTTAACGTCATCCTCAACAGATATGTCTTTTCTTAACAGTACATGTTTTCCAGACAAGCAAGGTCTTCCCCACAGAACAGGGTTAGATCTAGAAAATGAAGTTTACAATTTAGGTAATTATTCTTCGAATTTTATGGTCCTGAATGTTCAGTCTGATTCTACTCCAGACCTACCTACTATATCAGTATTACCAGTTAAAGGCGAATTATGTGTCCGAAATAATGGTTCCGTACATGTAGGCCATAGTGATTGTACTACTATTGTCAAGTATAGTGACAGTAGGAAATCTATTTTCAAAGCTTCACGTCATTCTTATTTTGTTTGTGGTCAGACGGCATATGTTCGTTTGCCCCTCGATTGGGAGGGAACCTGTTACATTGCCTTCCTACTGCCACCAGTTTTCCTAGCCCCACCTGACTACCATAGGAATTCCCACCTAGTACATACTAGACACAAAAGAGACCTCCCGATTGTCGATTATACTGAAACTGCTCTAGAACAATACATAGATATCAATAAAGGTGTCTTCCCCTACTTAGGCACTGTTGTAAATAGTAAACTGATACGTAGATTAACCAGAACACTTGAAGCAGTAGTGATTGAGACTACTTCTGCTCTAGGTAACTTAACCGAAGAGCAATCCTTTATGAGAATTGTCGTGCTCCAGAATCGTCTCGTCCTTGACGTCATACTGGCCGATAGGGGCGGGGCATGTAGAGTCATCGGATCTAGTTGCTGCATTTTCATTCCTAATAACGCGCCGTCTGTTTATTCAGCCATAACCAGACTCCATAAAATTGCCCATATGTTACACCAAGATCCAGGCACCTGGACATGGTCCGGTTGGTTCTGGAATATAATTTCCGCCTGGGGATGGAAAGTATTGTCATTTCTGGGTATTGCAGTAGCGATCATATTCAGTTGCTGCCTCTGTATACAATGTGTCCCTGCGATTTGCGGCATTTGTGCTACCTCTTGTATTCCTAGTCCCAAGTCCCGTTCTAAATCCCGTTCCAAGAAAATTCGAGACGAACAAATGATACTGTATGAAATGATAGATGGTATCATGAATATTGATGTTTCCTGATGGAAACGTAGTGACAAGGAGGGAATGTGGAAAAGTAAATTTTGCCATGTTCTGTGTCCCTACGTGTCCTCCATCTTATGTTATGTGTGCATGATTAATATGCATATGTATTCCTTATGATCGATTAAAGACGCGATTACAGTTGTGTCCATCTCTAGTATGCCAGTTTCCAGTTCTCGTGAAAGCTACGAGTATTAGGCCTATGTAAAGTTACGTTGCCACGTTTCCCAGTGTGCACGTTATTTCATTGTAAAGTCCCCGTTTCTAGGCCTCAAAAGGGCCTGGACACCAGATTCAGCTCCTGTCTCCTGAATCCTCGCTGAGGAGCGATACAGCCCCCACCTGTATCCTCGACCCTTCACTTACTTCCTGCCTCGCAGTGCCCGGCTCAGCCTGGCTCTGCCTACGAGTCTGCCAAGAGTATGTTATGATTCTAGTTATCAGTCCAGCCCTCCTTCTCTGCATTCCTAAGCTACTGAATCGCATCAATAGTTTCCGTCATGGTCTAGTCTTTACGTCTCCATGTAAGAGAAATACTGTATTAATGGTCATTTAATATTCTTCATCACGCACTACATGTAGAATAATGCATGCTCCAGTCTTAGAGTCTGTTAGCCTCGCCCGTCCTGACTCTTAGTTTATATCAACATGTCCTCTAAACATTAGATACTAGATAGGGTTTAGGTACATGTCGCCCTGACTCTCCAGACTTCAGTCTCTGCTCCTAGCACAGAGTTCATAGCCCCCAGCTTCTCTTAGTAACACGTCATTGTCAGTTTGCGCGCACCATTAGGTCAGAGGTCCCGGCTCCTTAGGTAGCCCCCTCCATGTTTCCGCCCCATTTATGACATATTCTGTTACGTTTACATCACATGTCTATGTACACGCCTCTTGTTACACCCACTTTCACTCTTATCTTTCGCGACTGCTATTGACCACACCCACTGCTCCGCCTATTGTATTCGCTGTAATGCAACTGTTTTAGTATATATGCTTGTGTACTGTTATTAAAGTTAGCGCGCTCATCCCATATCCAGCCCCGGCAGCTGCCGGGCCCTGTCATCCTATTCCTGTGCAGGTTGTCCTGTTCCTGTCCTTTATGCTGTATTAAACCTGCAAACTCCTACTACCTTGAATCTTGACTCTTATTTATTGAGCTATCTGTTATTCATTTATCCATTCAAAAATAGAGGTATTATTTATTTATTTACCACAGTATAGCCACCCCTCTGTCCTGACCCTCCCATAGGTGGGTCCCCAGAGTTTGTCCCACCCCTTCCTTGGGTATAAAGTAGGAACCCCTGGCTACAGGATTTTAGATTTACCAGGAGGAAACTCTGCTACAGAACCGCAGAACTTCTACTATCTACATGACGTTGGATGACTGAAAAGTCACCCTTGGAGTAAAGGAGTTACTCCCCTGCAAGGCAGCCACCAAAGACGCATCTGTCCGGTTTGCAACTAAGCTGCTCCTGAAGGACTCCGAAGAGTTTGAAACACATGAGGTGAGTTACCAAGCTTCCCCGAGGCCAATCCGTGCTCTCAGCAAACCTGAGATCCAAAGCCCTCGGGAGACCTTGAAACACAAACCCCTGGACACCGTGCACATTTGCAGCAGCATATCCTTTTTGGCGATCCCTAAGGCTGTGCTTTGGGCTACTTGTGGTCCAGACCCCGAGCAGGGATTCCACTGAAGATAATTGGCCTACACTTCACAAGTGTCCCGTGAGCAGGTATTTAGTGATGCCTCTCGAGGTCCCTTTGCGATTCCTTGTCCGTCAACTTGTGGGTCCCTTAGAAGGGTACTCTAACTTTCAGTGGGCTTTCCTGGTTGCTCCAGACATGCCCTGACTATCCATCGCTTGGGGCATCCACAGGACCTTACAGGTCCACACCGAAACTTTTTTACTCTCACCACGTGGGTTGCCGTTTCCAAGGTTTGTTGGTCTCCAATCCAGACACCACCCCGCCAGCACTCGACATCCTTAATGGGACAGCTCACCTTTGGACTTTGTTTGTCGTCGACATCTCCTGGTCCCCATAGCAGAGGAGTCAAGCTTCACCTCTTCGCACCTGAAACACCCAACATCGGTGGGCATTCGTCTATCATGCACCTGGTCACTGGCAAGTGACGCAGACTCAGTCCCCTCTACTTTCAGGTCTCCTACATCTTCGATCCAGGATTGGATCACACTGGACACTTTTCCTTTCCACGGCAGCAGCAGTTTGCAGCATTACACCTTTGAAAACAGCGAATAATCCAGACACCATTTGACACCTATGCACCCGGCTTCCCTGGGTTAGGTAACACAAGTACTCCAGTGCTCATGTGGGTGCGGGTCTTAGAACCTTCTAAGTTTTAAAGAGTTTGCTCAAAGTCCTCTCATAAGAGTCCTTAATCTTTAAAATTCCAACCACGACTTTCCCATAGGATTGTACAGAGCTCATGGCTGTGTTCTCACACTGCATGCATCCCCGTGGGTCCCCTGTGTCACTACCTTGGGTGGTTCCTTGGGGTCACAGCGATTCTACATGCTCTAGGCGCTGTGTCTAGTCAAGTTGTGGTTCTTATACCGCTTTCTCAATATATGGTTTGGTCTCCCCCTGGGGCCCATTGTATGTTGTGCTATTTACTGTCGTTCTAGTGCTTTAATATTGTGTATCTTGTCTTCTAATCTCATATATCTCAACTCTGCAAATATCCAATATCACATGTAGGCCGACGACACACAACTCTACATTAAGGTCCTGTCTCTTGAAGACATCAAGGCCCTTAACTCAACGCTCCAAAAGACACAGACCTGGCTGGCTAGGAAACATTTAAAATTAAACACACGAAAGACAGAATACCTCTTAATCGCTCCCCCCAACCAAATAACCATCATCGTTGAGTGGATGAAGCACCTAACTGCACTCGATTGTAAACCTCTCATCATCGATTCCGCGAAATCCCTAGTAATACCCCTGGATAATAACCAAAGTATGCAGAAGCACATCAGTGTTGCAACTAAAGGAGCAAATTCTCAGATGAACGTCCTGAGAAAATTGAAACCCTTCATATCCGCATACGACTTCAAACAGGCAGGTTCAAACTCTAGTAATTCCCAGAGTTGACTATGGGAGTGTCGCTCTCTGTGGCCTTCCCAAATCGATGACCGCTCGGCTAAGAGCCTCAATCAATACAGCCGCCAGACTCACTGGCACCAAAAAAAAATGCGACATCTCCCCTGACCTTCATGCCCTCAACTTGTTACCTTTTGAGGCTAGAATCCATTTAAAAATCACCTGTGTGACACATAAGGCATTATGTCACAAAACCCCGAAGTACCTAGCTGAGTAACTAGTGCTATCGGGTGGCAACAGAGCTACCAGGAGCTCTGATAATCTTCTACTTAAACCTCAACCTTTCTCCAAGAAGAAAATATACCTTCTCAGGAATGGCCCCCAGGATTTGGAGCGCCTTACCCCCAGAAACGAAACTTAAACCGGCTGCTGCCTTTTTATAAAAAGAAGTGAAATCAATTCTCATATCCAAATTTACTTGAACTTTTCTTGTACACTCTTGTAGATATGTGCTAATTTCTAATCGTTTTTTTTATTATTGTTTTATTTAATATTTTAGTAACATAAACACATTACAGCTGTCATGTGTGCATACATTCTCTTCCCGATACAAAAGGGGATGATGGACGGAGCGTTTGAGCAAATCAAACACTCACCCCCAGTCAACTGATCTGGGTTTAATCCATCACCATTCTTTAGCCCACTCAGCCACCCCATTTACAACATGGCTATATGCAAATCAGTCTGACCCTGTGCCTCATGGGAACAGTACAGCCCAAACTGCCAAGCCATGTCTTCCATGGACCGGAAACAAGCATCCTGGGAGCGGTTTCGGATTCATAATCCTCATCAGCCAGGACTGTTCCCATGAGGCAAGGGTCAGACTGATTTGCATATAGCCATGTCTGAACTGGGGTGGCAGAGTGGGCTAAAGAACGGTGATGGGTTAAACCCAGATCTTTTGACTGGGTGTGAGTGTTTGATTGATTCAGATGCTCCGTCCATCACCACCCCCTTTTGTACCGCTTTTGGCCGCCATAAGTGTGGCAGGGTATGCTCAGACGTGAGTCCCTTGCTCACTTTGCCACTGGATTCAAACAAGCCGGGCTGAAGACAGCTGGAATGCCAGAAACCGGTCCTCGGAAGCTTGTTTCCGGTCCAGGGAAGACATGGCTTGGCAGTTCGGGCTGGACTGTTCCCATGAGGCACAGGGTCAGACTGATTTGCATATAGCCATGTCTGAACTGGGGTGGCAAAGTGGGCTAAAGAACGGTGATGGATTAAACCCAGATCTTTTGACTGGGTGTGAGCGTTTGATTGATTCAGATGCTCCGTCCATCACCACCCCCTTTTGTACTACATTCTCTTCCCAGCACATAGGATTTTGTTAGAGTCTCACCGAGCCACCTGATCCTCAAGCTTTGACACCGCTACACCATAGTTAGCCCTGATAACTTCTTGCGGGTCCTGATGTACCCAGATACCAAGGTACCGTACCGGGTCAGAAGCCCACTCCAAGGGGTAATTCAACACGAATGGTACTGTACACCGCGTGAAAGGGAATATTATGGATTTACTCCAGTTAATTGCTAAGCCCGAAAACCATTCAAAACGGATATACTCCCTAATGACCTGTTCTAGATATTGCACTGGTTCCCTTACGTAGAGGACTATGTCATCAGCATACATCGATACTGCTAATGGTCTTTGATAGAAGCGCAACGCTGAACCAGCATGTATCTGTCATAGAACACATGCAAGTGGCTCCAGCATGAGTGCCAATATCAAGAGCGAAAGCGGACACCACTGTCTAGTGCCCCTTTAATCGGAAACCCCTCAGAGACGTGTCCATTAACCAGCACCCAAGCCCCCGGATCCATATATAGCAATTTTATCCAACTGATAAAAAAGAAAGGTACCCACATTCGACTTTGCGGCGTCTAAAAGCACTGCCACTGCTGGCAAGTCAGGTTTTAAAATATGCAGGACAGCAAACAATGCTCTTAGATTATGCGCCGTGGCCCACTTAGGAATAAATCCCGATTGACCCGGGAGTAACATGACATTAAGCAGTAGGCGCAGCCGTGTTGCCAGAACCTCCGCAAGTATTTTTACATCAGTATTCATAAGCGACAATGGTCTACAAGACTCACACTTATCCGGTGGCTTGCCTGGCTTCAATAAAGCGACAAGCAACGCTTCTCTGAGTGTGTCAGGTAATCGCTGCTGCTCAAATGCCTCCGTGTACATGGCCGTTAAATGGGGCAGTGACATATCAGCATATTCCTTATAGAATTCAGATGAAAGCCCATCTGTGCCCGCTGCCTTCCCATTTGGCAGGGCAGCAATTGCATCCTTAATTTCTTCAGCAGTTAAGGAAAGCATCAAAAAATCTTGTTGTCCTTCAGACAACCAAACCAGGGGAACGTCATCCAAATATTGTGCTATTTCCTCCTCACTAGCCGTTTTCCTACTCCCATACATTGCCATGTAATATTGGACAAACTGCTCCACTATATCGGCAGTGTCTGATTTTGACATGTCACCCTCCGTAAGTTCTTGCACCCCACAATATCTAGCCCACAGCTCTGTGATTCTCTCGGCTAGCGCACGCCCCGGTCTACCACCCACGCCGTAAAACTGGGCTTTGCATCGTCGCGTTAGATGCCGTACTTCCTGCTCAGCCAAGTCATTATACTCATCCACTTGCGATCGTATTGCAGCTAAAGTAGCTGCAGCTGGCGCCTCCTCATACTGTTGTTCTAGCCGTGCCAATTCAAGCTCCAACTGCCCCATGGAATCACGTAAAGACCTTAAGCACCCCTGCCTGTAGGCCAATGCAAGCCCCTCTAATAGTTAATTTGAACGCCTCCCAGACAGTGTGAAGAAAATAGAAACCTTCTCAGGGGTCTCACTTATACTTGGTCATTTTAAACCAACAAACAAGAAATTGGCACAGAAGCTGTAATATAAAAGTAACATCTTTAATAACCTCAAATGAGGGAGACTACGTCACACAGAAGCCGTAGCAACTAAATTAGGCAGTCTTTGGAGTACAGAAAACAGGGGCCTTATATATGCTTAGGGTTGCATAGTCAGCATAAGACCAAGGGGCAGTCCTGGCTCATGTAAGCATGTAAAATGCCTAATATGGGCATGCAAGATCTACTTGCTCAACAAAGTGGGAGGAGAGTTACTTCTCCTTACAGCAGCAAAAATAGCCCGACAGTTGTATGAGAGAAGCAGATGCATTCTACTAGCTAGGCCCTTCTGAG